>NC_087514.1:136463276-136766689 GCF_963921805.1 Phalacrocorax carbo
GTAACTGAACTAACTCTTCTTATATTTATATTCTTATATATGCAGCATTTTAAGGCATAATTATAAAACCATGATCCGAATGGTTTTCTCTGTGTTTACTATGTCCTGCAAGAATGAAGACTCAGTAGATTTCATATTCTCACACCTCATTTAATATATACACTGAAAGATGAAAATACTTTTTGCTTTCTTAATACCCGGTTTGTAAATTTTTAAAGAATTAGTATGTGAAATAAATATTACATGACCTGGAATGAGGAAAACATTATTTTCATACCTGAAAAGGAGGTATAAAAATGCTGTGAAAACTGATTCTAGCATATCAGTTTCAAATATTCTTTTTTCAGCAACTCCCTCCACCACAGTGGTTTGATTCTTTTTAAAATGTTATATAAATATTTCATACAGCTATTTCATTCCACATTCACGTGATTTAAATGTATTGTTAGCATCATTTACTACATTTTAAAATATTTTGATAAAGTATACTTAATTTAATTAACGAGGGGTTTTTTATATTAAAAATCCATATTTTCCCCCCCATTATTTCATACCCTGACATACAGCAAATGGGGTATCTCCTGGCATTTATTCCCATTTTCTACAAAATTTTGGAGAAAGCTACTGAATGGCCATATGCAAATATCAGGTGATATGTGTATGAAGTGACTGCTGAATCTCTCTCTCAATTTTACTAAGGGAATAATTTCATGAACTTATTTAGTATTCCAACAAGAAAGAACTGTATGAATAGTCTTATTGTGGACCTTCACCAGATCTGGATGATATTCGCTATACAGAAGTGGAAGTACATTTACATTCAGTAAATGTAACTATCGTGTCTGATTTGCAAAAAGGAACAATGGAGACTGTAACAAGTGTAATAAATTTTTAAGTTCAAATATATCCCATTGTTGGAACAGCTTACCTGTAAGCTTTCTAAGTGATGAGTGTTGCTCTTGTTGAAAATGACAGTTCACAAAACATCTTACAAACAGTATGCCTTGTTTACGGTTTTGGTCTTCTGTTTTGTAATTTTCCTGTCACGATAGATTTATGGTTTTCTTTTTCCTGTTAGGATGCTTCAATTGCACACAGATTCCATATCATGAGAGAAAAACATCCAGAGAAGTTCAACAGTAGGTAAGAGTCTAAAAATATTTGCATATGAAAAGATTCTTTCCATGTTATTAAGGTACGTTCTGTGAGGGGTTAAATTTTGCACATCCTTTAAAATATTGATTCTTGTAAGAGGGGAAGTTGATGCATTTTATATTAAGTATATGCTCCCAGACTGCTTGTAGTGTAACTGTTTTATATCTGGTATTTCAACTGAAATGAATAGCATTATAAATAAACTGTTCTCACATGCGAAATGTTTGACTTGTAAGGCTAGCACGGACAAGATGATGCATTGTGGTATCTGAGGATCCCTGAATTGACACTTTGCCATTAGGCGCTGAAGAACACTTATTAGACAGCTGCAGATGGTGATCCTTATGTTTCATTCCCACACGCACACTGGTACATTGACAGGGGGCTCTTCCATATATACTCTTAGTAAGGGCAAGTGAATGCCATTTTACACATAAATGCTTTTATCGTTAAACAGCTTTGGGTATGTAAAAAAGTCAGGAATGAGACTTTGCATCTGTTCCTTGTGTTGCTTTTTGAATTTGCAATGTTATCTCCGAGCTTTTCTGGAGATTAAAAATGTATTACAACATGTACTGTTAATTCACCTTCTTTCAATATCTGGTTTGTTGAGTAGATAATATTCATAATGCAATGCTTATGTTTGTCTCTTCTTATTTAGGTAATTTAGCACATAAGTTGTGATGGGTAAAAGCAACATTTTGGAAACTTTAATTAACATTTAAAGACACATGGGGAAAGTAAGATACAAAGTAACTTTGGGATAAATGGGGAATATCTAGAAGTAATTGTTAACACAAATATTTTGTCATTGTGAGCCTACCCATAGACTTTCTTTGGTTTTCCATGGGGGTGACCTGGTGAGTCTTGCGTAGATGCAAATCTTCATAGACCTCAGGATGATAAAATATGTTGTTTGTGCTGTCATCTTAGAGCTGTGCAGAATGATGTTTCAATATGTTTGAATATTGTCTAAGTTCTTACTGGTTTCATGTTGAAAGTATAAATTTTATATTTAACAGTCAGAGATGGGGACTTGTTTTCTTGAATACTCAATCTGTTTAGCAACTATGCAGTGACATACTATGACCCCCAGTGTATGTTTCTTTTTAAGTTCCACAGTAAACATTTATTTTTTATGAACTCTTCTTCCTACTGCCGATGCTTCTCATTCTGAAAGAATTATGCTATGAAGAGATCTGAACTCAAGCCTGATCTGCACATCTCGATGTATTAGACTTGTTCAGCAGAACTAGAGATATTGGACATTTAGCAAATGCAGATATTCTAGGCCCTGACGATGAAGCTAGTTTATCAGTGGTCTTTCTGCATATTTTCAGCAGTTGGCAATTATAATTTATAAAAAGCTCAGCTAATAACATGAGTTTCAGATCAGATTTCATGTCACAATAAATCATATGCCATTAATAACATCTGCTAGCAGACTCACCTTGAAATTCATCTATATTTTAAGGAACCTGATGTTTCTAACATTATCTTAAGGAAATTAATTACAAAAATATATAGTTCCAGTGCCTACGTGCTTTGCCACTGCGATATTGAAAGAACTCGAAAAAAGCAATGATTCTCAGGGTATTGAAAGACTATTCAGAAATATTATGCATGTCTAAAAAAGAATGTAAAGAGTTGAGTAAAGTATTGTAATACAGACTGATGTTTTAAAATGTTTCTTCTTTTGTACAGGGAGAAAAAAGTGCAGATTCAACTTTTGTTGAATACAGTTTTCCAAATGATGTTAGTTTGAAATAGTTTGTTCCACTAACAGTTATTTGCATGTGGCAACACTCCATAATATGTTGCAGCAGTGTTTTCCTGCAGTATGTGAAAATAAAACCCTTTTTTAGATGTCTGCTAAACCACAAGACTTTATTCACCAGAGTGTGCAATTTTCTGTGCAGTCTAAATGATGTAGGATCAGCAAGTCCAGCTCAAGCCAGAATCATAGTGGGGTCCATAGTTAATAGCACTTACTCATTTGATAATCCCACATTGTCACAGGTGAATATCTCCCACGATTTAAAAAAATCTGTTCTTTTCTGGTTTTATGTTAGTTTTCTCTTGCCTGATTTTCCAGGGTTTTGAGCTCCCACAGCTATCATTCAGTGTTGTAAAGCAGGTCATTGCACTGAGGTTCTACTCTGAAAATGAATATGTAAAAAGTTTCCTCACTAAAGAGAAACTTTAAGTTTATGCTGTGTGCAGAGGTCTTTTGAAACCCAAAGGTGTTGTGTTTGCTTCAGTGAAGTAAGTCTGGTTAAGTTTGGGATTGGACAATCTTTTGCTTTAAATCCTGCTAATGATCCTAATGATCCTCAATTCCTGAGGACATTCCTTGACACTGTTCCTAAGTTTCACGTGTAATTGGAGCATATCAATAGGGAAACTCCTGACACTTTGTGCTTGTGTGTGAAAGCAGAACATTTCTGTACTTGCTTACCTCCTCAAAATGAAGACGAGAACATATCACAAGGCTTGGAAAGACTTTTTAATGACTACTAGTCAATATTGTAGAATGCTTTGGAAGTAGGTGGCTAATTAGTAACTCTGACACATTTTGAAACTGTTCATAGATATTGGACACAAAGACTTAGTATTATTGACTTATTAAAAATAGAAGAAAATAAATTAAGGTGTGGATTTCTAAACAGCCTACAGATACTTAAACATTTAGGTTTTTGGAAAATCTCAGATGAAGTATGTGTAAATACTCATTAATTAAAAATCCACATTAATTGTTGTTTCTTAAATATTCAAATGACTTAGCAGCTACCTTGTGACATTTCTTTTCAATGAAGCACCTGTTTGTTTCATATTCTTATTAAATTGAAATCAAGTCCCTTTGTCAAAAGAGTCTGCTGTGTTCAGAAACTTAAATTTCACTGAAAAACACTTAATACATGCCACAATCACTTGAAAATATTATACTTGTAAGCTGCAATATGGAATGGTTCCACTTTGTTTTCCAAATAAGGTTCAGCATAAATGTCTAACAGTGATTTTAAAATATTCATTACGTGTTCCTAAAAATGGATCTGCAGGAGAAAAATTTTTCTTCTGGTGATGGTCAAATAGAGAAAATGGAAGTGAGAACACAGTAGCATCCTCATCTCTGTCAAAAGAATGAATCCTAATCTGCCATCTTAAATAATTGTATCTTCAGATCATTAGCACACACTATCAGAAACCCGTACTGACATTGCATTAAGTTTTAAATGTGTTCATAAAACCCAGAATCTCAGCTGTCACATTACCCACTCTATGGGTCTGAAGTGCAGAGAACCCTGTGCTTGAGAAAGCAGGGTTCACTTCCCAGCATCTCCTGCTTAAGAGTAGGGTCAGATTTTTCTGATTTCAGTGTGGAAGGGCTGAGTTAACCCCAGCAGGAAGAAAACTTGCAAAAGACAGCATTTCAAGTAACAGTATCATTAAACTAGGACATACTGTTGAAATAACGATTCAGTTAGGCCAAAATGCCCTGCAGGGAGATCTGTGTAAACATCATAGACTCGATGCTGGGAATAACAGATGTATGAGTTATGTGACTGGAATATACACAGGGAAACAAAGAATACATTCAACAAAAAATAATTCAAGTTGTTACTAACTATCATAAAATAATATTCAGTTAAATTAGGCATGCTAATTTGACTCTCTGGCACCCTGTAGCATAAAAGATATTTCCTAGTCTCAGTAAACTAAAGTATGATTTACAAAGTGCATTTACAGTCTTAAGTACATCATCTTTGAGATTTTCAAACATCAGTCTCTTTTCCTTTTCTATGAAGAAGAAATCCTAAAGCAGAAAAAGATCCTATTCCTAATAACTCGATCTGTATCGTTTTCTTGACCATGTGCTCTTGAGATTCCCTTTCAGCTTTGCTTAATTTTGCTTTTATCTTGTGCCAATAGCTATGCACTTAACCTGTCAGGAATTTTTTAAGTAATAGAAAGTACCGATTTACTTTGTGCAAGTGATGTCCGAGAGAATAAATGTTCTTTTAATGAATATGAGTGAAGGAAGTTATGCTTTTGTTTTGACCTACGTGTTATGTGACACTAGTTTACTCTGGAAAACCCACAGAAAGAAAAGGTAGGCAAAATGGAAGGTAAATAAATCTTTAGTGAGTTCCTCCATGTGTTCCAACTTAACTACTGCACTATACAATGTAGTCATCATAGTATCATGTCTTGACTGATCTCAAGAAGAAAATAAAAAAATCCTATCATGCAAACACAGATTTCTAATCCAACCTGGCAGCAAAGAAGGCGGAACACAGGTATTCCACTTGAATACTGGAGATTTCCCCAAATCACTTGCTGTTGAAAGCAAGTGCTAGTTCCAGTTTGGTGACTAAACACCACAAATTAAAAAGGATCAGTGTAACCTTTCTCCTTATTTTCGAATAAGGCAACCTCAGTTTAAAAGCAAGATCACTTGTCATGAAGTGAATAAAATGCTCCTTTCTCAGACGTACTTAGCCTTTGTTTTAAAGCTGGCTTATTTTAGCTTTGAATTGAAAAGTCAAAATGTTTCATTTTGAATAGAACAAAACTATTTTGATATTTTCATTATTCTTCCAGTTCTTCAGCTTAAGTGATGGAGTCTCTTGGGTTGAATCATAACTGCATATTTGCAGTGAATATGCTAATCATCAACCCAAAATTCTGAACCTGAATTGCAGATATTTCAGTCTCTTTCCTTCAACCTATTCTCCCTTTCTGGTCGTGACTATGCTAAGAACGCTTAAAAAGAAGACACTGGCCCCACACAGAGACCAGATTGCAGACATCTGTTACCTGTCCCATTGAACCCACAGGTTTCTTTTCATAAAAGGATAAGACTCCAGGGAACAATACCTCTGAACTCAGGCAATATTACTGCAACAGTAGTCATCAGAAGAAGCAACACAAGGTGAAAATATTTGTGATAGCGTGTGACTGTCTTCACATGAGCAAGAGATGACTTGTAGTTAGGCAGCTTACTCTGCCTAGCTCTTGGTTATAAAGTTTATAGAGAGAAGAAAAACAGAAAAGAATCAACATGTTCTTATGTCAGGCTTCAAACATGTAGCTCATCTTTAGATAAAAAGCCTGAAGTGTGTAATATGTGCTTGAGTTTACTGAGCTGGGATAAGAGAAGATACTTGGAGCATAATGCTGATTCAGCCTACCCATGTCTGTTGTCTGCAGAGCAAAATGACAGCAGTCTGCATCTGCAGTATCTGCACCTCTCTCTGATACAAGATTTCACATTTTTATAATTTCTCTAGAAAGTAGTAATAGGCTAAGGCCCTCTGCCTGAGACACTTCTTACTCTGTTAAACATTATTCTGGAGTGGCTATCTGGGAGGCTGGTGTGGATGAAGAACTGGACTCATGAGGGCTAGAGGCTGTGTGCTCTATAAAATATATTCTAAGTAGACATCCCTATGTCCTGAGCAACCTCTGTGATTTCAAAGTACATCTTTGAAAGCAGTGTGCTGTATCAGACCCTAAGCAGAGCATTGAATTTATGTTTGTATTCTCGGGGTCCTCAGCTGTCAAATTCACTACTGCAGGACTAAAATGGGGTCCAGTTTTGTACTTTTAAAATGGTAAGGGTTATCTGTTTATTGGGCACTTCCATTGGAGGTGGTTGTTATGAAAAACTTGCCATTCTGGACTTCTAAAAACAATCAAATAACTGAAATATGAACTATTAATATTGACAAGATATGGGAATGTTTTTTCCTTTAAGGAAAGTTGTGTTTTTTAAAGATAAGTAATGATACCCAGTTGTTAAAGAAACAGTTGCTTTAGAAATTCTCAAGCAAAATGTATAACCATGTTAAAGGGTGAAAATCGTTGATTTATCTAGCAGAAAGGATTGTTTGACATGGTGCACATATAGGGGGATTGGCCCAGCATGCATTGTGTAAGTAACAAACTGTTGATTCACAACAGGTCTATCCATATGCTATAGGCCAAGGTCAATAAAATCTAATTTTCTTCAACTGATGTCAGGCTGGTAAAGGAATTTATTGAAGATGATGTTTCATTACTGAGTAGGATTGAAGTGCCTATTGGATGTTCTACACATTCTTTAATGAATTAAAACTACTGCCTTTTATTACAATATGTTAAAGGCAAACTTAACTATATAGGAATTACATCTTGGTCTCTTCCACTGTTCAGTCACACCATTTGAAATAGCAATTAATAACACAATGTTAGAAAAAGTTTTCTGACTACTTGCATTTGCAGTATATTCACATGTGAAGGGAGTCCATAATAGATATGAGAAAGATGGTAACAAAACTGCTAAATTACAGCTTGCTATTTATTGCTTGCTGATAAAGTATGGTCGGGTATTTCTATACTAATGAATAAGGTTATTTTCTCTAGTTTTCACGTGCACGCGCTGAATAAAATGCATCTTTATACAATTGGGTTTTTACCAAATATTTCTTGATTTTCTTTGAGGGGAGGACTTAGTTTTATAGTCAGAACTAGTGAATACTAAAAATGTAAATTTGCGGCTGATTTTAAAACTTCATTTTGGATCAATTAGTCTTCAAATCTCCGAAGTAAATGGCAAATCTTTACAGAAGTTTCATGTGGATATGTTTCATGTTGACAAGAGATGCTGGGCTTTCTAAACAGTTAAGCAACAGCCATTTCTAATATATATCACAAAACCAACAAAACCTTCTTTCAAATTCCAGTCAAGGTTGCTGAGTGGCCACAGCGCACTTACGTAGAATATTATTGACAATACTGAAGCCATTAAAAACAATGAAATGAATTGTTAAGAAATAAATGTTACGCTTCCTATTTAATAAACATAAACACATTATTCTTTAGTACAAATAAATTAAAATTTGATCACAACATGAAAACCTTTACTCTTAACTGTGGGTGCTTTATGGGATTTATTTTTTTTAAATCGTTTAATTCCAACAATTAAGCCCCTATTTTTAGAGAATGTTGTTATCCAGGCATATGCTACAGTACCCATAGATAATGAGGAGAGCCCAAATACTCCTTTAGTGCAGCATGGACTGATATGATCTACAGCATGTGTTTTAATTCCTTGTACCTTAAGTCATGAGAAATTGGGTCCTAGATCTGCTTCAGATCCAGAATCTTAAGACTAATATACTCCAGGCTTCTAACTCTACACTCTGAAATTGCAAATTAGTTTGTGTCATATTAGAGAGACTTAGGTAATTGGAAAAGAATTAAAAAAAAAAAAATCAGCCAATCCTCCTAACCCTATTTTAGTACAACTGTTCAAAATCAATTTTTTTAATAGATTACCTGAAAAGTAATCATTTCAACCAATATGCCAGCCCTTGATTAAATAACCTATAGTTCTTATCTTTGCTAATTACATAACTGAAGTGATTTTAAGTACTTAATGTATCTAATAAAGAGCCTGTGACACCATCTCCATCACTTCAGATAACATTTTCCATTTTCCTCTTTATTCTATTTGCACGAGTTTGCCTGGCTTGTGTCTATGTATTTTCATGTAAATAATCAGACTGCTTTCTGATCTGATTTCAAGTCTCTTATTTTTCTTGAAATAGGTGGCATAGCCCTTTCTAAGAAATGTGCAAAGCTTGAAGTATTTCCAGACTTACAGTATATAGTAAAGTATAATGTGTGTATCTTAGAAAATAAGATCAATCCTGTGGATATCCTCAGGTAAAAATATTCAATCTCTTTAGCATCCATGTCCCCAAATTATATTTTCCATTTTTATTTTTATATTTAACTGTATTTTCTTTTTATATTTTTTTTTGTTTTTATATCTTTACTCTGTACTTATGCCCAAAGTATGGATTTTTCACTATCTTTGCATGTGTCTGTGCGTGTGAAATTGCTACACATTTTTAAGTAGATTTTCAGAAAAAAAGTACAAAGCATAAAACATCACCAGAGAAATATATTGGCTGACTTGGTGGTTTAAAGGGAATGACTGTTGCTTATTCTGATATGCAGACACTACTACTATTGAAGCCAAGCTTAGCTAAAAGGTAAAAGTAGTTTGAAGTGATATTGCCTGTTTTTCTCTCACTGGGCTTCATAGTCTGCCTAACAGGAGATCTGATGTGTTTTGGGAATACCGTTTTGGTCATTCACATCTTTTGAGACTAAATCATATAATTCCTTTTTTTTTGCCCTTCCAAAGACAGACTTACTCATATCAAGATATTTCTGTGCACTAGCAGAAAGAATACCTCTCTGGCTTCTCTTGTAACTATATTGCTGAATGTTGGGCAGCAACTGATCTACATCAGCTTCTGAAATAGAAGATTAACGGGCGTTCATTTGCTATCTCACCAGTGGTCAGGGCGCTGGTATCCTGCTTTCAACTTTTTCCTTTGTCAGACAGAGAAATTGTGGAAATTTAAAAAATGTTGCCAACCTGCTCCAACAAACATTGTTTGTGTTTATTTAGGACTGGACTCTGCACTGCAGGAAATACACATTGTATGGATGTTACCTGTCTCTGTTGAGTGCTCTGTTTTGGGTGAAAGGGTTCAGATCGGTGAGGTATGTGGCAGGTTGTTGGCTAAAGGATCAGAATACCCCCCTCTTCCAGCAAAAAAGGCCCAGGAGGACTCTCTGGAGAAAATATCAAGGCAGAATAAAAGGCAGGAAAAGAAACATGTGGGGAACAATATAATTTTGGTATTGTTTCTCAAAGTTTGAGAAAACAGTAATTACAGAATTCAGAACTCGTTTACTGATCAGTGATTGCAAGGGTGAGGTGCTGCTTGTGGTGTGTTCGTATGTTACGGCGTGAAATGGATCACAATAGAAAAAGCAGAAAATCATTGGGCATAAAACCAGTTACTTAGTAATTACTTGGAATTTATTAAGCTTGGAAAGTTTTCAATTTATATCCAGTTTCAACCCTTGGAAGTGTGTTTAGATATGCCAACAATTTATATTGGTCCTTAGGTTAGAAAATTAATCCAGTATTTTAACATCATATTGAATTTACATTAAATTGTTTTCCTGATGTGCCTAAAATTCAGGACAAGGGTATCATTTGAATCCACGTGATGTAGGTAGATGTGGTAAAAGCTGCCTAGGATTTTGATTTAGTAGTCAGAGGAAGAGGCCGTCTGTTAGATTAGCCTTTTTTTTTTTTTTTTTTCATATTAGATTCAGGGAACAGCTGCAAGTAATATGGTTCCCTAGTTCTTGAGAACCTTTCAGTTATGTTTTTTTTAATAAAGATTTGTCCATATGAGGAACAGCAAGGTCTGTTAACCTTTCTTGCAGCATGCTATTTCTGAGCCAATTATGAAGATGTCTAAAGGCATCAAATGCTCTTTGGAACAGTAACTTGTGATTTGGGAGTATAATGGCCAACTGAAGAACTTTCTCTGTGGTTAGAATATTTGTGCTCACAATATATTAAAAACAAGGGCAGTATTGATTTTTTTATGAGCTAAAATACTTCTTGGATTTTTTATTTTAGTTATGATGATATATTAATAACTACAGTAGCAGCAGATTCTTAAGTGATTTGGATTTTGGTAGTAAAGCCTTGAAGGCTGTGTTAAGCTGCCAATCTAGTTCTTTATCAAGATTTTGTTGATGTTCAAAGAAAGAAAAAAAGTGTGTTAATCAAAGAAATATGTTCTTCTTGCTGGTATGAGGCAGCTGGTAACTCACTCTGAATGAAATCTTCAGTATGTTTAGCTGCTTTGATTTCATAGAGAATTGCAGTGTAAATGTTCTGTGAAAGTGATTTGGGAACATAAAGTTGTCAAACTGTTGTGGACTTTTACAGATTAAACTTGAGTAGATTGACCTAACTAAGTAGGGCTTGTGCTTCAAAAAAACCTTGCAGAAACCAAGCTGCGCAGCAGCCATGCCACTGCAGCCATGGGACTATTTTTACACTGCCTTTGTAGTGAGGGCACTCAGCCAGGAAGAGGGAGATTGGGGTTCAGTTCCCCCCTTCTGACAAGGGGCAATCAGACACACTCTTACTTACTTGGAAACTGTTTTAATCACTAAACAACAAAACAGCAGCTGGACTACAGTGCAACTACAAATGCCATACTTCACAACTATGGCAAAAACACAGAAAACAAGCAAGCAGGTGGGCATTTGACTCTGTCTACCAGGCTGCCAGGGCACTAACCCTGTGAAGAGCCATTTTTGTATTATTTAAAGTCTGGTGAAAGACTAAGTTTTTAATCATGTTGCCTAACTTACTAAGAACATTTATCTAGTACTTTTATTCACATAAGCAAAATAAGTATCATGGAACCTGGACACACCTGCTACAAAGGTGATGGTTCATGTGTAGCATACTACATAGCAGAATGAGAGATTCGTACCTGCTTTTGTTAAATCTAGAATAAGAAGGTACAGACACTAATCTGAAGTATTTGCAATCTGGCATATTGCATAAATGCACACAGTCTTCCTCTGCCAGAGCTCCTTTGACATCACCTACAATGGCCAAAGACACTAAAATTGTAGGAACGGTGCAGAACAGTCCCTGTTGGAGAGGCATATTAGTCAGACACAGCAAGCACTGCCACAGAGAGAACTACTTAGAGTTACAGAAAAAAAGATGCCTGTCAGGGCTAATCTGAACCTGCTCTGACTCTGCTAGTTTCTGAATATCATTCATGGACAGTGACAGCTGACGTCCTGAATAATGAACTGCAGGTCTACTTCTAAGCTGGATGCCACTGCAGGGTCTGCATGGAGCACACCACCATATGTTCTTCTGTGGTTTAGAGTAGATTTAGACTACCTCAAGCACAAAGCAATACCTTATGGCTGTCTTGCTTGTATTTCCAGAGCCATCTCAGTTAGCACTAGCTCTGCAATCCTGGAAGCATGCTCCATTTCACAGTGGAGACATGACCTATTCTGTGTTTTGAGTACACTGGATCACAAGTTTGTGGTCACTAGTCTCCCACATTATACCAGCTTCTTGATCCTTACCAAATGTTTTTAGCTGTCTCAAGTTAAAGAAGTCTTTGAGGTGAAATTTTAACTTTTAAGTCTGTTCTTGCTAAAAGGCACATTTGTCTTCTGCCTACTTTTTCCTTCGTCTGGCATCTTAGGACTTCTCTTGTTTCTCTTTCTGCTTTTTACTCCATTTTCCTTGCCTTTCTTGACTTTACTTTGTTCCTTCACCTTATAAAATAATCAGGGATACAGATTTCAACAAAACTATACTCTTGGTTAAGAAGGATTTCAATTTTTATTATAAAGCTAAATTAAGAGCTGCTTAATGCTCATGGTTTAGTGTTTTAATAAAAAAAGGAAATGGAGACGCTGACGGAGCAAGAGGGAAGTGCTTTTCAGCCATGTCTCCTACTTGAAGTCTTAAGTGTTGCTTTGTTTGGTCTATTTATTATTTTTTCCTGAAGTTTTTATTATATAATGTCTATCTTTTTTGTAACACTTTTTCTCCTCTATGAAATTATAAGATGGTGAACAGCTGCATGTGGTGTACACTTCTACCAGAATAGTCTTTGACAATGTAGAGTTAAGTTATCAAACCATAAGTATGCCAATTTAGTGCCTTGAACTGGTAGCGCTGTAAAACCTGTAGCCTGGAAGAGAATATATTCAGTTTCAGTGCCAAGATTTTGGTGTACAGTGCAAAGTCTGAGAGCTAGAGATGCAATCTTTTTTTAAAGCCTGTAGAAATGAAAGCCCAATGCATCCTATAAAAAATGGTAAAGTGATATTAAGGTCTAAAGAAGTGTTTCTTCCTCAATGAAGTCTGTACAGAAGTATAAGGGAAAGTATCAATGCCACTGCAGGCTAAATAACTGCTAACCTATTTTTTTAGAATGAATCACTTTTACGCTTTTTTGAGAGCACTCTGGAACACCCGACTGTGAATATTATCTTGTTGTATTCTCCAAGAATTTATATTTGGGAATAAGCCCAACTCTGTTGGAAAAAAAAGATTAGTTTTAATAGGTCAGCCAGTATTTCAGTGAAATTCTGATCTATCTGAGAGTTTACATTTTTCACCTTTTATTACAAGGCATGCTTTTGATCTTCTCATTTTTAAGGTAAAAATTTCAGAGAGTAGAGTTTATCATAAAAACATTGACTTTATGGTTTGTTTCATTAACTCAAGTACTGTCTTGTACATTAAAATTAAGTAGCCTTCCAATATTTCAGACTGATTGTCTTACTTTACAGAGTACTGGTAATGTCCCATGTATAATATCACAGAATATTGAAAATTTTTGATGGCTGGATATACCTTATCCACAAGCCACAGGAGGTCAACATTTAACTGTATCAGATAATACTTAAGGAAAATCAGTATCCTTACAGCTGAGCCTTTTCCTCATTCCTGAATGTTACTGATAACCAAAATGACAGTTTTATGAATGAAATAATTATTGACTCTCATGACCAATTTGATCCATCTTTCTGATGACAAGGCACATAGGATTTTTTAAATTCTCTGTGGATAGAATATTCAAACTTTTATGACAGCTCAAGACGTGATATTTTTATGACTTTTTTTCAGTCTTATAGGATAGAAGAAAAGAAATATGTGACACATGGAAAGAACCAAAACCTGAGTTCTTTACCTTGAAATTCTGGATTGCCAATGAGGGCAAACTATCCTGCTTTCTAGAAGGAGATAAAAATACATAGGTAGTAAGGCCCCCTCAGATGATAGTGCTGGGCAAGAAATCATCACCTGATGTAAGAACATGTTTCCTATTTAAAGATAAAATTAATTTGGATAAAAAAAATCAGAACCTGCCTCAGGGACAGAAAGGGAGCTTTGCCTCTCCCACAGTTGCTGCTACCCTAAGAGCTGCAGTGCATGCTTAAAGAGAAATCCAGACAAAGACCCCCCTTCTCTCTGTGCTTCTTAAGTACAAGTTGTCTTAATACTAAGTTAGGCTATGTGAGAAGGTTTGGGGCATTGTTTGTTTAGTGTTTAAGGCTGCAATGGGGAATGTTTATTCAAAGTAGAGTACCTGGACAGCCTGAAACTGATGGGTACAGTATAAGTCCATCCAAGGGGCTTCTTCATTCTGCTGTCCTGAAGCCAGGGGGAAGACTCCAGCAGGTAGAATGGACAACTCCTAACATTGAAAACCATGGCTAGAGTTGCAAAGGTAAGACCACTTGCCTGAGATGTTGGAGATTAAGTTCAAGCCTTTAGTGCAAATATACACACAAACTGTGTTACTTAAATCCCAGGTGAGGTACATTGACTCACCAGAGCACAGGGTAGCTAAGTATGTTTTTATATGTAGCTATAAGCTGATATTCCATCTGTTAGCTAACAACTCTTTCTAGATGAAAATTCCATTAAAATTGGCTTCATTTTATGTAATTTTTGGTTTCACTGAATAATATAGCCTCATTAAAGATAGCTAAAAATAATCCAGGTTAGCTCTACATGGAAGTCACAATATCTATCCTGAGAGGGGAAAAAAACCAAAGGCAACAACCCGCACCGTAGTTTTTGACTGCAATAACCAGGGAAAGAAAATATTTACTCATGAGCCCGGTAGAATTTCTTCATTACAGGGTAGACAACTATGACCCTGTACTCGCTGACAAGCTGGATTCCTGTATGTATTTGCAAGCTGTGGTATTCTACAATTACTGTGCAGAAGGCCCTAGAAGATTTGGAGGTGAAACTTTGGTCTTAGGTAGAATGATATTTTAAATAATGATGTATTAAATATTTCTGTCAAGATTTCCACTTTTCATGCCATAGGTCCGCCTAAAGATTACTTCCAGGGGCATCTTTGGCAACTCTTCAGATTATGTTTGGGGGTTTTTTGTCTCCTAGGTTGAAATACAGAACGTGAATTGTCTGTTTTACAGAAAAAGAGATTGACATAGAGAGACATCAGTTTTGTCCTCATGGCTTATGATTTAGATGAAAAAGAGGGAAAAAAATACATTATCTACTTTGTATTTAGTATACACTTTCTACATTGGAAACTAGTGAAAATAGTTTAAATGTTTGCTAAATTATAACTCACGGTAATAAAAAATGCCCATAGAACATATTTGTTTCTTACAGTTTTAGAAACAGTTGATATCCTCATTTGTACTTCATAATCCACCACAGTGAAGGCTTAATAGACCATTAAAGAAACGGTGGGAAGTTAATTTTAATATGTAATGGTGTGAGGGGTTTTATTTTTTCCTTAATACAATGAAGCTTCTAACAATTTTATTTGCAAAGAAGATGATTATTTAATAAAGTGACAAACTGTCCCACTGATAGGATACATTAATTTTCTTCTAAAGCTGTTCCTTGTACTCCATAAGAAGGTGATAATTAGGTTTGCAGATTAGAATAACATAATCAGACCACTTGTGTGGATGCTTGTTAAAATATATTTTCCTCTTCATATAAGCCTCATAATAATTAAAAACTGTTTAAAAAGAGAACCATTCTTTTTCGGCATGGACTTTTTAAATGAATCCTAATAATATATCAAGTTATTCTTAAGCTAATTCAACTTTTTAAAAGGTTAATATTTGAAAAAGAATATGGGAAGTGATTAACTGATGAGTTTAAGTATTAGCATTAGGTTTTGCAGGAACACCTACAGTATAAAACAGCGCTCATTCATATCCTGATTTAATTTCTTCTACTGTCACTCCTGATTGTTCCATTTAATCTTTCTTAAGTCACATAAAATTATCTTGTATGTGTAAATTAACAATCATTTTCTAATTCCACTGCAAACTTGAAGCACTGTCAGAGAAAAAAAAAAAAAGAGATACTGGCAGTGACAAATTCTGTGTTTTAAACAAAACTCAGTGAAGTTACTGCTGAGGTGGAGCACACACAGACTGGGTTTTCGGTGATTCTAGACTCAAACAGAAAAATAACAATGAATGTGAAATGAGCGGTTCAGATCTAAACAATCGGGTCTCGTGTCTATCACATTGGATCAGTGCAATATCCACTGACCTTAAGTTTTAAAACACTGAAGCCAATTTCCTTTTCTTGGGATTCGTGCACTATTAAATGCTTCTTAAAACTAACTTCCTGGCCTAAGCCCAAGGTGGGAAGTGTGCAGGCTGAGATCATTTAAAGTGCCTTTAAGTGTTCCAATTCCATCATTTCTAATAAGATTGAGATTTTTTTGTGTGTGTGTAGTTGAATGAAGTCTTATTCTAGGGAAGAGGGGAAGGGGATTGTTTCTAATGTTGGTTTTGTTTACAACAGATGTGAAATTAGTCTTATATTAAGGAAGAAGAACTGTTTTCACAAATACATCTTGGTATTTCATCATTGTGTTGCAAACTTTCAAGGTTTAAGATGTTTCATTACAGCAGTTATGATCAGCGTGTTGATAAAAGAGGCCTGATTTAAACACTAAAAGAACGGCGTGTTCTGGCTAGAAATGATTTCAGTTTCAAATAACTGAATGCAGAAAAAAAAGTGTTACATTAGCAAGGGTTCACTGAGTTATTAAATATTGCAATCATCTAATTTGTACATACGTTCTTGTAGCCCTACTTTGTGTGCACAGTTCCATATATATATTTGATATACCAGCTTAATCAAATTCAGGTTGCTGGGGGGACATTTTTTATGGACAAGTAAAAAATAATCAGTTTCTTTTTATTACCATTACTGAAGAAGTGGAGGAATATTTTTTCTGCTGTGCTAAATATACATACTGAAAAGGACAAATGTTCAATCATTTACAGAAGGGGATGCAATACTGACTGATTTAACAGCAATAGATTAATATTATATACTCAGTCATGAAGGGATTTATAAAATATATTTTTAATATTGTTAAGTCTTTTTTTTTAATCGTCCTTGGATATTAACCAACTTTTCTTATCATTTAAAGTAAATCATATGACAAAGATTACCCTGTGCTCTTGCCCAGAAATTGATCGATAATGGCTCTATAATCCTATAGGTCACCAATTTAGAAACAATTGACCACAGTTTTTTCCCTTTCTAAATACACCATTCACAACAGTCATCATGGTAAATAGTTACTTTGAATGGCATTTTGTGTAACATTTGATTCTAGATATTTTTGGTTGGACAAGAAGTGCTTATAAGCCATCCAAAAAATTACATTTTAAAAAATATCTCTGAACTACATAATTCCTCAAGGTAGCAGTCATTAGCTGAAAGTCCTTCTTTGTTCCCATTGAGGGAAAAGGTAATATAGCTGGGGTCTTCTGGAGATAACTATTCAACCTTGGTCTCCAGAATCCAAAGCCTGATGAGGTGTATGCCAAGCTTTCCTCTTAGAACTTTTGACTTTTATAATCATGCAAACAGCATAAAGACAGCAGGAGCGTCCTGTCGAATCCTGTCTAATGGATTCTGAACAGAAGCCACCTGCAAAATACTGTAACTGAAATGTTACTAGAGAAGCATGATGGTCTTCCATCAACTTGCAGGCTGCAAGCCTTTCTATATACAGTAAGCTCTCCACAGTTTACAAGAAGGACCTGTAGGTGCAGGTAAGTGAAGAAATCCTGTCACAGCTCTCTGTAGGGCTGCCTGTACTGGCCTTTCTTACATAGGAAACATTGCCATGTTGCAAGGAGAGTTTACAGAGACCCAGCTTCAACTCCAAAGCATTTCTGGGCAGTAGAAAATTGAAAGAGAAAATGCTTACGGATCCATAGTGTCCTGTCCCATCTCTAGGTTTAATGTTGCCTTTACAGGTCAGGCTTTGTCTTTCAAATAATAATCTGTGCTTAATCACCCCAGAAGTCACTGCAAAATTACTAAGGAAGAGAGCTAAAATTTCAATTATATTTACATCATTATCTCTATGTGTATTTACAATTTCTTTCTCACAGACCATGGTATATAAGATCTTAGATGAGGTCTTCAAGGATAGTGAAACAAGTACATAAAGATGAAAATTATTTTCCAGGGAGTCTAGGAAAGGAATGATGTCCTCTGAAATTCAGCCCAAGACATGACCATCAAAGGATATTTCATCCTTTTTACATAGGCTAGAAATGCATGCACTACTCAAAAATGTGATGTAATTTGAGAAGAGAGTTGGTGAAATAGAAATATGTCATGAGCATTCTCCCTTGTCCCCTTTTGCAACAAACTTACTAATTATTGCAGTGTGTCCTCTATTGATTACTTTGCTATCCTGAGTCTTCAGCTTGCCACAGAGGGCAAGGAGAGTGTGCTTTCCTAAATGGAAACATGTTAAGCATAGCAAAATTATTGTGGGACTTTAAATGTTAAAAATGTCTTAGAGAGTAATAAAGGTTAGAAAGTTTAGCAGGTCACCACATCTTTTTCTTATTACTCAGATTTTAAAGCATTCAAGTGTTAACCTTTTGAAAAGGAGACAAAAAAAAAAAAAAGAGGCCAAATGATTGGGAGATATTTAATTACCTGTTTCTTTAAAGATTATATAGTCAGGTCCAACCTCATTCAGCTGCCAACACTTGCATAAAGCTGCTGGAGAGAGCTCCTATGAATACCCAATTGCATGGCCCTAATTTGGGATAAAATAATGCATCTAACTATACTGTTATCTATAATTGATGGGCACTTATGAGTGTAATTCATTGAAATCTCACCTCTGGCCCAACCTCTGCCACTCCAGGAAGCAAGATTCATAGCACCTTTCTTCCTGGTTTTATCCAAATCATTGTCTGAGCTTTATAGGGGGTTTAAGCAGTAAATTGTACACAATAAACATACAGAAGAAGCCTAGCATGAAGTAGAGCCTTTTAATAACAGAGCCTGCATTTGTTTGTTTTCTTTTTCCTTCTTTAATAATATACATATATAAAAAAACCCTCACTTGGTTTGGTCCCCTGCTAAGACTAAGCTTTTCTTCGAATGTCATCCATTTTCTAGAACTGTAAAAAATTGAAGAGCTTTGCCCTTTTGACCTGCTAATACATCTCAGTCACAGTTCACTGAGAAGCTGTGACAACGTACACACTGATAACAAGGCAGACTGTTACATCCCCATTTTTTTAATCTTGGCTATATCAGCATTACTGTGACACAACTCATCAGATTTGGAATAATGTAATTAATTTATGAGAATTCACATAATTAAACTAGTCACCTGTAAATGCATCCAAAGGGATCTTTTTATGATGCTAATCCGGATTTTTTCAGTTTGGTGTATAACAAATTCTTTACTCTGTGTATTATCACAGAATCTCAGGTTGGAAGGGACCTCAGGGATCATCTAGTCCAACCTTGATTTGATGTTTGCATACAATATTATTTCTAGATTAAGTAAGCCGCCTCTCATTTGTAGAGGCCAACAAATATAGCGATATACCAGTATGATTCCCTATATCATGTTCTTCTCTACCTCAGTTTTACAGAGTCTAGAGGCCCGAAAAGCTGCATCAGTGCTGAGGTTCTCTTGCACAGAGACGTATGTGGCCTTGGCATATGTCCCAAGAGGAGATCATATGCTCCGTGTGACATTGGCTCTTTTCATGGGTGTACAAAGTTCAGAGGGAACAAGCTTGTGGGTAGTGGTACACCTGGCAGCAATCACTAACCAGAAGTCTTTTAGAGTTGTCTAGGTTCAAAAGCCACTTGAATTTAACAGTTTATTCTATTTTCTGCTAATTTAAAGTGATATTATCTAACATTTGAATTTTACTGATTAAAAATCAATTTACCTTGATGTAGTTTGTCCTAATTGAAAAATGATGGCAAATGCATTAAGGGCATTTCCATTGAATCAAGAGAAGTCTTTATGTACTGACTTGCATAGACTTATAGAACAAACACAGACTTATAGAACGAATACAGGCTTGGCCACTAATTTAAGTAAAAAGGTGCAAAATCACCTGTCAGTAAAACCAAGGCAAGCGCTGTGCAATATATTGTTAAACTTTCTGCTGAGCAGCCACCATTTGATCAACTGTTGACTAGGACAGTTGGTTTGTTTCTGTCTCTAGGCTGGGGGCAGGGATTCTACCTCTACCACATCCTGTTGGTTCAGGTCTTGTTTTTAAGTATTCCCTGAAAACCAGAAATAATTTATTTTTGTCTCTCTCTCACTGGAAATCCATTTTGTATTCCATTTTTTAATTTTATTAGGGTTAGAAGATTTGAGCATTTTTGTTTTTCTTTTTTTCTAGTCAATGCTACTATTGAAGGTAATTATTACAACTCTGTGTGTGAATTTCTTTTGATTCAGCAGGAATAACCTTGATAAAATGCTTGGTTTTGCAAAGGTGCCCTTTCAAGATGCAAATTAACACAATTACCTTAGTTGAAAACATATTTTGGAGGTATGCAATCAAAATAATAAACTAGTTAAATAAAGCTTGCATGTGCAATCACATTTGGTAAATAAAAAATATTTTCTAATGAGAAACTTGATACGATTTGCTTAGTGCAGTTTTTTATTCAGGTTGTGCATAGTTTCAGTTTTATGCCATTGTAAAGGTAGGTGCTTCTCGTCTCTGCGTGCCAAAGTAGGAGATGAAGAAGCAGCAATTCCAGAAATGGCTTAAACAACATGTCTGGAGCAGAAAAACAGCAATGCACACTATCCAGGTCTTCCTCTTCACCCACACTCTGCAAAATAATTATGTGGGACAGCAGGGTAGGGGGGATTAAGTCAGCACTCAGCAAACAGCAGATGCACAGGCTCAACTTCGTTCTTAACAATCCCTGGTCTGAGATGCAGAGCAAATGATGCTTCTTAGAGACAGAGAAAGTACATAATTATTGTGATTAACCCCACAGCAGTTCATCTTCAGATGAAGCTAAAGCAGGCAAAGGGTCTTCACAGTGGCTCCCAGACAGCTGCGGGAAGAGGAGCATTCCTTCAGCTTCACACGCTGTACGGCAGTGATGCCATGACTCTCCTTTCTATATGGGTGCCAGTCTGTCCACTTATGCCTTCCAGGGAGTCATAAAGCAATTTGGAAATATAATGAATAAAACACATTTGTCGTGAATTTCCCAGCAAATATTTTAAGCTCTACCAGAAAAGCTGTGTGAATATAATGAATATTCTGTTGTAGAACCTGCTTTGATGGGTATTTCCTTATTTCTTTTTTTTTTCTTTTTAAGTATGGTACTTTGTGACTTGAGTTTTTTAAAAATATTTTTATTGACCATCTCATCCCATTTACTTTAAATAGCAGTTTAGAATATGCACTATTTTGGTGTCACAGACAGATCTGTAATCTGGGTTGCCTACTTTCCTAATAACATTATCAACAGAGTTTATCATTGGTTTGGCAGCGGAAAGCTAATTCCTTGTAAACATAGAATAGGAATCCTAATGAAGCTGCTGTGCTGCAGTGTGAGCTTTGATATTGAAAGCGGGGGGGAGAGAGTTGATCATATTGAGTCAGAAGGAATGCGCATCTTGTAATATTTGATAGAGAATGTGAGTTGTCTAGATTATGGGATAACAAAAACCTTTCTTTTGTTTTTTATGGAAACGGCGTCTGGGTAAGAAATGTAGGATTTCCTCTCTTACTAACCTGTACTGGTTAGGGGATCTGCTTTGTTTGATTATCCCAGATATACACATTCTCATTAAGCATCCGTCCAAAGGTTTATTGTGGATAGAAGAGTCAAATCTATTAGTTTTCAATTTCTTTTTGCTATAGTAATGAAAACATATTTTTAATAAAATAGGCAGAGAGAACAACCTGAGGGAGTAGTTCAAACCCTCCTGACTTAAAACTGGTAATCCACAGAATGACATAGCATTTAAGCAAACGGATGGAGGAAGGAGATCAAGAACTATTAAACATTATAGTCTCATTGCAACTACCAGTACAGAAAGTCTCTGAACTACTGATGGCCAGAAAATAGAGATAAAAATGTAAAGGGAAGTGTTGCTCTGTATTTTTCTCATTTATGAAGTAGGAACTGAAGGAAACATCTAGGACATCAAATTCAATCAGTTGCTGTCAGAGATGACGATGCAATAAAATTACTTAAAAATGTCCACAGATGATCAGATCCACAGTACTGTTACATACTTCTCTACCTGCTACCAGAAAGTTAAGATTAATGAGAGACCCAAAATCATATTGTGCAATGGAAAGAATACAGATGTGATCACAGGCACCAGCAGCCTTATGTCCCTGCAATATGAGGAATTTAAAGAAAAAAATAAACCCAAACTAATGATAAAAACCCAGGCCCTTCCAGGTGAACCCAGAAGGCAGACCCTGATCTCTGCTGCTAAGATAGCAATAAAATCCCAGCTGGCCTCTGTCCTGGAGTAAAAATTCCCAGGTTAGCAATTGATTTCACTTTTGATTATGTGAACAGGAGTGCCACTTCAGGTAACTTAGTGGTATCTGCAGTGCTGGAAAATATCTAACCTAAATCTTTATTTATCTATGGCCAATCTATAGTCAGAAAAAGAGAGGAAAGGAGCAATTCTCCATCTGAGAAGGGTTACATATGTTACGTACCAAGAAGAAAAAAAATTATTTGGAAAAGACCCAATTGTTTGTTATAAACATATCTGAAAGGTATTGTGCGTATATATCACAGATTTCTGTATTTTACCATTAACTTTTTAATTTTTAAATTGGCCAAATGCAGGTTCCATCTATCCTGTGGCTTTGAGCTCATGTGGACATTTTACTCTTACGGTAGGAGAAGAAAGTGGAGTTTGCATGAAGAAACTAAGAAGATGCTTTTATTGAAGTAGTTTGTTTTTTGAAATGGCACACTCAAAACTGAAGGCAGTGGCCAAGTTTTCCTGATAAGAGAAGAGATAGGTAACATGTACTTATTAAATGCTATTAAAAAAACGACTGAATTCATTCCATTTAATTTCTTAAAATATTTTGTTAGCTTCAAGATTCTAGAATCCAAACCAGCCTAGCTATAGGTCAAGACTATTGCTTGTAGTTTCTGAATTTGTAGAAATCACCTTTAACTAACACCATCACATATTTGGTGTCACAGTGTTAACATCCCTAAAACAGATGCCTTTTCACATCTGACCACGTGTTCATAAACTCAGCTGACAGTCATCGTCGGCTTCTTTCATGCTGTTTAAATATCCAAGCAGCCTTTCCAATCCTTTGGTGCTGCTTACAGCACCCGTCTACCGCAACTGAAAAACTAAATGCTTGTATTTTGGCCCCTGGTTTGGCCTGTATTTGGATTAACCCCTACTTATATGTAAGTTGACTAAATTCCAGGTTTACCCGTTCAACACACACAGAACTATTAGTGAAGAGTGCTGACTATGTGGGTTATGATAAAGAAAAAAAAGAATGTTCTTTTCCTTCCAGATATTATAAGGAAATTTTGATGTATGTTTCTGACACTTCCCGTTACAATCAGCAGTATTGATTTTGATGGAGTAATTCTCACTTACAGCCAGTGAAGATCTTATTTTCCCATAATGAAGTTGCAACTATTTTGACTATCAGTGAGAACGTAGCCTCTTTTCCAGTGGTATAGGAATAAATGCTTTTATTGTCCACTGAGATTTATCAGCTGTAGCCTTTACAAATAGGCAAATGTCAAGATGCTGCAAAATGTAACATTTGTAAATAATACATCTGATGTGCATTTCTAGTGTTTCCTTCGTTCCTTAGGTGGACTTACATATATATTGTATTCCCTTTCTGAAAAGTAACTTATAGCTCCATTTTATTAGTGATTGCACAGACATGGTTGAACATAATACTAACAAACTATTCCATAAGCAGACATACTAATGAAGACTGATTTCCTACAGATGTATGTCCTGTGACCCTTAGTGTCCTTGCTGTGACAATCCCATTTTCACATATGGTCTAGTTCCACATGCTGATCTGTGCTGTGTGTTTCCGATTAACCAATCAGTATTTGCTGATTTCTGGGCTTTGTTACAAATGGAAAAAATGCCAGACACTTTCTTTAAACTGCAATTATCTTGTTTGTGTACAGGCCATGTATCAATGAAAGAAGTCGTTAATTCTTTAAGGGCTCATCAACTATTTGGTGTTTTGTAATTTTGACTGTTATTCCTTCTCCCTACTCCCCAATAGAAATAATTTGTAGCCTTATACAGTCAGATTCAGATAAATTTTGGAATTTGATTGATCCACAGTATTGCATCTAATTTAGACATATTGTATGTGATAAAACTGTAAGGTCTTAGAGTAATTGACTCTTGAACATAATGGGTTATAATGCTGTCATTAAATGACTGATTGGTTGTTCTATGCTATTGCAAAGAAATCCTGTGGAAAAGAACGTCTGGAAAGTGCAGATGTTCATCCATCGCAACTGGGGGTAGATTTGTTTCTTTTGATGTGTAATTGCAACTGATAATTGTATAGAAAAAAAAAAAATCAGGGTGTTAATGTTTCAGATCTCTTTCTCTTAACATGTGTGACATCTCTATCCTAATGTTGTCTCTGACTCCTGACTCTATCCTGCTCACTAAGCTACCTCATCTGTGTACGCCCACACGGGAGTGATCATGTTCAGTATGTCATAACCATGTTGTCCATGCTCCCCCTAATCCCACCTACTAAAGTTCTGCTGGCTCTCCTTTCCTCTCAGCCCAGCCCAGGACTCAGCATGTATCTTACTGTTCGTGTTCCTTCCAGGAAACTGGCATCTAAAATTGCCCCCAGGATAACCTTAGGATGGAGAGGGAACAACACTGGTTATTTCCCAAGCCCCTGCAGGAAATTATTGCTGTTATGCTGCTTAAGTCCATTTGAGGAAACTCTATAAATTTCTTAGGTTTTTTAATTAATCATTTGAAGGAATAAACTTCATGAATGAGTCATTTACCTAAAGTGGGTCGTAATTGATTAATTAAAAAATGAGCAGATAACATCTCCTATTTAAGATTTTGTTCATGGTCTTGTAAAGCCCTCAATTGTGTCTATGCCTGTAGTCCTACGTGTCTACATGAATGTACATCTGCATGTGAACTGTGTGTTCCTGTAATGCTTCCTTGTACCAAACATACCAAACATACCTACTGAAGCTCACATGTGAGCACATGTGAGAACGTCACTATAGTATGCATTTAATTTGAAGTACTTTCCTGAACGTGAGGCCTTTTAGAACTTTTAAAAAACTTAATCAGTAGATTCATGGGTACATTAAATAGGAAATAACGTTGCCTGGAAAGAAGGAAGAAATAATCTTAACATCCTATGATATAAAATAGAATTTCTGTCAATTTGATTGTTTTTAGTCCTAATTTCATTTACTAACCATTTTATAAAACTGTCTTATGACATACCTCTTTTCCTCCTAAGTTTATTTAATGTCCTAACTGAAAGATTTCAGTGATTTCCTAAGTTATTTCTTGTTTCCTTTGACATCTATCATCATAAATAATTTGAACCCTTTTATCCTGTGATCAAAAGAGGGTGCCCCAGATTTGAGTTGGCCAATGTAACGTAAAAAACAAAGGCAGCCACGGTATTTTGTGATCTTCCTATGATTCTAGGGAACTATAGGCTGCCTTAAGTTTACTTCAGTTATGAACTCCAGTTCAGATCATTCCAGTTTTAATTGCTAAGTCTTTATAATGCTACTATTGCAGCTCTTCTCTAAGCCTACAAAAATATTCTTCTGCAGTTTTGCTGGCTCTGATATTTACCTTACAGACCATTTACCATATAGACCCGTATTTCCCATATGTTTGTGGTGTTTTTTTTCATGTTTCCATCAGACCATATCCATTTGTGAGCTGTTTTCTTTAGACAGGAGTAGTCTTTTTTTCCATGCTGGTACAGTCTAGCCCACTGACACATAGTTCATGATAAGAAGTATTACATACTAAGATGAGAACTAGTATCACAGGTCATATGAAGTAAGCAGTCATAAATTAGCTTTATTGTACCTTCATTAGGACTGAAACAGTCTCCCTTGTTATTTGGCCTTTTTATATTCTGCTATGGAACAACATATTATTCAGGAATTAAAACTTAGTAAAATAAAATCACCTACTAAATGAAATTTAATATAAGCTCGGCACTACTTGTTCATATTCAACAACTTTTGTTAGTATGTTCCTGTGAAGGAGCACCTGTAAGTTAACTGTTTCCAGATGACAAGAAGCGGTTGAGCACTTGGTTAGTGTTCTGTGGGCAACCTCATGAGTAAACAGTATTATCTTTTCTGTTTGATTGGATCTGTTCTTGTGGAGTTACCAGCTCATCATCAACTGGTTTGATAAAACCTAACTGAATAAATTTCCCTGAAAATTTTCTGTTTTGGTGGTATTGTTTTATACAAATAGCATAATCTACAGAATGTGATCTATAGAAATACATATGATTTACATATATATGAGTATGAGTGCATGCATGGGTGCAGTGAGAGAACTTAAAAATTCTATTTCATACTCTGAAGATTCAAACCAGAAATTCTGGTGACAATGATAGCTACTATCAAAAGGTCTTGTTTCAGTTGTATTTCATGTAATTTAACTTGTATGTACATATGTATGTACATATATGTACATATAATTTAATATGTACACTCCATTGTATTATGTTTTACTTTAGTACAGTTGAGTAGTTGAGTTTGGATAGCATTTGTTTATCAAAATAAGAATTCTGTGTAGTTTTGCCATATCCTCTGTTCTCCTCCTTTCCTCCAACAGTGTATATTTTGAGTCACCTTTCTAGTTTTCAAGAGATTATCACCAATATTGGGTTGACTCAATTCTGAGAAGGCTTATACAAGGGAACCCAGACTCTGAATAATACTAGTTTAACTAGAATAGAACACATCAAATATTGTACATCAGGGTTGTACAATAGTAAAACTATTATTGTTTTCTGTGTGAAGTTTCATAATTGTGATTAGACCTAATCATTCTGTTTTGAGCAGCCACAATAATTTCAGATTCTTGTTATAGAGGCATTTTACAGTGTATCCAAAAAACCTATAGAAAAAGGCTTTTGCAAAATTGTGAGAAGCTTTTGCATTTGTAGAGAATGAATTAGGCCCATTTTCTTTGCTGTTGACAAAGTACATTCCTTTTAATCTAGTCATTATAGGGAAAGTCAGCAAAAGCAGGGGAGGAAATACAGAGAGATTATAGGAAATGACTGTTTAAAATACATCTGCAAATGAGTAATGCTGGGCTTGTGTTGCAATACCCCATCAATTTTCCTAGTATTGTATGCTACAGATATGCTACACTGTGCATTTATGTGTCATCTTTTTACAGTCTTAAAGGTGCTCCTCTATTACCAGGCGTCACAGCATCATATAACCAGAATTCAAGGCATGTGTTTTGAACTTGATTTAATAGGAAAAGTAGTGACTTTATAGATTTATGTATATTGTTTCATTTATCATTGCTTAAAGCCCAAGTTCATTGTTTACTGTGGGGAAAATATTTCTTGGAAAGTCCTGGAAATTCGACCAAATTAAGAATTTAGTTCAGAATTGATAATGATGTAATATGTAGAAATAGTCGCTTAGTTTTTTATATGTTAGATAGTAATAATGCTGCTCCCTTTCACAGTAAGATGATCTTTCAGTCTTTGTACAGGCACTAGCTTATTAATGCAACGGAAGGACTAAGTATTCCTACCAATTATCCTATGAAATTGTCATTGAAAATACTCTGACCTATTTTTAAGAAGTGACTTGTTCTGGGTTTTTTTCCAAAATAACAAATCAATTAGCACCATTTACGAATTATTTGCCTCTAAAAACCCATTTAAAAATCAATTTTCTAAGCTTTAAGTCATTCATGCCTTTATTGAAAACTCAAAAATAGATACATATTTTTCATCGTTAAGTTTTATAAACAAACTCATCCCTAGCTCAACTTTTCGTGGCAAGTTTAAATGTAGAACATATTTTTAAGAGCTAGGAATATGAATTTATTGATAAGGCAAAGGCAGACTGTAGTGTATCTGGACAAATAGTACTGTTGTAAGAGTGATAGATCTATCTGAAGAAACTGTAGGAAACAGAATATAGAGTTCCAGGACAAAATGCCAAATAGCTGCGAAGGCTGACTAGTTTTAAATAAAAGCAATGTTCACTCTGGAGTCCAAAGCTCCCTCTTTTAGAACTAGAAATAAACATCTGTTAGTTTTTCAATTGTAAACCTTCATTTTTATGGGTTTATAATAGGGTCATAAAAAGTCATTCCTTGCTGAAACTTGACATCATAAAAGGCTAGGAAAGTCCTTTGGGTAAGTAATAAATAGATTAAAGGATGATGGAAAGGTATGTTTTCAGTACAAGCACACCAAAACACACACAAAATCTCACACCATTGTCCATTTGACTAGTACCCTTTAATCATAGTTCAGAGCTAAGCAGAATTTCTTGTTTGAAAAGTGTACTTATGGATTCAGGAGATACTTTTCCAATTCCATCCATAAGTAAAGGGAGAAAACTCAGGGGGAATGAACTTCTATGAGGATCTCGCTTCAAGAGCAGCGGAAGCCCTACAGCTCAGAATACCTCTGCCAGAGCTTCATCAATTCTTGGCCAAATTCTTGGCCCAATGTATCTTCAAACCTTTCATGTCTCTTTCTTGCTTCCTTCCTAGTTCTAGCTCATTAAAAGTTGTAGTCATATGAATTTCATGAAAATCTAGAGTCTTAGTATCTGCCTTACTAGTAAAATATACATTTGCTGAAAGTAAACAAAACAAAAATACATGTTCACAACATAAAAGCATTGTAACCCAGTTGAGAAAATTTATGATGGTGAGTTTTGTTATGTACAAAATGGCAGCATAGACCACACTCCCTGCAATGTCAGTGTCAAGAATTTATTTGTCTTTGTTTGGTTCTTTTAGTTCTGGATGCAAAATAACTCAATTAAGTTTAGCCATAAATAAGCCAAGCAAGCGGTGACAAAAGTCCTTGAGGCAATGGTCTGGAACAATTCTTTAGATTCAGTTACCAAGCTTCTTAGATCATAAATGGAGACAAATCACTTAGAACTAAATAAAGGTGAAGTTGAATTTGAAGCATCACTAATGTGAGCAAAAAGAGTAATATATGGAATAAGCTGAAGATAAGGCGCTTTTCTGACTCCTGCTTTGTAAGTGGTTGAGCTGAGTATTGTTAGTCTCAAAGCCCAGTGTCTGGAAACTTGCATGTGGGGAAGGCATGCAATACTATTACAAATACAGCTTAATTGGGATGTTCCTCCGGTTTTTTTGGTTTTTTTTTTCATTCACTATTTTTAAGTATAAAGTCTTAAACAGTATTACTCTGAATTTGTATGTGTTTTTTACTTACTGTTTCTTAATAACCTCCATGTATATTTCTAATGGTCCGTGACCATTTAAAGAATGTTATATGATTAAGGCATATTAAAATTAGTTGCAATGAACAGGCTCTGGTAGTTTCAGACTTCTTTTTATGATCTTTTTGTTTATGATGGCTGATCTACTTGTGACTATGTGGTAAGGATTGATCTGATACTTGGAGTGTATTTTCAAAAACTAAGGCTTCTGCAGTATTTAATGTGAGAACTTCCTTTGATGGTGAATCATGCATTAATGTTAGAAAGGTAGGTAGAAAGGAAACACCTCTTTGGTACAAAGGACATTACCGTTTAATCTGATAAGTAGTTTCTCAAGCAGTTCCACTATGAAAAGACTTGTTGAGGCCAACTTTCTGGTGATGACAAACCAAGACTATCAGCTGTAGCTTCAGAGAGACTGAATTGGCATTGTGCACATTTTAAATGCTAGTTCAAGAGATATGAAGTGAAATACATGTTTGGATAAATGATGGCATGTGATGATTTGAAATTCATAACTAAGCACTGTTAAGATGAGCTTCATACCAGAATCAGAATGTGGCTTCTCCTTCCTAAATTACATCTCTGATAGTGAATCTAGCAGAAGAATGATCTGGATGAGGGGATCGGGTGCACCTTCAGTAAATTTGCAGAGGACATCAACTTGGGTGGGAGTGTTGATCTGCTTAAGGGTAGGAAGGCTCTACAGAGGGATCTGGACAGGCTGGATCAATGATCTGAGGCCAATAGTATGAGATTCAACAAGGCTAAAAGTGCCACGTGCTGCATTTGAGTCACAACAACCCCACACAACACTATAGATTTGGGGAAGAGTGGCTGGAAAGCTGCCCAGTGGAAAAGGACTTGGGGATTTTGGTCAGCAGTTGGCTGAACATGAGCCAGCAGTGTGCCCAGGTGGACAAGAAGGCCAACAGCATCCTGGCTTGTATCATAATTAGTGTGGCCAGCAGGAGCAGGGCAGTGATCGTGCCCCTGTACCCGGCACTGGTGAGGCCACACCTCAAATACTGAATTTGGTTTTGGACCCCTCACTACAAGAAGAACATTTACGTGCTGGAGTGTGTCCAGAGAAGGGCAACGAAGCCAGTGAAAGGTCTGGTGAACAAGTCTTATGAGGAGCAGCTGAGGGAACTGGGGCTGTTTAGTCTGGAGAAGAGAAGGCTGAGGGGAGACCTCATTGATCTTTACAACTACCTGAAAGGAGATTTTAATGAGGTGGGCGTCAGTCTCTTTTTTTCCCAAGTAGCAAGTGATAAGGCAAGAGGAAAAGGGCTCAAGTTACGCCAGGGGAGGTTTAGTTTGGGTATTAGGAAAAGTTTCTTCACTGAAAGGTTTGTCAAGCATTGGAACAGTCTGCCCAGGGAAGTGGTGGAGTCACCATCCCTGGAGGTATTTAAAAGATGTGTAGATGTGGCACTTACTTAAGGACATGGTTTAGTCATACACTTGGAATTGTAAGGTTTACTGTTGGACTTGATGATCTTAAAGGTCTTTTCCAACCTAAGTGATTCTATAATTCTATGAAGGCAGACACCACAAATGAGAAATAAATATCATCAGGTTGGAGGAACATTTAGTAAAGGAGTTGTTTGTTGAGTTAGTTAGAAAATGTTTCACCCATAGTAATGCCAGTTCCCATTTCAGCATAACATAATGTAACTATTTAATAACAAAGATAATTAAAATTGCCAGAAGAAGAACTGTTAGATAAATGTGAAAGATAACAAGGTAAAGTATGGAAATAGCCCAGTAGTTAGTACAATACAATTTACTGAAGCAGCGTTTGTTCCATGTTGTTATTCACAACCCCAAATACTAATTGAATTAATTTTTACTAAAGGTATCGAGTTTCCCACTTCAAAAAAAGGTGGGAGAAGAAGGAAGAAGGAGCAATTATTTTAGATCTGTCATAGTTTGTGTGTACCAAAGAGGAAAAGTGAAGATAAAGATAGAAGTAGATTCAGGCCATATACTCTAGTACAGTTGTCTCAGTGCTTAAGAAGTATATTAACAGGAGTTGGTCTGAGTCCTTCTAAAATCAGCTTAAATAGATTTTAGGTAAATTTAAGAGGTTTCAGTAATGTCTATGACACTTACCAAAACATCCAATAAAACCAAAGGATTAGTCCTCTGTATTCATGTGTCTCTGGACCATTTACCTTGCTAGAACACACTTTGTTTTAGAAGGGCCATCCTTGTTAGCACAGCCAATTAAGTAAAGAAATTAGGAAGGACGTTTTCTTTAGCAAAGACATAATCTAAACTGAATGCCTAAGGATTCAGTAATGGAACTGTAAGTAAATGTTATTTATGAAGAATAATTAAACATTTGCTATCTTTCCCTTTTAGTGCTAACCTTCTAAGGCATTTACTTTTAGTTAGACAATAGCAATTCATTTTATATCTTTCATACACGGGAGAGTCAGGGAAAAAAGATTTATTTAGCAAGCTTCAGCATGTCCATTTGATGCTTTACTATTGTAGTGTGAATTTTTTCAGAAGAGATATAGGCTAGCTTATAGAGAAGAAACTGGTTAATGCAATGCCAGATCAGAGTTATTATATCAGTCATATGAATCTTATAAAAAGCCAAAGGCAGGCAGTAGTATTTGCATCTAATGAAACAGTGATTTTTGTAATGTAGTTAACTAAGGGAAAGAAAGATCTTATGCCAACAAAAATCTCATCAGGTGATGGCTTTGACAGAGCATCTCAGTATCCTTGTCACCCAGAGCTGTCGTAAACAAACTACTGATGAGACAATGATAATAATTAACATAGTGTTAATGGAACAGAGATGCTCACAGCTATTTTTCAGCTACAGTGAGCTGAATGAATGCCAGGCAGCGCATGTGGCATAACATTATAACATGCTTCTTTTTTTATTTGCTGTGGTAGCTGTTAGATCTCTTATTTTCAACTGCAGATCCTTGCCATATTCTGATGGTATTAATTCTTGCCCTCAAAGAAACTGTACATCAAATCATAATATTTAGAAATATCTAATGGAGCAGAATCTCATGTATTGCGCTTTCAAAAGCTGACTGTTTTTTGAAGCTGGTTCACCAAGTCAAAATTCTCTTTCATTCTGTGGTTATAATAGATCATTGTTGATGAAGATTATCCCTATCTACAAAATAATCTTGTTACTGATAAAACTGGTGTAAAAAAGAAACCAAAATAATCTTGAGATGTTAGATGAAGCAAAAGGACTCAGAACATTTCCTTCCTTCCTTCCTTCCTTCCTCCCTCCCTCCTTCCCTCCCTTCCTTCCTCCCTCCCTCCCTCCCTCCCTCCCTCCGGGATGAGCGGAACTTCAAAGATGGGTGTTAGTGGCTATAGATAATCTTTGGCTAAAATGCTGGGATGTTTGGCTAACAGCCCAGATGTGTTCCCTCTCTGGGACTTTTGGCATCAACCTTAAAGAACTGTAGGTTGTTCTTCATGGGTAATTTAGGCAAATAATGAAACACATTCCACTGGGTTCCTAGGCATGAGGCACAGAAAACTAATATTGGCTTTTGTCTTGACTTGTTATGTCACCACCTAATCTCTGACAGTAAAAAGAAATACCACCTCTTTGCCTTTTCTTTGTCAAGGTATTACCTGACTGGCATTTCCTCCTTGCAATTGTGGTTTGAATCTGTCCAGATGCCACATCTTTTCTAATCCTTTCATGCCTCCTTCACCTTGGCTTCCTAAATATCGTTTCTTAACATGTTCAGTCAGACGTATAGACTCCACCCATTTAAAAATAAACTGAGGAATAAATGTGAAATGAATGCAGATTGGATGAAAGTGTTACCCTCTCAAGTAACACACAATAGTATTGTTCTCATCCTCAGTCCTCACTGTTCTTCCCTTTTTTTTGTATGAACCTTGGCCTGCTCCTTGCAAAAGCTCCCTATGCACATAGGAAGTCTTACCCAAGGACTTTGTGAGACTGCCCTTGAGTTACAAGTGACGCATGGAACACAGACTTTTTGATTCCTGTATTGGCAAATAGTACTGATTTTTTTCTCAAAAATGCTGGTGTGTTTGAATAGTTCTGATCTCAATTCTAAATTCCTGGTTATCAGGAAAACTTGCTTTCAGTTGCAAATGTGTTTATTTGTCTTTATTGTGGTAGAGAACATTTTAAAGCTGTAGTTTGAACACTCCCTTAGGCAAAGTAGCAAAGGACAAATATAAAGTACCCACATTTTTCTCCCAAATGGCATGCTTTTTGAGGCCTGACACATGATTTTTTAATATTAGAGTTGGCAATACCACTGTTCCAAATCGGAAAACACCATTATATAAGAAATAATAACATTGGCATTCTCTCAGAAATCTTGTATCCTTCCAGAGAATAGAAGCCTCTTATCTGATCAATAATGTGGGAAAAAAACCACATTTCCATTAAATGTAAGGGGTTCTGATTCACAGGCCATCTTTTTGGTTTGTGTTTCTGACACAATTATGTCCTGTTCCATGACAGAGGTTTCTCATTGCTGTAGGAATAATAAGAATGACAACAAAACGTTCCCAAAAAAGTTACACATTTTTTGCTGTTGTGACCATCTAGTCAGTTGAGCTTCAACTTTGGGAAATAAATTCTTAAAATTATGCTCAGAAATAATTTTAAATAAGCCTTCTTGAAGGCTTAGAGAACCTGGAGTACCTGATGTCTGTAAGACAGCTCTCTTCATAGTCAGGATATTTGTTGGAAGGTGTATACTTAAGTAGTCAGTAAAATGTTTCCAGTGTGGGACGCAGAGCACAGCTGAGCAAAGCTCCAATCTGGATAGGACTTCAAACTTCGGGTGTAATTTAGTGATACAGCAACAGACCCATAGATGTAGCAGACAACCCTACTGTGTGCACAGCTTTACTGTCCAGTCCTAAGGAACTAATGTGCAGTGACAGTGGCAGCTTGCCATCTTGGACTATACTGTATGATACATGTTCTACTTTATAAGCACAGATCTTGCCATAGGCTAGATCATACTGTGTCCCGTACACATGCTACTACTGCTCTGTACTCATACAAGTTGTCCGAGTATAGTCAGTGAAATCTCGTCTCTTCTGAGAAGGCATCTAGGTGACTCATCTGTGAGTCCAGCAACATGCAACAGCCACAGCTTTTCCTTCAGCTCTCCCACAGGTGTGTTTGTACAACAGCTCGGGAGCAAGGCAGGTCTGGGCTTGAGTATGGGCTTGAGCTCATACCCAAGAGATGTTATTGATGTAACCACAGACTGTTGTGCAGCTAGAAGTTACTTAGATCTTAGGAACATATGGCAGTTTGATTGATGTAAGTTACATCAATTAATTTTAAACATGGTATCTTCTATAATTTTGTATAATTAATTTAAATTGATTATTTTGCCCTTAAGAAGACATCAAAGAATGTTAGATAGCTTCAGAGGTCTACTTAGCAAAGATTTAAATTGAGATGTTATGTCATCTTTCTGTTTTTAAGTTAGCTTAAAGTATCATCTGTGCAGGGGATTAACACTAGAAAGAATGATGTAGGAATTTCAAACTGTCATTTCTGTTAGAAGGCCGAAAGAGGTTACATGTTTACCAGAAAATAACTTTTCTTGTTTATTTAGATAAATAATGCCAAATCATTATGTACTTTCGATTTCTTGCTAATATTAGAATAATATTTGTGGGGTGTCCTTGGTCCCTCTTGTGCACAGGCTGTAACAAGTGATTTTTTAATATATATTTTTCTTATAAAAAATGAAAAATATTTTTGTTTGGACTTTTTTTTAAACAATGTTAAGATCTTGAGAGAGATTTAGGAAGTAATTTCCCTAAGGAAAGACTTTATTTTAGGGTTACGGCTTTATGAAATTGGAAACAATCTACAGATAGGTTTTGGGGAAAGTTCTCAGAAATTATCAGAAACTCTTATAATTGCTGAAGAATGAAAAAAAGTTTGAATCTATGGAAAAATACAACTTTCCATTAGTCTTTGTAGCTGTACGCTTCTACGGGAGAACTTATCTTGGGCCGCATACCTCCGGGACACAGGGCTCTACCCACCCTGGGGACAGTGATGCACAGACATCATATGATGGATACAAAATGTCCGTCTATTTGGCTGCGTCACACGCTTATATAGCTCTTGCGGTTCCTGTTCCTGCCACTCCTATGGGGAGGAGTCTATCTTTCCGTCACATCCCGTAATCTTCCGGTCGCCGATCCCTGTCTATTCCCCTACAGTCTTAAAAACAACAGCTGATGAATAACATTCTGTAAGTCCTTTGTCAACTCTATATCAACTTGCAGTGCTTGGACTTTTCAAAAACAGGTAGCTGCTGTTTTTGCACAGGTGCAGACAGCTACTCCAGGACAGCAGGCTGGTGGAGGATAGGCCATGCAGCCCCTTCCTACCTTGAAAGATGGAGGCTTTTATAGATTGCTTGCACTGGCACTACAGAACTATCCAATTGCATCTTGCAAACAAAGATATTTGATGTAAATGAATGCACAAGCAAGCATTAATGCTGATAGAAACCACTAGATCTATATCTCTCTTTGCTGACACGTGAGCTTGAAACAATATGACACAGTCCTCCCTCAGCCTAAACAGCTCACTGGGCTTGACAAGGACTCTAATAGAAGGCGAGCAGTTCTGCATCGTAAGGCTTTTGATGGAAAGCATAAAAGTACTGCTCTGTCTGACCGCTCCCTGGACATGCTAGAAAAATGACAGATTGTCAAAATTAAGTGCCACGTTGTTCACATGAAAACAAAGCAAACACGATGAAAGCTTCTAGTGATAGGCACAAGTTTAGTTAAGACTGTTTTGGCAGCACCTTGCAACTGTACATTAATGATGATACTTTATCAGAACAACTACTTGTGCATAAAGAAAGATCATTTTGGCAGGCCGAAATTTGGTAAGTTCTTTCAAAAATGGCTTTTCTACTCTCTAAGCCATGCAGAATAAATAACTGTTTCTGTTAAAGAAATGGCTGTAAAATCCAACTGAATTAAGACACATATATTGAAAGCTCAAGCTATAGATGTTGGCTTTTGGAGCACTTTGATTGTATCAGTGACAGAAACATTCTTTAGATCCTGTGGTTATGAGAAAAAGTTGGAAAATATGACCTGGCATAACGAATACTATTTCTGTCTTTGTCTTTTGGCAGCTTGAAACAATTATTCCAAGAAGTGTGAATTATCCCATTTTCACTTTGCAAGCAAAAAATAATGTGAAAGGAAAACTGCATACATTGTGATAAATGCATTTGAATTTTCCAATTTCTTCAATTTTCTACTCTTTAATCTAAAATTTATTTTCTGCTGTCAGTCATTTTGGCCTTCCCATTCTTCTTTCTAGGCTTATCTTGTATAGTTTTATTTCTGGTTTATGAAGTATTTACTTAATGTTAAATATTTTAAATTAAAATATCTGATAGGTTGCTCCTAATCTTTAACTTAAGGGTTTAATAATATTCCTTTGTTAAAAGGGAATTAGGCCTTTGAATATTTTTAAGTCCCACAAGACATTTTTAGTAAAATCCAAGGCTTGCCTTAGCTGTGAGGGAAGCCAGGTTTATTGACATACTAATAATCCCAAATGGGAAAATTAGTAATGCGTACATCCTTTTAGATGAGTGCTGTGCGCCCTTGAGATGTCTGGTTATGTAACTTAGACATTTAGGGACTGTAATACAAAAGGAAACATCAGCAGCAAGACAGAAGTCTGGCTCTGATATTAAAAAAAATAGGAGTTTGTGTGCTCTACAATGGAAAAGAAACAATAGGCCACATTATTCTTTTTGTATACTGTTCTTAATCCAGATGTATACCTTTACTTCTGTAAAGGTTGTTTGTCTCCTAAGGCTTTTTGTATTGATGCTTGATTATATCTTACTTGCATCTTTTGTTCCAGCTAACCTAAGTTAGATGATAGTGAGAACTGCAAATATTTTGCCATCATAATCATCATCATAAATCATAGGCCATAAGATCTGCCTTGTGTTTAGAGGAATCAGCTTTTTTATTGACTGTCTTCCATAATTAATAGCACTTTACTTCGTAAATCAAATTAGCCCACTTTTTCTATAAAGATTTAGCGTGAGATCATTTTTTAAAACATTAAATGACCTTGACAAAAACAAGGGATCAATAACATGTTGATTAGCAGTTTGTTTTCTGTAATATTGGATGTTTCCCTTGTCGTTAGTTTTTCCTGTTGCAAGACTTGTAGAGGTTGAAGGTCATTGATACCTTCTGGTAATGCTGTTTTCCATAAGTAGTTGATTCTACTCTTGTCTAACACTGATGGATTCACTTAGGCATGTGTGTAGATTTTGCTAATGTGCCTTTTAATCTACTTTTTTTTTTTTTAATTGCTAGATTCTGGGGATGCTTGTCAGCTAGTTTGCTAGAAATGAATACAGGTTTGGTTTCAGTGGGAGAGAACTTAGGTTCTGACTATTCCCTGAGATTTACTTCAGTGTTGCCATGGCTAAAAACTGCCAATCTCTAGAAAAACGTGTGGTATGGTGCTAAGAGCAACAGACTACTTTGAGATGTAGATCCAGCCTCCTTAAAAACAGACCTTCCAGGTGTTACGAATTCTTCTGTGTCTTAATTCCTCATTTATAAATAAGAGCAATATCATTGCCACATGTAAGGGAAGTCAAAGTACATTCAGATTGTAACAGCCTCCATTAAAAATATGATGAAGGGCAATAAGATACTGTAGGATACTTAAATATCGAAGGTAGACTTAAGTACCTGCTCTAGGTAATGAGAGACTAGCAATTCTGTCAGGGAGGAAATGGCAATACTGAGACATTTGTTCCTGTCTTGAGCAGGCATTAAGCATCCATACTTTTCACTGAATGAAAAGAATTAAAAAGCAAATTTAGAATATTCGTGACATTTTCAATCAGATTCTTAGGCTTTTAATTTCAATGTTAAATTTAATAAAATTTCCTCAGGCTGTGTTCTCCCACATCATTTTCAAACGTTTTCACTGTATGTCTGGAGTGGGAGCTCCAGAACATCAGAGGTGCTTGCAGGGCCAGTGACCCTACCAACACAAAGCATAGTGCCTTTCCCAACTCCTACAGAAACGTCACTCACTCATTCAAGGATGAGCACAGAAGGCTCAGTCCAGTTCCTTCTCTCTGGTTGGTCAGGATTGATTTTTTTTTATTGGAATATACACAGGCCCGTACTCTCTTGATTCACAGTCCTGCTAATAGTCACAGAGCCGTCAAATATTATCATGGACTTCAGGTCTCTCCCATGTCTGTGCCCAGATCCTAGGGTAAGCCATGAGGCAACCAGGTTGCTCAGGGCTTTATGCAGTCTGGCCTTGAAAATCTGAGAGGATAGAGACTGCAGAACCATTCTAGGCAAACAATTCTGGTTACTTCGTGCCTTCAGGTGTCTTTGGTGAAAAAAATTTCATATGTCTTATCAGATGCTCTCTTATTTCAGTTTATGCCCTCTGTTTCATTCTGCCACCATGCACTGTTGTAAAGAGCCTGGCTTAGTCCTGTAGGCACCAACAAGCTGTTATTTGTTTCCCCCAAAACTGCCTCATCTCCAGGCTGAACCAAGTCCAGCTCCCTCAGCCTCTCCTCAATGCACCAGCCCCAGCCACCTTGGTGGCTTCTGCTGGATGTGCTGGACTTGTTCTCCTTTGGTGGTAGGATTGCCTATGCTATGTTCTTCACTGATGAGGTTACTTAGTTCCTCTGCCTGTCATTACTCCTTACCAGGTCTTTGTTTTACTTTGATTAGCCTTCAGTCAGATAACCTACAGCAGAACTCCTTCTGCCAGAAGCCCATGGTTGATTGAACTCGACACATAGTATCCCAGAGGGAATATGAGGCCAGGACACTGCATTACATTCATCAGAGGCCTTAATGCCAAAGGAAACCATGCTAAAAGTCGTATTCCCAGCTATGAAAACTTCTTTAGTCACTTGAAAGCAAAAGCCTACCACATGACTTGCACAAGCACGTTTTTCTCAATTACATGACATGAGCTTGGGAATTTCTTTCAAAAGAGGAATGATAGAAAATTAAGAAGCCTCTCAAGTTCAACAGCTGTCTGCCTGCTCACGAGTGCTGAATATCTTAAGGATGTCATAGTTTAGGTGCTTTTGTCCCATTTTTTCCCCCACAGTTAAATCGCCTATCCTGCTACATCTCTCACGGTGCCTTAAGGTTGCATTCTGCAAGTCTAGCTGGAGGACTGACTGTCCTGCCAGCATCTATAGTGCCTGCACCTAGAGCACACTGCTTGTCTTCATAGACTAAATTCCACACTTTCACATTCTTTAGGCACAGCAAAAAACCCCAAGAATATCTTGAAGTTGGGCTCTCTGTGAGAGCTTTGCACTAGGGAAAGTCTATTTACTTCAACTTTAAAACCATTTCTGTCAACAAGATTTGTTGCCACTGCTTCTGATAATTGTTAGCACTTGTAATGCTTCTGTTTTGTTGATGCCATGGTGCTTTATGTACGTTGATGAGACTACTCATTTTCTCTTTTATCTGTAACACAAAACTTCTGCTCATATATTGATCAACTAAGAATGGTGGTCAGCTCTGAAAATTAAATCACTTACTTAAACTCTTAACTATGAGTAACTTTGGGTGTCTCTTTACACCTCATCAGCAAAGCTCTGAAAAGAACTTGGTTTCCTGAGTCCCAGCATTTGGGTAAAACATTCTGCTTCAGACCCGAGAGAAGGCAGGAGCAGATGACTGAAAAAATGAGATTGTTTAGATAGACCTCATTTTCTTAACATAATCACATTTTAAAATAACCAAATTGATTTTTTTTATTTGCTCACTGGCTAAAACCAAAGGAAAAGAAGTTTTACAAACATATGCATTATACAAAGTAAAGAACATTGCTAAAATTGGACTTTCAAGAGTGCATTAGGTTAATGCCTTGAGAGATAAAGACTGAGATCCTGATCTCATTGAAACTGGTGTGAATTTTACTTTCGAGTTAGCAGGGTCAGATTTCATTCTAGTTACAAGATATTAGGGTCTAAGTTCCCTCACCAGCTATTAGGATATGAGTGTTGCAAATGCCTAAAATAATTATCAAATTATGCAGTTTGTGAAGAGTATTTAGTTCCTCCACAAAACTGTTGTTAAACAGGAGTGAGATAAGGATATAAAACTGAACACAGAGGATGTAACTATTTCAAAGAAATCTCTAAAGGTTTTAGTTTCTTTAATACCATTTGGGTTTCAGCATTTTTTACTGTAACAAGGGATTAGAAGTATATTGATTGGAAGGAGCCTATAATATGCTGCATGAAAGCCAAAGCTCATTTTATGTGTATTCTGTTTCCAGTGCTTTCTTATAAGCATGTTATGCAAACCAAAAGTGTACTGCCTACACAGGCTAATCCATAGTTATAATTACTACAATATATTTTAATGCCCAAAATATTTATACAGAATTAAGTAGTTATTTCTTGCAGTGTAACATAATGTCTTTGTCAGAGAGCTGTAAGAAAACATTGCTAGCAAAATTTTCATGTTATAAAAATTGGAAGAGTGGTAAATAATAATTACGAAAGGTCAATAACACCATTGTCTGGATGAATTGGTCTATGTATTTTTTAAAATGGTGAAATGGAGGGTCAAACGTTTGGATATCACAAATGTAAATCGTGTGGAGAACAGAGAACTTTATTTTAGAGAAGATTGATTCTGGAAAGGACTAAATGATTATGCCTGGTAGTGAGCTAAACAGGAATTTTTGAAGGTGATTCTGCAGCTTGGAGAGCAGATACGACCTTTGGCTTTATGAGCAAGGGTATGATGCTTATATGTAGGAAGGTAATTCTTTAAACTTTATGTGGTGTTCATGAGGCCATTGCTGTGATGATGTATGTAATTCTAGTGTCCAGCCTTTAAAAAGAACATTGAAGATGGAAAGAGTTTCTGAAAAAGCTGCATGAGATGTCATTAAACTGTGAAAGGTTGCTTGGTTTAGTAGATGAAGGTATTACGAGGCACAAAACTTGCGAGTAGGTAGATGTGATGTAGGAATGAAGAGTAGAAATGCTTTTCAGTAGGCATAATGAACTGGTAAAAAAAATTGTCTCACAAGTCATTCCCACCACAGTTCCCTGAGAACAAACACAACAAGGGGAACAGGATCCCGCAATAAGAATACCAAAAGCAAACAAATACCCACTCCTAGAATACCCATCGCATCACTGATTTCCTACAGTCATGTGAACCCCCAAGTCCTATGGAAAACTAGAGGATAAATTTATTTTTAATTTGCATCTTGCATACTAAAAGAGAAAGGACAAGAACAATTTTTGTGAAGTATTTTGGAAGGATACCTTTTGTGATGCTTTTTTCAGGCGCTCCGTTCTGTGGCTTTGATTCCTTTGACTTGTCTTTTCACCAGACCTCTTTCTCCGCCAAAGATTAGTGACATTCAGAAGACTTTAAGGCTCCATTTTTAAGGTGTATAAGCATTATTTCACATGATGTTAATACATATTTTCAAAGTGACGTGTATGTAGGAACATAAGTTCTATTGATTTTCATTATATGTGGCGTGATCTAAAAAACTTCACCAAACCAAGTGAATAGCTTTAGGAACAGAGAAAAGTTAGAGAGAACATCCCAGGGAACTCTGGGTGCTCTCTAGCTGTCACCTAGTGGTGATCCCAGTACCAACAGCAGCTCACCAGAGACTAAAGTTGCATTTTGGGAATTGCCACTGTCATGAGGTTCCATTTGTCCTTCCGTACAGCATTGCTGTTTGGACTTAACCTCTGAATTTAGATGATCCATTATAAGGATCGATTTCTTAATCTTTATTTAGGACCCTGTCAACTCTCTTTTTGATTTGAGGCCTCTTTGTCACTCACCTAAATGTCAGTGCAACCTGGACAGGCAATTTTGAAAAAAAAAAAGAATGGTTACTTATTATAGAAACTATTGCTCTTCAAACCACTTGCCAAGATAGAGCCATAGCCCCCATCCTTTTCCTGTTTCATTCTTCCTAATAATTCTTGAATTAGAAAAAAGAACCTGTGGCAGTGTGGCAGTTGTGGCTGTGGCTCTTATGTATATTTGTGTAACCCCTCTGACGGCTGAGTATGAGGCTGTAGATAAAATGCAGCACATTCCCCAGCAGACAGCAGTCTTCATGTGCATAATTTACAGTATGGATCTAGTCACAGCAACTAGTAAGTAGTAAGTGGTGGGGTTTCTTAAATGCTCAGAGTATCTAGAGGATAGTTACTGGGTATTTCTTTTAAAATGTTCAGTGGATGCTAAAGCTGTAGAAATAATGTTTTGTTTGTCATGTTGTGATGGACTGTATTCCTTTATCAGAGAATACGTGTGTACACAATAAAACGGAGTGCTCAGATCAGAGACTGTAACTCTCCCTGGCTGAGAGCACAGCAGAGATTCTGTGATCTGAGAGTGCAGTCTTTCAAAACTTTGGTGTTTAAAAATGAGAGAGATTTCTTGTGCACTCCTAGGTTGAGGGAGAGAAAATCATTTTAGTCCAGCAAACATCTGGTAGCTTAGGAATGAAAAAAACGTACTGATTGGTTCTGACAGCTGCCTGCTTTGCAGTGGTATTTAACCAGAAATATTTGAAACAGATTGATATGAATAATGAAAGATTGCATGATGTATGACAGAAATAAACTGCACCACAATTTTAACTGATTAACAAAGAAACAATGTTACATATATAAGAAAAATCCTTATTTACTGTTTACCTCATTTGTGATATTTCATTTTTAATAACCTGACAACAAGTAAGAATTTTTATAATAATTTTCTCCATCAGGTATTGCAAGTATTTCACTGTGAAATAGGTTGAATGGGATGTCATTGTCCTTTAACTTTAACAAGTGCTGCTGATGGATGTGGTCCATTTAAATGTACAACAGAGAGCTGAACTAGATAACGAACTTATTATTACTCTCTGAGGATTACAGGTTAGTCCCAAAGGAGTGCAGTAAGCTAGAGAAAATCCATATCTACTGGCTAAACAATAGCCAGAAGGCTGACTGGAGATATTGATTTACTTTCTAGGCCATTTAGACCTTAATGGTGGAGAAAAGCTGAAGTGCTGTTTACTTTTCTGCCAGAATCGACCAAACAACCAGTCCATTTTTTACAGACTTTTGATTGATTTCGCTTAGAGGAATTAGAGGTGATTTATTTTTAAGCTGAAAGCAACTCGTAAATATCTCCCACTACACAGGTTCCCTGAGAGTAAATGTTAAGTGGAAATACTTACTGGGATACCTTGCTGCAAATCAATGTGAGCAGGTAATACTCCTTGGTAGGAACGGTCAGGTGTTGGACACCTTTCTCAAGAGTGGTCAAGCCTCTGGTCATACCGCATGAATCACAGCACTTTTAAAAGTCCCAACTTTTGTGACCGCGTATGGATCTGATTGCGTGTCTGAATTTGTGCCAGCCGTACCCTGCTGACTTAGAAAAGGGCCACGGCTGTGGGAGCGTAAGTGGTGCTCAAGGTCAGCAGTGAGCAGATTTAATATTTGATGGATGAAAACAGTAATTTATCACGTGACAATTGCCCATGATACTTCATACTCACAGCAAATATCTAGCTGTAAGAAACAACTCAGAGAAGAAGCAGGCTAAGATTTTGGAATAAAGCATTTTCAAAATTAGAGAAACTTTAAGAAGTGCTCCTGAGCATACTGCCACATACAGACACACAGCCAAAGTAAACATTCCCAACGTATAAAGAAAATATGTTCATTACTTCCTAGAGATAACCTGTCTGGAAAATTACTTAAGTTTGTGCAAAAGTTGGTTATCAAAATCAAAGGAAAAAATTCTTTGGCATATTCTCATGGAACTTACAGAAGTGGAGCTGGCATGTTAATAATATTCCTATGCAGAAATAAAGCCACAATTTTATATTAATTACAAACACATAGATTATAATTACTACTTAGGAAAATTCTGCAGGAACATTTTTTTGAAGTCTACTTGCAAAGATAAGACTTTTTTTCAGAAAGCACTGCATGGTTCTGCCTTAACATAATAGCCTCTGTTGTCTACTGAAAACAGTGCTGTTTTCACTAAACAGGCTTGGCTTTTTCCCTCCTCTCCACCCCCTTTCCTGAAGGGAGTTGTACTTGGTTAATGTGCTGCTTATATTTTAACACAGAAACCTGTTACCTGAAAACTATAATTACAGTCAGCCCTAGGGCTCACACAAGAATGTATAAATATGGATCTTTTCAATCTGAAAGTTGTATTTCAAATCCTACGCATGTCTTATGCCACCTCTCCTACTAGCTAAACCATTAATCCTGTGCTGATACACTTGATTCAGCCTCGGCACTGTGCTACATAGCTGAGAACTGATGGGAAGAAGAAATATCCCAGTATCTTCCCTTTCTCTGGCCAAGCCCCTAAACACCAGAAAAATTGCATTACAGTGAGGTAAGAGTCATTAGCATTTGTTATATATTGTAAGATGATAATAATTTTTACTGCCCTTTTGTGCTTGTAGACTGATGCAGAGGAACAACCACAGAAAAGCTAAGAATTTCAGCATATACTTCATCCTAGTTCTTCACTCAACATTAAAAATGAAAGAATGATGGATGTGGAACACGCAATGTGTTCTTAGTTGAAAAGCTGAAGAAGTTTGATACGGACTATTTTTTTTAAAGCATGTCTTTTGCAGTCAGCATGCTAAGCTGTTACTTAAGAACTTAGCATATGCTGTTGTGAAGTCTCAAGCAGAAAATTTTGCACACTGGTTCATACATGGTTTCTCTGAGCTTTTTTGCTTAAGAATTGGGAAAGTTCACTTGCCCTTTCTCAGATGTAATACTGTAGAACTGTATTTTATGGTTTTTATTACTTTTCTTCAGCCCCAAAAAGTATATGGCAGAATACATTTTGCGGACCTGGTTTAGATGCTAGGCTTATATACTTTAATATACTCTTAAGATTTGTTTTCTAGAAAGAAAGCCAAGCCTGCAAGCTAAATTCTGTGAGCTTTATACAGCTACAATTGTCAGTGGAAGTGTTACCTGCAGTAACTACAGTGAGCCCTGTGAAGCAGCATTTTATGTGCTGATAATTTGTATTTCCTTACTGATATGTTCACAGTTCACAAAAAGTTATGCATGTATGTTAACAAAAGATGTGCAGCTGACATTTTCTGTATGTTAAATAACATGTCTAGATTTAAAAAAATGTTCCAGTTTAATATAAGGTTTGTCTGTTTTGTCTTTTTCTTGTTACTTTTTTAATTCCATCTCTAGAATGATTGAACTAGAACAAATGATAGAGTAGAGAACTTTTAACTTTCATTTAAGAGTGGCTGAATTTGGCTTGGTTTATATCAGTTATAAAATTATTAACTAACCTAAAATTATGACGTTTTGTACTGAAATAGAATACCAATTCTGCAAGCATTGAAGTGCTTAATTTTATCTGTATATATAATTTCCATTCCTTAGTTTAATAGCATACACCAAACAAACTGTTCTTGTTTGTTTAAGTTTAGAAAACTGGTTAAACTGGTGCAATTTTCAAGTCCTCAGTCTTTGGAATCCTGCAAATTTGAAGAAATCAGATCAATGCCTCTGAATGACAGTATCTTCATTGACCATGTTTGATTTCCTTATCAAGTTTAAGTCCTAAAGTATTACTGACTTTAAAGTCAAGAATGATTGTTTCCATTTGTCTCAGCAGCTGAAAAGCAGTGAGTAAGGATGAGGTTCAAAGAAATCTAAATCTGGGGGGTTTTTTGTTAGTGGGTGTTTTTTTCCTTGCAAGTGAAGTGCATTGGGAAAGAAAACAACAGCTGGTATCATGGAACTGTGAGAGATTTTAAAAAGCTGGGGTGAAATAATGATTAGAAATGCAATATGGAGCTGTAGTATAAGAAGTAAAACCAAAGGCACTGAACAAGACAAATATAATTCAGGCAGAAGCACAGGTCTAATTACTAGGCTTACTTGATAGCTTAGAATTATCACCCATAAAGGCTGATTCCTCACCAATCCTCTGGCTGCAGAAAAGAATCCTACTAGACATTGGTGCTAAATTTACCATTCCTGTAGCATATGATCATCTAAAGATTAGACAGGCAGAAGAATTCTTGAAGTGGTCTTTGTGTATAACCCTGTGAAAGGGGTCTGTATCTATGGACTTCCCCTAAGTGGAATGTACATAATCACCGGCACATTCCATAGAAGGCACATAGGGAACCATTTTAGAGATTTATTTTAAGTATTGTTTTCAAAATATATAGATTTCTTCTTGATTACATGTATTTTAAATTGTAGTGGAGCACAGGGATTAAAAAGTAAGTGTTCTCACTATATTCTAACAAATGAGACAAATGACATGCCAGGTCCGTAGCAGTTTTTTGCTGATAATCCAACAAGAGTTTTTGGTGGTCTGAGCCTTGGTCACATAGCTTTGTACAAAGGAGCAAAAACACTACAGTGTTCTCAGCTTTACTCTCTGCCTGGCAGCCTGCCTCATCCTTTTTTTAGGTACTGTTCAGTGTAGAAAGTTTTCTAAATTTGTATTTTGAAGGGTAAGGTGGTAAGTAGCTATAGTAGTAGAACTTATTATTTATACAACTACCATGTGCGTTTTCAATGCTAAGTCCTGATTTCTACTAAGTAAAGACCTTCTGCCACACTAAAAATGCATTCTGAAGTCTCTGCACATTTACAGAACAGCATTTTTAACCACAGCTGATGACTGCGTTCAGTTTTCAGGGGAAAAAACGTTGCCTAAAAATATAGACTCACAAATATAGCATTAATTGTCATATTTTCAGGTCTCTCAAAAATCGGTGGCCTTTTAAAAACAAAACTCATCCGATCCTACCCTACAAAGTAGAAATGAATGTACTGTTATTTAATATCTGTGAACTTTTGTTTCACAAATAGAATGAAGTTTGGCCCACATGTTTCATCTGCTTGCTCTTTGCTGAACGGTCTGCACCTGAGAGCTGGCAGCTGTGCTGTAACCTGTCTGTAGGAAGTGAGGTAGCCCAGTGCCCATGCATTTCCTGGAAAGATAGGTTATATGCATATCTGAAAATTCCTAGAAGATGAGACTAGAGGGGGAGGACAGCTTATGTTGCCTTTTGTATTTAATGTACAGGGAACATAGGTGAACCGGGTTTGGTTCCTGGGTTCTTCTGTGGTAAGTAAGTCACTAAAAGGTATAAGGATGCTTAGATGCCTTGTCCCACTTAAGTACTTGTAAGGGTATGTTATTTAAATTTTCTTTTAGTGAGTAAAATGAGGAATAATGAGACTATTTATCTTGTAGGGTTTGAGAGGAGGGGGGTCTTTTCTTCTATTTAGGTGGAAGTATTGAAACAAGACAGGCATTCAGTTTGAGGTTAGACACCTCAATGTAGGCTTCTAAAGGTGTCTGTGTACACATGAACTGGATGTCAGTGCTCTCACTGTAGCCAGTGCAGATCCAGTTATTTCTCTCAGTGAAGCCTGGAGAGCAATTTTGCTTACTCAGGTCTGGTGAATCACACCTTCATTTCCATTGAGTAGATGTCTTTTGTCTTCAGTGGGAATACAACTGTCTAGTTCACAGGTAGACAAATGCCTTGACATGGCTAAACATTGTGTAAAGCTGAATCTTAGGCAAGCCATCTCATCCTTAGAAGTGGTCTTCTCATACGGGTAGAATCAGAAGGCAAAGAAGCTCGAAAAGGGTGAGGCTTCCTAAACTCAGAAATTTGTTCTTTTGGTAAAAAAAGAAACTTTAAAGTCCTGTGAATCCCAGTCAGACAGGCAGGGATGTTTAGTCCTGCCCCAGTCCTGTCAGGCTTAAATATTTCTGGAGGGACCCTAAGGAGAAAAGATTTTGTCAAAGATTTCCTCCTACACAGAGCCCGATGTTTCTCCTGTGTGTTCACAGAAGAGCTGCTCATTGTTTCCCTTACAGCATTTGACTACTTACTTCTTTTTTTTTTCCCCCGCTTAGTCTTCTTATTGTGTCCTAATTGGGAATGGTATAAAGCATAGTGTTCCAAGTATTTTAAGGGAATGGAAGGATTTTTTGGCAAGAATTGAATAGCAGTATTGAGATACTTCAGTTTTTCAGTAGGAGTTAAAATATTGGGTAGAGAAAAGGATTATTTAATTACATATAATCACCTGCTTTACAGGGAAACAAAACTGGTTTATATGTTTGTTTGTTTGTTTTCTAAAACAGAGCTACAACTGTGCATGTGAAGCAGCCAATGAGGAGTTGCTCCTTGTAAACCTGTCCCTGAACCTCTGAACTGCCTTAACAATGATCTCATTAATTTAAGTACTACTCAGTGTCATATCTGCTTTTACATATCCATATTAGTGGGTAAGGGGAAGGAAAATTGTTTTATCCATCTGACATAATTTAAAGATAAAATGTGATGGTCTATGACCTTGCTCTGAGATAGTAGGTCTATTATAACATATACAGAGAGGGCTTTTTTTTTTTTTAACAAAGCTTTGTTGGTTCTCTAGTACGACCAAGGCTGGTAAATGTGGAACTGTTTATAGGCTTTATTTTTGCTCATGATAAAAAACCTCTTCAGATTAATGAGTCATTGGTGCCTCAGCATCTGCTCCCAAGACTGGGGAATTTGGGAAAGAAACTAAGGGGAAATATGAAGATAAAAATAAGTAAAATGTTAAGAGCAGAAATCTTCATGATGGGGAGTGCACACAGAGGATTTAAGAAGTGTTACAGAAATGTTCATTTAGTGGAGAAAAATGAAATATAAAATCACAGATATAATGAAGGTACTTTTTAAGTAAATGTTTTGAGAAAATAAACTGTGTGGTTTTTTTGGTCCTACTAATAACTGTTGTTAAAACAGAATATATTCAAAAGCAAGTATCAGATATTTATCTGATATCTATTTAAAACATATTTCTATCACAGGTGAGAAACAGTGCCCTCTTACTTGGAGGAATATCTTGTAAACTGTATCAGTCAGGTATCACGCTGTTTTATAATAGCTGGTTTTTATACCAGGTGCTGTAGGTTATACTCCTGTAATTTGTATCAGTTTAGTGTACCACATTTCTATAACACTAGGAGAAATATATTATCCTTTTTCTTTTCTCACTAACATCCTGTGCTTATTGGCACAGAACAAATGCAGCCTGAGGCACAGCTCAAAAGTCATGGAGTTCCTGCCGCATTATAGCACTTAGCAAATACTCTGAGGCTCTTAAAATTATTGGATTGTGGTGTTTATATTTCAATATGGGCATTTTTATTTGTATTTTAAGATAAGATTCTCGTCTGTATAGATGTTAATAGTAGGCTTCTCTCTGCCAGAGTCTGTAGTACAAGGAGGATATGTGAGAAAGGCGTCATAGTTAATCCAGTGAGAACAGATTTCATAGCTAATTAGTGAAGAATGTGGGTTATGGATACAACTATCATCCTGGTTATGCTCATGTTTTCTTCTGGTAGTCCTAGCAGAGGGAGCACTTCCAATCTGGCTACTGTTTCTCTCAGAAACCTAGACAAATTACATTCTGATCAGTAGCCCAACAAAATCAGGAAACAGCGCACAGACCTCCAGTGAACTTGTTGCAACTTTTGGCTGCAAATATAGAGATAATAGATGGTGTTTGGAAGCATCAGGACCTGACTGGAATGTGTGAGCTGACTGGAACTGGTACTATTTGTCCAAATATTTCAGTCAAAATGGATAGTTGGAACCTGAGGTAACAAGAGGTAATGGGTGATGAGACATTTATTGAAGCGAAACAGATAAGCCAGCAAAGGTAGTAAGAGAAAACAGGAAATGCGCTTGGGACCAGAAACATAAGAACATAAAAATACCCATCTGGTGTTGGCCAAAAGGTCTATCTAGACAGGTGATCTTTCTCCAGTGCTGTCTACCAATGAGTCTAAGAGAAGAACAGGATGATATGTAATACATTTCCATATTTGTGTTGCTTTTGTTATGTGGACTTCTGTGGCTATTTCTTCCATGAATCCCCCCAATTGTTTCTGAACTGATATAAACTTTTAGCATCCTGTTAACATCTTATTTGCATGCTGTGTAAAGAAACCTTTTGTTTGTTGTATGTACTGCCTCCTAAGTCATTCTCAACTGTCCTAGCTTTTTCTTGGGAGACATGGTGAATAGTCATACCCTATTCATCCTCCCCATGGCATACATGACTTTAGAGAACTCTGTTAGATCTCTGTCAGTTATCACCTTTCTAGGCTGAAGAGTTCAAAAGATGTTCAATATTTTGATTGTCCCCACTTTCTTTATCCGTGTTTTTCCAGTTCTATTATACTCTTTATCTGTCTCTCCCCCACATTTCCCCTTTGGGGAGAGGAAAACTGCACATAGTATTCAGCATCGCAACACAATTCATGCAAATGCCTGTTGAGCACTGCTCCAACACTTCATTCAGCTATTGCAAGCCCAAGACTTTGTCCCTGAGAAGTCATCACTGTTTGTAAAATTAGGATTGGTTTTTTTTTCCTCTATGCATCACTTTACACCTACCCACAGTAAATGTCATCTATGTTTTATACCCCAGTCACTCAGTTCTGCAAAGCCATTTTGCAATTCTTTATGTTTTATTTCTGCCGTGTTTATTATTTGCAGTGTTTATTACTGCAAGTGATCAGAGTGAACAGGGTGTCTAGGAGTGAGTTCTTGAATGGACTAGAGAGCACAGCTGAAGGCAGGAGTAGAAATGACTGGGCAAGGGGGAAGGATGGTATTTGCAGCTGGAATGAAGCACAGACAGTTTGGAGAAGATCAGGCAGAGAGCTGGAGAAGTGGGGCAGGCAGGTAGACAGTGGAGACTGCAGACCAGCTGCATACAGAAGTGCAAGCTACAGTGCAAAACGGTGCTGTAAAGTAGGAGAGGAAACGGAGTCAAATGCAGCTTTGCAGCAGCAGAACTAATAAATGTCATGAGGAGAGGATCTCACAGTGTTACTTAATGGTATAAGCTTGTATGGGGTAGCTTTCCAACTACGGATGGTATCGTTGTATAGTAATGTGAAAATTTTATTTATTGTGTAAAACTGGAACTGTTCTTTTAGAATTTTAACTTTTCTGCACTTATCTATTCAATCTGTGCTTATGCTGTGTCCCATAAGAGATTAACACTTAGATTTGCCATAAGTACAGTTGGTAATGGAAAAAGAAAAAATTGACAAAGATGTCTCTATTAAAATCATGCCAGTCACACATAAATCTCTTATGGATGTGCATCTCCACTGGCTATTTCCTTACCTTTGCGTATGATTCATTATAAAGCAGAACAGGAATTATATGATTGTTAAGACAGAAGTGGAAAGAAAAGAAGAACATTAGAAAAAGTCATACATTCTTATTAATATATATTATGTGCTGCAATGAAATCATTTTTACCCAAGTATAAAATTACCTAGATAATAGATTTATGAACAGTAAGAAAGGATGGAAAATATGTTGTCTCTTGAAAACTTCTGTGAGGAGGATAGGACTTGATAAAAATAGTCTTTGAATTGTAGGAAGCATTGAAATATTTTTAACAACTGAAGTTTTATTTATTTTATCAGGTATTTAGTATTTAATTAGATAAAATACAATGTATCATACACTTTATTAGCAGAAATACAAAGTACAATCACAGTGACATACGATCCGCTGTAAATATTACTTCACTTGCTCTTGAATGTGTGTCTCACAGGTTGGGGCTTATTAAACCAAAACCGGCAACTTCAGACACACCTTAGAAAATTTTTTCATGACCTGAGAAAAATCAGATGATAAAGGGTCCAGGCACTTTTATTCCCAGTTGCAGGAATAGACTTCCATAGCTGCTTCTGCTTCAGTTGTCCCTGGGTACACACTTTTTTTTTTCCCCCACGCATTGCAAACCAGCACTAGGGCTTCTATACTGGTGGGTTTTTAAATGCAATATGAAATTCTAAGCTCTAATAAAGCAAGGCACAGCCATAGATTAACATAAACAGTATGTTTTTTTAAAAAGGGTAATTTTCTCCCATGAATTTTGCTAGTCTTTTTATTTTTTATATTTTTTTTTAATATTGCTTCATACTATAAACTGTCTGAATTAAAGTCATAGAATTGTAGAATGGTTTGGGTTGGAATGGACCTTTAAAGATCATCTGGTCCAACCCCCCTGCCATGTGCAGGGACATCTTTCGCTCGATCAGGTTTCTCAAAGCCCAGTCCAACCTGACTCTGAACACTGCCAAAGATGGGGCATCCACAGCTTCTCTGGGCAACTTGTTCCAGTGTCTCACCACCCTCATGTTAAAAAAATTCTTCTTAATGTCTAATCTAAACGTATCCTCTTTCAATTTGATAGAATCATAAATAATAATAAACCTTCCTTAGAGCTAGGTTATTTCCAGCTGTACACTACATGGAGTTTTACACTGTTCTCCAAAGTCTCTGGTACTAACCACTGTCAGTGAGAGAATATTGGAAGAGATGTTCAGCTTTTTTGCCCAGTATAAACATTTCTTATACTCCCAGTTTCATTTTTAGGCCTTGTTATCCGTATTTTCAGACTTCAGAAATATGTGGTTTTACTTGGGTCTCCTTTAGGATTATTTTCTTTTTCTTCCCTTCTCTATTTTATCATCATTCTTCTTTCAGCATTGCAGAGCTTTGATGCATTTTGAAATTAGGTTCCTATCTTTTTCTCATTCTTCTCTTTCTTGATTCCTCCATTTCTTCTGATGATGATATGGTGTTTTTTTTTCTTCACATATACTTGTCAACCACTTTCTCTGCTTGGACTCTTCAGTTTCTCATCTGTGGAAATACACCTCTGCCTCACACCTCTATTTCTGCACACTTCTCTGGTATTTTTGATTCCCTGCAGAGGTGGTTCTACACATTATTCCACATTTACTTGGAACAGCGGACAAAGAGTGAACAAGGGGGAAAAGGGAGCCAGAGAGACCTGTTACTTTTAAATACTTACCCTGAACCTGTGGCTCTGAGCACCTTCCAGTAATAGGGTGAATGAGATGATAAGCATCCACTCTATATGGCGTCTTTCCTGCTTTTTTTTTTCCATGGAATATTTTTTTTAATTCATTACATGCTGTACACTGTTGTTCATGAATGCTGCTCTTAGAATGGGAGCTCTATGCTGAAAACTTTATATGAGTTTATGATATAGACTGAGACCAAATCTTGACACTAACTGAAAAACAAACAGTACTTCTGCAACATAATTGGAATAGCTATAAAAAAAATCTTTTCAGAAGGCAGTGCTTAGGGATGGTATTTTGGGGAACAGTATAGTTTATGGAGGAAACAAAGCGCTGCTTGTCCATGAGCAGACATTTTTGCACAGATTTGTGGCAGAGATTGCTTCCTGGCAGTGGACTTCTCAAGGAATTTACCTTCGAAAAATTAAGAATTCTAGTAGTTTCATGGGTAAAAATTTCTATATTTTCATAGGTTAAAGGATAAAAAAATGACAGAACTAGAGGCAAAAATTTGTTCTTTCTCTACCATATAAGAATATTGAAAATAAAGCTTTTCCAGAGTGTATTTCCAAATGGTCAGTATATATATATATACGTATATATAAATATACGTATTTTCATGCAGATGGCCAGAGGCATATTCTTGATGCAAGGCTATCCTTGTGCTAAATTAAAATCTCTTCTCTGAATGTGTAGCTGTATTAAGACAGTTCAAAGTGTATGTTATCAAACACACTTAATATAAGCGAATGCACATGTTTTTCTCCAGTCATTTTCAAAAATGGTCAAAGTATTTCAACTGAGATGTTATTAAAATTGCAGTCAGAAATTTCCTGATGTATAAATTTTTAGCTCAAGTCATCGAAGCTTGACACTGCATAACTAAAATAAAGTGGAAATAAATATAGTAAATATAAATAGTAAATATAAGAAGTGTGAATAGAATGTGGTAGAAAGTGTACAAATGTAATAAGCAATTGCCCAACTTTAATTAATAGACCCTTAACACCAGAATATGAATTTGTTTCTTAAGTTTAAAGATACTCCTGTTTTTTTGTCGTGACCTTTTATTAGCAGCCTATAGCTGGTCTATTGTTACGCATGTTGTGACAGAGTGCACATATTGCAATGAAGTATAGATGCTCTTTGGGTGTAGAATAAATATTTATTATTTCTATATTTAGATACAGGACAATTTTTCAATGACATGCCTTGTACTTGCTTAATCAGAAAGGTTATATAAAATAGTTTTAGCAGTGGGGGGGTTTCTGATTAACTGGTAATGGAGCAAACCCATATCACAGGCTACTTTGATCATTTTGCCTTGATTACCAAATATTAGCCTGAACTTTTCCAAGAAACATATCCAAGTTTCTAAATCTAGTATTTGTCCACAGTATAGAAACACTATAAGAAGTGGCAGTATTAGTTTTCCCATACTGCCTTACCAATTTGTTTCATCCCTGTTTAAGATCATTGTTCCACTTATCAGAAAATTGACCAATACTTGAGGGTGTGGAACACCGCCAGCGTAAAAGGTGTTTAGGCTCTTGAAGTAGAGTTTTGTTTTGTTGCTCCTACATTCATAGACTGTATATATTTTGACATACTGTAATCCAATAGCAGGATTAGATAGGTCAGCCTTTAATCATGATTGATGTTTTATTTATATTGTATTTTCAAACACAAAGTTGTTTAAGAGTTTAGCTATGCACTTTGAAGCATACACAAAAACACTTTCCTGTAAAATAATCTATTTCCTTTCCTATTCCGACAAAACCAGTGTTGTAAAGAAAAGTGCTACTGTATAACACTTTTTTTTTTTTTTTACTGAAACTTTATTTTGGTCATCTCTTATTAAAAGTCCAAATTATCAGCTCCTCCAGGAGAGAGAGAAAATAGGCATGACAGCAGCCCATGATTCAGTTTCTTACAGTTTCAATGCTGCAAAATTATCATTAAATATGTATTTGTTTACCAGTCTAAAATTTACTTATACCATTGTGAAAGAAACTAGAATGGCCATGAGAGTAGTTCATTAATCTTCTAAATGGACTCTTCTACTATTTGCTGCTGTCTTGATAAGTGATAAGCTTCACCTGTTTGAAAGAGGAATGCAAGGGGAAGTCAGGAATTTAAAGGGGGTTTTATTATTAGAAAAAGTAGAATATTTACTATAATAATAAGGCTGGACTTGCTTATGGAAATTTTAGTATGATTTGTCTTTATTTCTTTACATTTAACTTTGTTTTGTACATATAAGAAAAGATATAATACAGGTTTCTGTTCAATAAAAAAGATAATGCATTTGAATAAAAACATGCAATCTAATCTGTTTCATGGCTGGTAAAAGGAGTTGGTAAATCCTTCTAAAAATGAAGAATAAAATTATTTGTATCTACATCTATCTTTGTACTGGAAAAACTGTCAAGTAGATTGTCTTTCTATCCTTAAAAACAGAAATATAGTAAACTAGGGAAAGAAGGGCAGGCTCAGAAGACTACATTTTTTGGCCTAATATAATGTAATAGGGTATATTACAATGACAAGAAATACATCTACCATCAAAACCTCACCTGATAAATGTACTTAATGTTCTGTCATATAATCCTACAAGGTTTTTATTTATAGATCTAAATGTTCTAGTAAACCTTGAGTGCACTGAATGCTGGGTTTTGTTTCACTGAACTCAACATACAAGAATTTGACACGGTATATTCTGAATGACTCTAAAATATATCTATCTTTTATCTTTGTGCAAGTCAGATTTTATTATATACAGTACTAAGAAGTCAATTTAAAGCAAGCTTTTCAATAAAGAAAAAGAAAAGATGCTTCATTCGAGATAAAAATAACTGAATAGCAAGAGGAAGGGCTCTCAAAGGAGAAGATGCAAAGGCTTGTTGATCTTACTCAATAATAGGATCAAAAGAAATGACAAAGTATTTTTGTGAATACTTACATCAGGGTTTTTTTATTATTTCATTATTCATTGTCCCTGTGTAGAAAGTATCAGGAAAATAGCTGCATCCAGATTTTCCAAAGGGACCCAACAGGAATCCAGTACTTTGTTCGCACTTGTTTGGAAATTAAGAGATACTACTTTTCATCATATACATTGGCATAAATAGAGCAGTTGATCCCAGGTCAGCATGTCAGTGTGCTAATCTGCAGGTGTAGAAGGAAAGTACATCAGATCACTTCCACTCACAGACTCTTGGAGTCTGGAAGCTGAATCTGGTCTGAGCCCTTCTGGTTGGTGGAGCTCTTTTGAGAATATGCCATTTATCCCAGAGCAGATTCTCAAAAAGAGTTTCCAAACGTTTTCAGATATTGTGTGCAAAAACCTTTGGAAATGCCTGTAACATTTTCTTCAGAAATGTGTCGATTTCTCTCTTATTATTCTTCAGTTCCCCACCCTGTGCAGGCTGCCAGGTCAGACATCCTTACACACCTCTGATACTGCACCACAAACTGCTGGGTTTCTGGGAATGGCCAGCACTGTAGTGCCTCTCCCTTTGTGACTTTAAGAGCCATTAAGTGGACTTTAAGAGCCAATAAGTAGACTTGCAGATGTAATTTCAAATAAGTACCAAGAGTAGGATTTGTACTTTTGCTGGCAAGTTTGACAGTCATCTATGCCTGCATTTCTCTGTTCTCCATTTCTAGCTCATGCAAACCCGGTCATTTTCAAGTTCCAAGCACACTGTGCTGTGTCTGTGTCAGAAAACAGTTTATACAAGTGGATGAACTGTGTTCATATCTGATTCCTAAGTGTGAATAATGAATTCTAATTCAGGTTTTTTTTTTTAGTTTAGCTTCTTGGTTTGTTGCAGAATAATAATTACTCATGAGAGTTAAGCAAAACTGCACATACTTATTTGAAATGGAACTGCTGGTGTCCTGATTGTATTTAACAGTATGCAATAAATCTAGTAAAACAGAAGTGCAGTCTTTATCTATTTAGGAAGAAAAAAGTGTAATCTCTGCCTGCTGTCATGGCAAACTAAGCAATTTGCTAGCATTTATATCCAGTTTTATTTTTCTGTAGAATCTGTTAATGAACTTCAACATGCAGGTCCCGTCGCCTATTTAAAATGTTGCTATGAGTTAATTACCTGGTAACACATCTTGCCTACTGCAAAATACCTAAAGATTGTTAGAGCTGGAATTTTGATTTTCTTCGAATATCTAATCTGTCATCATGAACAATAAGCTTTTACCTTTACCTTTAGCTAACTTAAGGCAAGCTACATTTTTGTCTTGGCTCTTCTTTATGATGGGAGTGCCCTGCCTGCACACTTTAGTACTCTGCAGGATAGAGATTTTAACCACGAATCACAAATCGTATAGTAGGTGGAAGACATGAAATAAAATCGATACATTTTTCTGAGGCATGTCACTGGTTAAGTGACAAAAAATATTCTGATAGTCACTGAAAAAGAAAAGTCAAAGGTACATTTGAACCTGTCAGTTCAACACATTCCTGTTATCCCTTTAGGGGATATCATACAACTTGACACCAACATTTAAGCTTTGAAAATTATGAGCTCATCTATTTCAAATGGGATGTCACATGTTCCCAAGCCTTTGCCATTACTTATAATGGAAGACAGGATGATCACTTTTGTCACATATTGATAGTGAATAAAATCTTTCTTTTTTCTGTTCTTTTTTTCTTGTTTCAGAATGAAGAACAAATTTTGGTATTTTGAATTTGGCACTTCGGAAACTTTCTCAGCCACCTGTAAGAAGCTGCATGAATCTGTAGAAATAGAAGTAAGAAACTAATTGTTGCTTTTCTCCTTGAAATGTCACTAGTTTGGCTGAAATGCAGGGAGCAAGGGTGCAGAGTGCCTGAATCCAACAAGGCAAAGCAGTGCACATCCTTTCGACCCTATATTCCAAAATATTATTTTTATCGTGTCTATTTGTAGTGTAGCCCTGCACACTGGAACAAAGTTCAGTTTGATGATTAGTGAAGTCTTAATACAGTAGACAAGGTCAAGAGGTGAAATATAACATTAGAAATCAATAGGGAGTGTGGCTGGGTCAGATGGAAAAATGAAAGACTGTCAGAGGGAGTGAGAGCTGCTGCAGGATTAAAATAAAAAAAAATCTTATTATTTCTAGGTCCCAAGTTTTTATAACCTTTAAAACTCAATTCCCTAAAATTGTACTTACTTTCATGAATAAAGGTTAAAGAATATATATTTTTTGGAATCGTTCCCCTTCATTAAATAGCTTTTCTGTCTGCACAAGGGGTCATCTTTCCATTATACATTGAACGTTAACTGAAAAGACACAGGATAGTTACAGACAAAACAGGAATTTAAAATAATGTGCCACTGCTACTTTGAAGACTGATAGAATAAGTGGCTACATTACATAAACAGTTTGGGGGGCTGATATTTATAAATAAGTAAATGAAAAATGTGAAATGAGTGAAGGTACGAACCTGAGAATTTAAGTTAAATAATTAATTCATTTCTCAAGAGGATTATGGTGCTTTTTCTTTCCAGTAGTAATGAGAAACTGCACATGTCAATGGAGTATTTGTATAGTAGCATGAGGCACTCGGAGAGGTATCGTGAGAGCTATGAGAGTGTGGTCAAAGCCTCCTGAAAGGCAAAGGCTGAAATGATCTGAAGGGACCATGGATCTAGTAGTAGAACAGTAACAAAGAATACTGAGGCTGAAACTGTAAGACCTGTGGTGCCAGACTTGCCTGTTACGCTGTTATGTTTCTTTTTAAAGAAGAAACATGCTCCACACACATTAGATTAAAATAATTAAAAACAAACAAACCAAAACAAAGCAAAAAACCCTGGAAAAACAAACCAAACAAAAATACCCTTGCTTCCCAAGTGCTTCACACATTTGAGTTTAAGTACAGGTAGCCTGAAAAATATTTTATTAGTTATTGGAAGAAATGCCTACCCGATTTGATTTTATTTTAATATACTGTACCTTTTGATTAAACACAAATTGAAGAGCAGGCTTACCAAAGGAAATATTTCTATGGGGTAAAAATCTTACATGGCCTGTAAGATGTGATGATCTTACCTGTAAATCTATTTGTAACCGTTGAAAGGGTGATGAAATGTTAACATCCCAAAGCAAACTAGTATGCATACAAGTTTGTGATGCTGCTGATACCAGTCGTATAATTATTATCAATTCATATATATAACTGTTATTACCAATGAAGTATTACATTGCCAGTATGTGAGACATGTTTGTTAATATTCACTTCATCTATCCTGGTCATTATCATTAGTCCTACAATTAGGAAAAAAAATCATAGGGGAAATAGATTCCAAAATGTTTACACAAGAAGTGTTAGGAGGTAGTTATTTACAGATTTATTTACAATGAGTAAATTACATTTAAATGAACAATGCTTGCCAGTATGCTTGTATCTAATGTTTCTTGTTTGTATGTTATAAACACTTGGGAGTAGCACTGTTTTCATCTGATTTTTAACTGCTGCCCCTTGCTTGGGGATGTTGCTGTAAATGAGAGCTTGGTGTATGATACCACATTTCACTCCGAATGAAATGCACAAAGAATGAGCTTGCTCTACAGCCAATTTTGGATGAACAAAGCCCATGAAGATTAAGGATTTGTATCTCTGAGCTGATAGACAGTGATCAAATATTCTGTGGGCAAACACTATGTTTAATTTCTAACTTAATTAAGCTTGGCTTTCCTAATATACATTAATGTCTCTTATGTTCTGTATATTTTCTTCTGTGTGAGATGCAGAATAAAGTTTGGACACTAAATTCTTGTGTTATCCAGAATAAGATGGTTTTTATTTCCAAATTGGAGTTCAAGAAGTTGAGAAGAGAAACACAAGTTCTAAAGGGGGGGGGGGGGAAACCAGGGCAAAATTAAGTATTTATTTTTAATAGTAATGTGTCAGTAGAAGAGGCTTAAGACTTTACAGTTTAGAGCACTTACGCTTTATTTCCACTTCAAAAAAAAAAGAAGAAAGGCTTGTGAAGGGTATTTAATGAGAGTAGGCATAGATCCAGTATAAGTGGAGAAGACATGGTCCATACCTGCAGCACTGTAAAAGCATTGTGGGACCAGAGGAAGCCTACTGTACCAACAGGTATTAATGGGTGGAGGAAAAGGGCTTAAACATTCATGTAGTTTTGCATGATATTGCACTCGGTTACACAGCAAAGCCTTAGTCTCAGCTGTTTTCAGGCACGGATATGTTCTCAACTTCGAGATGATCTGAAAAATTTTGATCTAATGAATTAAGTCTAAAAGATAATGCCTGAAAAGGGACTGAGGCTGGAAAAGAAGGCAAAAAAGAAATAGAAGCGCTAATGTTTATTTCTAATCGAGGTAGGCATGCCCCGCATTTCAAAAGCATGCTTTTATTTTTGTCAGCATCATTACATTATTTGAAATTAAAAAACTAAAAAAAAAAAAAAGAAAAGGAGCAGAACACATCTGTGTTTTGTTGTTGTAGCGTATGAATGTGTTAGGACAACGCAGAGCTGCCTGTAGCGCAAACTTCTTGTCTGGGTATGAACAAAAGAAATCCTCCTTTACTAATTCAGAAAGTTCCTCGTCACTGTGGGATTCTGAGGCCTAGTCAAATAATTGTCTTAGTGTACTACCTGCTGTGTTCAATATTGAGTGAAAATGGAAGCCAGACCCTGCGCCATCCTATTTCACAATTCTTCTTTTATTTAAATAATTCCAGTCAGTTTGGGGGACGCCAGACCTTTATAAATTAACAGCAGGGAAATACCAAAGGTGTCAGATTGCATATTTATCATCTTTCTCGTGTAATACTTAAATATGTATTAAGAAGTGACTGACATAAATTAGGCAGATTTCAGAAGCCACAGGCCGTGGCTTGTAGAGGACCCCCTTCTGCTTGACATTTCATCCTTGTCAAAGATCAAATTATTTTAATTTAGGCTGCAAATTATAAGGAATGAAGACTTCTTTGTGGGAATTCCCTGTGGTAATCTGACTTTTGTTGTTACTGCTGCTTGTCAGTGTGCAAAAGATATAATATGCATGCAAATAAGGTTAAAAAATATGTACTATCTAATTATCCAGCCAGTACATTCCACTTGAAGACAGTGGGAGGCCTGACACACAGTATGTGTTTGATTCATTGAGGCCTGCAGGGTATTTACACAAGATTACTTTTAATTATGAAATTAATATCTGTTTATCTAGAATGTATAGCAGTAAGTGAGCATACACATGAGCAGAATTTTTAGTAAAATAAATCATCTTAATATTTAATACACATAAAATATAGTGGGGAACCATGAATTTGCTTCCAAAATAACAGTGAAGACCCATGCCTTTTTTCTTGTAAGAAAAGTGTGATTAAAAAGTTACACTTTCAATTACAGTAGCCACCACAGTTGCCAACTCACTTCCAGATATGTCTTTTGACTTTAAAGTTTTCCCTATACAAGTATAATCCACAGGTTTAAAATTGAATTCTTGAAGAGCAAATATTAAATGGAAACCTTCACATTGAAATTGTTGTCTCTCCAGATTTACACTCCTCTTAGAAGAGTTAAGAAGATGCAGAGTAGGCATTATAATACAGTTCTGTTTTGTGATCTCAGAAAGTTTCAGGGTAAACAAATAATTATGCACAGTTATTTTTGATTTGTACTTTCTTTTTCTTCTTCAAAGCTGTGATAAAGTCTAAGCAGAGAGGAAAAAGTGCCAGTGACCCACAGAGCAGCAAGCTGCAAGATGTCAGTGGACTATTACTGGAGCATGGCTAATTATTTTTCCAGTTTTCTTCCTGATTATTGTATATTGGAATTACAAAATAAGACCCTTAATCAGTTTTAAATGCATGACTGGACCCCCTACTGGCTTGCAGAACATTGCAGGAGTAGGATCTAACGTTTTTTAAATATTCTGCTCTATACTATAAGATGTGTGTGACTTGCCAGGATATCTAAATACTCTAGCTATGTTGTGAAGCATGAAGCTAATCTACCTTTAATCAAGGTACAAGTATATAAATCCTGGAAACTTTGGCTGGTTCAGTGAATTAATGGGTAGAAGTAGATGCTTTCCCTTCCACCTGCAGGTTCAACCGTAGTTACCTGAACTTGGGTCTTTTTTTTCCTTCTGTGGAGATTCTTCAGTATTTTGCTATGTTTTATATAGGTTAGGATCTTCCCCTGATCCTAAAACAACATGTGTGGGAAGGAAGACTTAGCCTGTGTAAATTACAGTCTATAAAGGCTAGGTGTATCCTATCAAGCTAAGTACATCTCATCCAATGCATCTCAGGTGAACTGTGTTTGCAAATGTTGTAGGCTTTTGCCACCTGAGAAGGTGCTGCAGTTTGTCATTGAACAAGCTGATAAGTTAAGGTTCCTGAACCATTCTTCTGGAAGTGAAAATTATGGTCCCTTTATAAGATATAATTTGAAGCCAAATTTAGCAAAGGAATGTACACCTAAAAAATACCTGAATGTCTAGTGTTGCTGCAGGAAGCAGGAGAAAAACACACTAGTGACACAAGGTGCCCTACAGTAGTGAAGGGACTATTTGACAGAGTAAGGTTTCTTCTGTGTGTCCAGTAAGCCTTGGAAGGCTTTTAGGGCACTGATGCCTCTTCTTTAGCTCCATGTGCCATGTTTTCCTTTAGCAATACTGCATATTTCAGAGAACTGGCTGATGAAAGTTCTGTGATAAGAAGTGCTATAGCTGCATCTGCATTCTGCTGTACCCAGTTTTACTAATCTTACCTCTCAGTAGGAGCTGTTAGTCAGGCATAGCTCTGTACTAATGTGCCAGTTGTGCCTTTGGGTTGAAACTAATATCGGTGTGGTGTTCAGTGTTTTCAGGGCCTGCTTAGACCCTTTTCCATGATGCTGTAAATGCTCTGTATGCAGGGACTTTTATATTCATTTTCATGTGGAAGGGGCTCAGGTGTTACAATAACAAGTAAGACAGACAATTTAGCTGGAACAGGCAACAAAAAAACTGCAGTTATTACTATAGAAATTTTTGCAGCATAAATATCTTTCTGCTAATAGCTGAAGTGAAGCTACAAATATATTTCACTTGGGTCAATGAATAGGTATCAGGTAGCAAGACTCTCCAAATGGTCCCACACTTAAGCAATCAAGAGCAGAATAGGAATCATGTTTTGCCTTCTGAATGAGGATCTGTTCCTATTTCATATCTCCTTTCCAGCTATAAGTATATGCCTTAGCTGTAAACATTGAATAAACCATTAACAGTGTTAAGAATGGTGAATTGTTGAAGAAAAATACCTGATAGGTAGAACATTCTGATTTTTCTTTTTTACTGCTTTGTCTCTCTCTATTTTTTTCCCCTTTCCTTCTTGCTAATCAGTGTGATGGAATTCAGCTAGACTTAACCAATATTTCTCTGGAAGGAATTGCTATTCTGAACATTCCAAGCATGCATGGTGGATCAAACCTTTGGGGAGAGACAAAGAAAAGACGTAGCCACCGTCGGACAGAAAAGAAGAGGTCAGATAAAAGAACCACTGTCACAGATGCCAAGGAATTGAAGTTTGTATGCCAAGGTAAGCTAACAGTTTAATATAAATTATCTGGCTCCATACAGTCAACTCAGTTGTATAATTGCCTTTGTATTGCCTCTTGTCAAAAAAAAAAAATGATAGGCAGTTCTTAGCTATTTATTTTCTTGTGCATTTAGCTTGTCGGATGGGAAGCACTGGAGCAAGGGCATAAACAAAAGACATGCTGACAATTACAGTCTATATACTCACAAAACTGCCTCGGATGTTACCTGTTAAGCAGACTAAGCACACCATGTGGCACTGTTTGCTACTACAATATTCAGTCTAAAAGTACCTAGAGTTTTTGGAGTCAAAAAATGCTCATTGAGCATTTATAAGGCTTCTTAATATCAGCATGCGTAATAAAACCTGGGGATAATCATGTCCTGTTTCTAACAAGCTTTGGGCAGAGGCTGTGGAAAATTACTTCAGAGTAACAAGAGCAAGCTGTCTATACATTTTTTGTTACTATACTGTGATGCTGTATGCAATCCTTGAATGCATATGCTGTAGCTTGCTTGCGTGGGCGTGTTCCATCCTTTCAGGGCTCTTACACTTTCCTCGTGATTAGACGCATTTGCTCCATGCATTTTATTATTAATCATTACTTTTAACAAAATCTACAGTAAATAGTATGCTCTATTCTACTTTGTAGAATCTGAATACTATGCATTGTAACACATCACTGCATATCACAAGTTCTAGTGATCATAAAACATTGTTTTGTTCACACCAATGGATGAACAGACCAGGCTTTGAAAATCTCCCCCCCCCCCCTTTTTTTTTATCCTATGGATGTCTCTTGCTTCAGAGGGTCTTTCTGCTTCTCCTCCTTATTCAGGCTGAATAAAGATCAGGACTTTAACTGTCTGATGTTATTGTGATCCTTTTGCTAGTCTTAAATAGCCTATTTTTTACATTTCATCAGCAGTAATTTTTAAATCACTAGTTAGATCATAGCTAACTAATATGTGTTGTAGTTTTAATCCAGATAAATTATCTGGATGACAAAAATTTAGGACTAATGTAGTTTCCTATGGCTTGGAGATTGCAATAGGTACTAGGACTCAAAGTTTCTTTGTGTTTTAGCAATTTGACATATGTTCTAAGTGTCTCAAAGTAGCTTACCAATACACACTGTCGGCTGAAGTTTTGTCAGCTACAAATCTTCTCTATTGTATCCTGAAGTTCAAGAGAGGGAGGCAGGTTATTGCGTAATGGACTCACCAAAATTTTTCCTTTTGTGTTGCTTCTGAACATAGGGAGACAGGACATGTCACCCTTTTGACAGTAGTGAAACAAAACATAATCTCTTTAACTATTGAATTATGTATATATTTGATATATACATAAAAGCAATTTCAAACTACTGACTGTTTTTGGTGTATTAAGAAGGGCCTTGCTCCTCTCCATTTCCATTTTCCTGGACAGGAAAAAATAAAATAATAATAAAAATATTAAAGACTGAACAGAAGATCCTACATTATCTGTCAAAATGTTCATAATGCAGACACTAAGCACCTTACTTTAGAAGAACTATTCTTATGACTTAGTTTCTAATCACTTTATATACACTGTGGATGGAGGTAGCTTCAATCAAAAGGTAATTTCAAAGCAGAGATTGATTTCTCAATGTCATAAGCTAGAGCACCCCAATCTCATCACTGAGCACATGGATAGTATTATTGGTTGCATCTACAGTAGCGTTTTAGTACTTAAAAGAAATGTGTCTTTTGGATTTCCCAGTTGTCTGTGTTTATTGCGTTTCAGTTTGCAACATTAGGCACTCTTGAGCATGCAAACTGGATTCCTTTTAAATGCAGGGGGGCACATGCCGTGACTGCAAATGGGTGATCAGTCCATGGAACAATGTTAAAACAACTCAAAGTAAAACTCCAAAATGAATGCGGTGAGAACATCTGAGAACCAACTGATTTGCTATATAGATCCATTCCTATTTTATACTGCAAAGAATAGTCACTTAATTTTGCGAGCTAAGACGGGTTCCCAGGTTAGAGTGTGCTTCTTCATCTCAGCATTCAAAAGTATTGCTGAATAATGGAATTAAATCAATTTTATGTCTTGACTTCTCAAATAGTTTTGATAAATCTAAATCTACCCACTGCAGAAATAACTGACTGCCTGTCACTATGATTCCTTCACTAGCTTTGTACAAGCATACCTGAGATCCCTGTATTGACTAGCTGATTGTTTTCTTAAGTTTGGATTTCTAATTTTTGGATTGTACTTTTTACTTTGAAGAAAATATTTTACAAAATATTAATGCCTGGGGCAGAAATAGGTATTGCTGTATTAGGAACCATGGTGAATACATACCTCCTTGTTACCTTCTTATTTATTTACTTTCAGTTTGTTTGACGTCCAAATAAAGCATCTAATCACTTGACAACTAAACACTGCACTTTCTAGGAGACAGTAATCAACCAACCTCATGTTTTCATGTGGAGATACATATCAGGTTTTGGTGTTCAGTTTTGGGGTTTTTTTTGGTTGTTGGTTGTTTGTTTTTAATCTGCTCCTTTTATACAGGAGATCTGAGTAGCATGGATGTTTAGTTTTAGACTTTTTCAATTGCAGTGCAACTGGTTTTTTTACCTGTATATCAATCTGCATTCTTGTTGTCTCTCTGCTTTTATGGTTTTATAACTTGGCCATAAATACGTGAGTTGAAGTTTAGTATTCCAAGCCTGAGCCCTTAAATGGGATACTTGCATGCACTACATTTGAGACCACATTTGGAGTACTGTGTCCAGTTTTGGGCCCCCCAGTTTAAGGACATGGAACTGCTTGAGCAAGTCCAGCGGAGAGCTACCAAGATGATCAGGGGACTGGAGCATCTCCCTTATGAGGAAAGGCTGAGAGACTTGGGTTTGTTCAGCCTGGAGAAGAGGAGACTGAGGGGGGATTTCATCAATACCTATAAATATCTGAAGGGAGGGTGTCAGGATGATGGGGTCAGACTCCTTTTCAGAGGTGCCCAGTGACAGGACAAGGGGCAATGGGCACATGTTGGAACACAGGAAGTTCCAGCTCAATATGAGAAAAAACTTCTTTCCTGTGAGTGTGACAGAGCAGGGGAACAGGCTGCCCAGGGAGGGTGTGGAGCCTCCTTCCCTAGACATAATTCAAAACCCACCTGGATGCGTTCCTGTGTCCCTGCTCAATCAGGGGGGTTGGACAAGATGATCTCCAGAGGTCCCTTCCAACCCCTACCATTCTGTGATTCTGTGACTAGTGAAAGCTATCTCGTCACTGTGGGTAGTTTGTTGCCCCTGAGCATGTTGCGTTGCTCCTCTCAGAACAACCCCAGGAGGACTCTGAGAACTTCCAAAGAAGAAACCTGTGTGAAGTCCTGCTGCTGTCCTCGGCTCGCTCTTGTGTGTATCACCAAACACAAGCCATGTATTGCAACATGATCATTACTGCAGGAAAAAGGGTCAAAGTTCTACCAAATCTTTTTTCTTTCTTATATATCTGTGCAATTCAGAGAAGGTATATTCCTCTGAGCCTATTTCCCTCTTTTTTCCCTATTTGCTGTTGTCACCTGTTGATGCAAAAAGGCTTGTATTTTCTTTGCCTTTCCCCTTGTCCTCTGCATACTCAATAACCAGACCACAATTTGGACTTGAAGTAATCAAATGGACACCTGCTTGGAAAACAATCTGATTATATGCACATAGTCTGAAAAACAATATATTGAAATGTAGCAATTTTAAATGTGCAGTATTTAAATACAGACCCTGCTTGCCTCATTAGGAGTTGTGCATGTACGCTGAAGACCAAAATTTAGCACTGATAGCATATAGGTATGTGTATAAAATATTTCTATCTAACTAGTAACTGGCTTTAATATTTTCATACAAAATATACATGAAAATATATTTGTCTGAATAACTTATAACTCATTGGAAAGAAAACCTTATTTAGCTATAATCTACTAAATATTATCCTATTCTTTGTTAATGGAAAAAAAATACTAGAGTTTTCAATTCAGCTCCTGTGCAGAAGTATAGAGGGTCTTTCAATAAATGCTATTAGGGTAAAAAATGGGGGTTTTTTCTAATTTAATTTCTACTGTGTCATTATAATTTCTATTGTACAAAATCAATGCATTAGGAAAAAATATAACTACAGATATTTGTGACAATTCTTGAAGGTAGGTGATTTAATTAGTATTTTGGCTTTATGAATCTGATGCTTGCAATCTTTCTTTTTGTTGTTTTGTTTTAAAATCTTCTAATATGTACATATCTATGATATATCTATCCACAATAAATGTTTTTCTAAGTACAGAATGTAGATGTAACTGTGAACTATCCTTGAACATTATTTGGATAGGATTTTTGTTTGGATACACACAGATATTGACAAATGCCAAAAATGAGTGCTTTAAAAAGATCAACATACTGCGTAGAAACTAAAGTATGAGTTGAGAATCATAAAAGTAATTAACTGAGCTATTTGTTGTTTGGAAATTACATCCAAAACATAAGTTGAATCATGACAACATATCTCACTTGAAATATATACCACTTATGTTAAGTGTTAAACAGCAAAATTTTCTTCCTCACAGAGTTACTAAGTACAAATTTCAAACCTTTTGTGACAAAAAGGAAATAATTCTTTTGAATATCTCTCTAGTAAACTTTTTGCTGAGTGGAGTAGGATTCCTTTGGGTGGATGTTGTTATGCTTCGATTTGATTTCATTGCCGAAGTTCATTAGAGCCCTGTCTTGAAATGGAATCTCTTTTAAAAAGTTTAAAGTCTCTTAAGATTTTATTGCAAACATATACATAACTTGTTTTGGCACGAGTACTTCCAGGCACTTCAGTAGACTCATTCCTGAAGGCAGTGTCTATGAACTATTAATGGGTGAAACCTTTAGACTCTTAAGTATTTCAGTGCAATGCTTATTTTTTACATCACCAGGCACACTGATACTTAACCAAGTGTTTACTGAGTTGATCTGTGCAGCTTGTTGAAATAGCTGCAGTGCGCTATTACTCAGCAACATGCCAGAGTACTAGACTAATTCAAGACAATGTGCATTCATGTCACAGCACCTAGGCATAAACCAAGCTTACCAATATGATTCAATAACTCCATGTGGAAATCTCTGATAATAACTGCATTATGACTTCCTGAATGGAAATGCAGAAGTTTTGGAAACAGAATAATATGTATACAGACAGTTCACTACAGTTAAAAGTAGGGGACATGCAGAAGCTGTGAAGGCCTTAATATGTACAGATATTTTGAAGCATCTTAAGAGAGGAGAAAATACCTTTCTTATTAGGTGTCAAATTCCATTCTACAGGGGAGGGGAGAATCTCATCCCAAGTTTCCCTATAGCCACGGGATTCCTGACAAGAGTTCTTTAAACAACTTATAAACTTTGTGGGCTAGCAGACTGATTTAATTCATGGAGGTCTTTCATAAATTACTCTCTGGCAAGGTGACTTCTCCTTGCTGTTTATAATTCTCTAAATATAAAATTTTGATAAGTTATGAATTTTGAGATGTCTAAATATTAATTAATTTCATAAGTTGAAAGAGGTAGAAACGGTGTTCTATATACACAGTATATGTACTGTATACACAGCGTATGTTCAGTATTGGTAGACTTTAGGTTATTTATGACATGATACAAGGCAAGTATAATGAACTCTCTATAATAACATTTTTATTCAATGTTATGGATAATGTAATGGCTAGATAAGGTAATCACCCTTATTTTGTTTGTTGTTTAGACAGTTTTGGGCAACATAGCCATTAACACATTACCACGGTGAAAAATAACTAATTGTAGCTATTTCATAGCTGGCCTATGGTAAGATATTCAACTTATAGAAATAATGTTATTTAGACAGAATCTCTAAGTAAAATAATTTAATTGCTGCCTCGACAATCCTAACTAGGTATTTTTGTGCACATATGTGTACAGTTTGATGAAAGCAAATAGTAGTGGTATAATCAAGTTCTACCAATTTTAGTAATCAGTGTTATAGGTTATTTGTTTTACTTTAGAGAAAGAAAGTAAAAGGTAAATCACCTTAAGTTGATCACAATATCTCTTTAAGAACTTAAGGTAATGCATTTGGTATTCAGAATTCAAGGAAGCAGAAATATGTCTAACTAATGAAAACCAGTGACTAAGTGAGTTAAACAAAAGAAATAATAATTACATGCTGCTCTGAGCTAGGCTCAAACTCACTAGAATAGATAAAAGGGATGTATAAAGACCTTGCATTTGAGATAGCTTGCAAACCTTTTATGGTCCTTTGTCAGGAAGTCTCTACACAAACTGAGGTATGTGTCTCTATCTAAAACAAAGATAAAAGTAGGGCATATATGTTGGAAATACCTTGCTGGGTAATATATATAAAGGTTTATATTTCTGTTAAAAATAATAGGAAAAGAGCAGTGAACCTGGGACAAGAGGCAGCACCAAACACAGAAATGGAAAAACTGTTGATGCATTTCTTCGAAAAAGTGAAGAGAAAGACAGCTTTCTCAGCCAAATTCTGAGGATAAAATTGTTAGATTAGTGAAGAGACTGCCTTATGTTCAAGTCTTCCTACATTTAAGGAAAAAGATCTTTTGTCTGTAATGGTAAAGAAAAAGTATGAAGAATGAAAATCTAACATTTGTGTCCTTTTCCTAAAGAAAACAACCCAAGAAGACCTGAAATTTGTCTAAGACACAGATCAGAAAAAAAGAAGAAACTAGGTTTCCTTAATAAGTAGTTAAATAAGTTAAATTTAAGAGTTATGGCAACTTGTGTGTCTCAGTTCAAAAAAAAGGTAAAAAGGAAGAAGGATCCATATGCATCCTTGTCTGCCTATGCAGATAGGACTAAACACTGATGATATACGTATAGGGTCAAAGCACTAAGTGTATGAAGTTCAGAAGAAGAGTCCAATATTATTTCAATGTAAACTACTATAAAACCCACGTGGAACTTATTTCTAGGGTATAAATTTGGGAAACATACACATGATGAGTTACAGTGTTCTGTGAACCTAAAATGCTTTGAATGTTTTGTTCACAAATCCACTTCATTTAGTTATATACCTGAATTACTTTACTTGGAAAATAACCAAAATTATCCTTGTATGAAATTTTCATTTATTTCATAGATTTTGTATAATTGCTCTGAAAATAGCAGCATTTTTCATGGTTTTGGCACTTTATTTTCTGTCCTTGATTGAAACTAGGAAGGCAGAGAAATCCCCTACATAAATAGCAAAGTTAACCCTTCTAATCCAGATACTTCTTCAAAGTGTAAATATTAGAAAAAAGAATCCTATTCAGGCCTTTTTTTTTTCCTGCCTAAGCATGCACCATATTCTAAACATCTTAAAGCATAAATTGAAGCTTTAACCTAAACTTCACGTATTTCTGTGTAGAATTTCTTGTTACAATTATTCAAGTGTGTGTTGTTTACAGTAAATCAAATTCTTGTGAGGACTGTCAGAGTTAGGGTGCCATTAACTTTAGTGTCTAAAAGCCAACCCTTTAGCCAGTAGGTAAAGTCACCTCAAGAAAATTGTTTGCCCCATGCTCAAATAAGGGTCTACAGTAGGCAGAACAAAACACGCACTGGAGGTGACTGTCTCTATTTATTGTAAGTGGAGCCTAAGTAACAGGTCGAGTTAGACACCTCACTTCCAGCTGACTAGGTGGTGAGATGGATTTCTGTATATGCAGCATGAGGCAAAGCTCATTACATGCTTGAACAGCCCTTGGAGCAGGAATGGGAACCAGGTACCACTCTGCCAGATTAGCCTTGTTGAGCTGAACCGTGCTCTCTCCTACAGATCCGGTGCCAATGTGTCCCATATCTTTCGTGAACACTGAATCTACTGAGCAGAAAGAACCATGGCAGAATATCTGTCTTTCCAGTGTGTGCAGACCCTGCTTGGAGTATATATAGCTTCCACGTGTTAGGGACTCAAGCAGGGGAACACCTGTTGGGGGCATTATAGTATAGGCAGTGTTGGGAAGTAGAGTAGCATTCAGTGGTGCTCTATGCTGCCCTCTCTTTAGTTTGGAGTGCATTATTTTGTCACCTTTTAAAAGTCTTCATGGTATGTTGAATACCCCATTTCCTTTGTATGCATTTGTGTTGCAGCACTCAGCCACCGTGTACTGCCTCTTCTATCTGCTGAACAGCAGTAGTAGGCCACTGTGCCAGGCATTGTACTTCACATCTCAAGCAAGAGCTCAATGGGCAGTGGAAGCTGCTGCCTCACCGAAAGCAGCTGCATGGTGCAGCTTAGCAGTGCACAAGGTGTTGATCCCTGGCTTTGGTGAGGTTGCAGATTCAACAAAGGCAAGGAACTCTTGCCAGTTTGCCCCTGTGGAAGCACCTGTTTCTGCAAATCCAGGACCTGCCTAAGGCAGGATGCAACTAAGTTCCTCATATAGTAGTACCCAGTTTTCAGTAATTGCTCTAGAAGCTGTGGACTAGTATGCTTCATACTGTGATGTGTTACCACTACTCAGCAGTATCTTATCTCTGTAGAGGCTGTGATTTCGGGAGAAGGAAAGGAAGGAAGAAAAGAATGTCATAGTTTTTCCACATTAACACATTCCCAGTTCTTTTATTTTACTTTAAGCAATGGGTCATGAGTTTAGACACGGTGTAGAGGTAAGAAAGGTGCTGAGGTACTCAACATGACAAAGTGATGGTGCTGGTAATTTTCCTAACTCAAAACCTAGATTTCAGATGACTTTATGAGGGATAGGTTGGTATTCAAATGCCTTTGTCCCATATTAGCTACTGAAGGTTGTGTGGCTTTAGCTCCTTAATTTCACTGCATGTGCACATTCACTGGAATGATGGGGTAAATGGTACTTTGTCCTAGACACTTAGTTAAATTGTGCATTGAACCCATTAGTTTGTAAGATCTGAAGAGCAAACGTCCAGTTTACCAAGCTGTTAAAGATAGCACAGTTTTCCTGGTAGGAGAATGTGAGCTGGGCACTCAGGATTTGACTATGCTATTAAAAAGCCCTTTCCCCTCTTTTGCCCCCCCCGCCCCACTCCCCCCCAACCCCCCCAGCAGCAAATCTTTAGGGTGCACTCTTTTCCTCTAGATACCTTTATTACTTAAGAGGTGCTCTGTTCAGCAGGAGCCTTATTCATACAAGTAGGCTCATCAGCCTGGGGGCTGGAGTCCATAATTCATAACACAGTTTGAATCTTTTAGAAATATAAATACAATTTCTTGTTGTTGTGAAATACTGATTTTATTGTTATTAGGAAGTAGTAGGACCTTGAAAAATGGCTTGATAGTCTGATTTGGTTTTATATTTATAAAGCATGTATATATGTTTCTGTGCAATATACATCACAGTAGAAAAACAATTTCCTTTTATTTACAAGGCAGTTGAGATTGTCATTGTATTATACCTTTTGGTGCACAGAATGTTCATTTTCTTTCAAACGTTATTCATCGAAAGAGGATAATTATGGTGTATTTCACAGACTGCCAGAAGGAAAATGTATCTTTGAAAAGTTTCATTTCCCTTAAGTTGCTCATTTTCTATAGGAAGACAGAGCTATTAAGTAACATACCCATGACAAAGATTGATTAAAATGGCATAAAGGACTATCTTATCTCTAAGTACAGGGATTTACACGTATAACTCCTATGACATTAAATGCAGTAGGTGAAATTAACTTTAGCTATTGTATAAAAAAAGCCCCAGTAAATTGGTTTGTACAGAGAACAAGGTGAGGGTGGGAGGGATGGCATGTTAAGTAGCAAGAGTGAAGTATTGTTTTAGAGTACACCTACAATGCAGCACGCAAGTAACTAAACCAACTTCTGTGCCAGCAACATTAATGCAGTATTCTGCTGGGACTCACTTTGGCTGCTAAATAGTGGAAACATCACCTTGCTGATGTGGCTAAGCTGCTGAGTCTGTCTGACCTGGAACAAGGATATGCCCTTATGTACACTTTGTGCATACCTCGACACAGGTGTCTGCAGCAGGCTTATACGACGTGTTCTGCAGAACTCCCAGTGCTTAATTCTGCTTTTCTGGGAGCCTTCGTGGGTCTTACACCTTATTAACCCAGGTAAATGAGTACGTACTTGTATGTGAGCCATTAGTTAAGATTTGGTAAATGATAAGGGATGTGAACGGAATACCCAAAGATCTTTTTTATTTTCCTATTCAGTGCAGAATTAGTAACAAATACCATTTTTCATCGTAGCAAAACTGACCTTCTTACCCAGGCTCTTCCTCCTCCCCCCCATTTCTAGTACTGAACACAAGAGCTTTGCTGGTATCTATCTGTGTAAAGACTTGGCTTTCACTTGAAAATACACCTTGCGGGATGTAAAGCTCTATCATAATTAGCTTGTTTGTACATGACAGGAGGAAGTAAAGTTTGCCTTTCCTGAACTCTTTCCTTGAGTCTTTCCTCCATGCTGGTCTTTGGTCTGACTATAACTTTGCTGCCATGTTTCAGCAGCTCATCCAGCATAGTGGCAACAGTATGGTGCGGTCAGTCTAGGACTCAGAGTGTGCTAATAAAGCGGCTGAGTAGTTGTTATTTAAAAATTTACTGTGCCATGCATCAAATGTGGATATTTCTACAAGAGCATAAGGACATAAGTCCTTTTTGGGGTAATTCCACAGAAATTATCAGACTTACATAAATGAGTAATAAAGTCCCATAGCTGAGGGCAGAATTTCACATTTTGAATATATAGAAATATGGATGAGAAAACATTAACAAGTTTCAGATAAAGAAAAAAACATTTTGTGTGTGTATGTATATATTTAAAAGCAGATATGTTTAATTGACATTTTGGGTTTTGTAATCACATAAATATGTGCCTTTTCCTCTACTTCAGCAAGAAATCCATAACAAACAAATGAATAAATCAAAAACATTCCTTGTTGGGTGTATCTTCTACATTGTTTATTGATTTATGTACGCATACTTTTTTTTATTTTAACAGAAGAATACATTCTCTCATTTTTGTAGGGCTTGATTTTTATTTCCTACTGCTATATGGTGTGAATAACAATTATTGCAGAAGTGTTAAACCCATCTGAGAACAGAAAGTAGCCCCATTTTAGTTATAAAATAACCATATCCTATTATGGTACTTTGATACAGAGTTTTTCTTTAATTAACAAAGTGAAAACATCTGCTACTGTCTCAGCATAGTTTTTGAGTTTCATACCAGTTTTATAATTCATGTGTTTCTCTGCTTCTGAAGTTTTTCAGACATAAATTATTTGTAAATGTTACTTTTCTTCCAAAAGCTTACAGAAAGTCAGCAATTAACTAACTACAACAGGTGTTTCCTTTCTTGGGGAAAGGAATGCATATGATTATTGTAATTTAGATTCCTATGTGAGTTAAGGAATTGGCCTGTTATTAGAAAACATTGCAAGCACATGGAAAATGATAAAAATGAAGTAGAAAGGTTGCATGAATTTAAGACTGAGATAGTTTTAACCCTTTGAGGCTCTTCACATGTGAATGTTGTGGTGTTACCACTCCCGCTGCCAGAATCCTAAATGTGACTTGATATGTGCCTATATGGTTTAGATTTACAGTAATATTTTCTGATGCCAAACACATGTTTTTATATTGTGACCTTTGTACAAAAAACTGCAATAACCATTCTGCAATATTCTATTTGTTTAATGGCAGACAAGTATTCCCCAGGAATGTCTGATAGCATATTACTCAGATTGTTTGTTCATTTAACCCTGCCCCAGGTGCCTGAATCTTTAGATTAAAGATACAGAAATAAAAATAGAATAGCCTAGCAGATCATTTTTGGCTGCTGTAACACATAATCATCTCCTCTGATCCATTCTAGTTTTCTATTACTTGTTAATAGAAAATTTCAAGTTCCTTGAGTGTTTGCAAAAGGTGTCAGATTGACAGCAATTTAATTTTGAGTAACAACAGGAGAGACAGCTTCAGTTAGTGTACACATTAGTATTACTAATAAAAAATAAGTAAAATATTCTAAAAATATTGGTGATATGAAGAATCCAGTAAGACCACACGTTGAGTGTATATACACTTGCATTACTCACTCGAGGTAGAAGTGGAATTTACAGGAGAAAATTGTGTGTGAGACAGAGAGAGAGATGCAGAAAAAGAAGCATATATTAAAGCAAAGAATGTCAGGTTCAGTTGGTTGTATTTAAAAAGCTGAATATTTTCCGCTGGTTTTTTTTCCCCCCGCTCTGCAAAGACTTGTGTTAACCAAAGCATTCGAATATGTGTAGCTATAAATATATATTAGAATCATGCAAGTATTTTAGTAGTGCCTAATTACTCTGCAAGGAGAAAGGTTGGGTGGTTGTTTTTTTTTCCCTACTTGCTGTTGTGATCAATTTAAAGATTTTTTTCTCTCTCCATTTTTTTTTTCTTCATATAAGCACCCATAACCTGCTAGCAAATATGCTATTAGCAGAATTAGCAGAAAACTGTGTAGCAAAAGCATGTGTCCAACCACACCAAGAAAAAGCACTGTTTGGTAGCAGCATTATTTCGATCACATATTTAAGACCAAGTGTAATTCTGGTGGTTTTGTGCATTGGTGCTGAGGATAAGTCAAATTAAAGGAGAGGAGGTTCAGTTGGACCACGTCATCTCCGTGACCTGCTCTATTTTTACCTGCTGCCTTTAAATCGTAGCCTCCCTCCTGACACTGTTAAGCATTGCCAGTAAACCATCAGGTTGTTTATAAGAGCACATTGTAAAGTAGGTTGTATCGGAAAGTATGAGCTGCCCAACAAATTAATGGCATTGTGAGGTGCTGCCTGCTGGGGTGAAAATAAATTGTAAGAAAATATAGGGAGACAGGTAATGGGCACTAGCTATGCTGCACAACACTTTTCAAACTGCTGCTGACTGTGTGCCAATAGATATGGCAATAACTGTCAACAAGATTTACAATACTTTCGCATTTACACAGTGAGAGTAGAAAGGTTGAAAGAGTTCTATAATTTTATTTAAAGTTTAGCGCCAACTATTTCTGGACCTACTATTTCCAGGCAACAGGGTTACAAACACACTGCTTATCTTTCATACGTGTCAGTGGGAGGGTTTTTTATTATCATCGGAAGTCCTTGAAATTGAACATAAGAAAAATTGCAGTAAAGCAGAGGCATATATTTAATTGTAAAATCCAAGCAGGTACAGATTTTGCCATTTATTGTATATGTTGTGATTTCTGATAGCACTAAATCGTGCTACCTATCTGTAGCCCCAGTGGGTGGCTCCTGCAGGCAATACATTTTCTGGCTGTGCTTCTTTCCCTGATATTGAGAAGGCACAGCTTAAAGCTACTGTGTTGTCTTTGTTATCCCCTTGGCAATGCGTTCCATGCTGCAGAAATCTGCAAGAGGCAAACTGAACAATTTTAAAGGTCCATTGTGCAAAGCTCAGGAGTTGTCCCATCATCTTCCTTATCAGCATTCAGACACATGTCTTTACACTTAAAATAACTTTTAATAGCTGTTAGTACTGCAGAGATGGTAAAATTATGGGTTTGAGCTGAATATTCTTTTTCTGGTTTGCACACCCCCAATGGAACTTGTAAATACCTTCTATGTGCGTTATATTGTAATGAAGACTCTGGTTACTAGTTAAATAACTTCACCTTATCACAAAAGCTTCCTTATGTTTTTCAGTGGCTTTAGCTGCCAACCAGTAAGAAAGCTTCTTAAAATAGGGACTAAAGCAGCCATGTATTTGTAATAAATCACAGATGATGTCTGTGTACCTTTCTTTTTGTAGGTCTAATATACTATTTGTAGGTCTAATATACTATTGAGTACAGGAAAAGAAGTTATACCCTTAAAATACAGCCTTTTTAGAACCCAATAAATAATCTGAGGCTGACCAAACCATTCCTCTATTACTTCATGTGAACCATATGAATAAATTGGCAGTTAGTGATTATTATTTATTTGTTCTGTGGTAACAACCGAAGGTCTTGGACACTTGACACTTTATAAACACAGATCAAATGGACATTTCCTGCTTGAAGAATCACAGAACCAAAGCATAATTTAGGTTGGAAGGGACTTCTAAACATCAATTAGACCAACCTTCTCCGCTCAACAGAGGTCTAATTAGATCAGGTTGCCCAGGGCTTGTCTAGGACTTGCACTCTAAAGAGTCTAAGAATTCATGATCTAAAGTTTATTTGCTAAAATCTAAGGGTTTGGTTCTTGAATGCAAGGTTAAGGAGTCCAATTTCATACTGCATGTATGTGACCCTAATTCAGGCAGTCAGTATGTCATTTGTTTTATTTTCATCTTTCTTATTCACTGGATCATAGACTTAGCTGACCCAACAGTCCTATCCCAGAGGCTCCTACTGCTCTCAGAAATAAGAGTTCTCTTCTGCCTTCTGGAAAGGGCCTCAGAATACCCACCCATCTGCAAAATCAGCACTGTCACGTGAAACCACAGAGGAACTCTCACCCTAACTGGCAAATAGTTCACTGGTATTGATCCTGTTATTACTTTTTCTGATCAACATTCCCTGCCTTTTCATTGCATCTCAATTTCATAACTGACCCTTTTTGGCTGCTTCAGGTGGAGTCCCAGCATGTTCATCAGTTGTCTTACAGACCCATTGACGGTCAATGTGGAGGCACATGTTGAATTGTAACTTTGCATTCAAATCCAATTAGAATCACGGGATCTTAGGTGTGTTCCTAAACCCATATAATCTTCTAAAAAGCCTCCCCTCCATTTATCTGGACTCTAGATATACCTGAGAATATAATCTTCCTTCTAAAGTCCATTTCTCCTTGTTTACCTCCCACTTCATGTTTCTTTTGATTTCACTTTTATTTTCTTCTGAGAAAGTGGCTGAAAGTTTAGGACTTCTGCATCCCAAAAGGCTTACAGACCTGTAAAAATAATGGTAATAAGCTTCCTGGAGTGCAAATGGCCTCATATTTAGATGACCTTCCACAGATAATCAAAAGTTTCTCATAGGTGGCTATTTTCTCTAGGCTGTGTGGAAGAAACTATTCATGAGTCAAGTTTTTAAATTGAAATCAGTTAAAAATATTCTTTGCCAGTTCGGGGATGTTTAGAACCATTACCTAAGAACTGATAAAATGGATGATTAAGTTTTTAGAGCATGAAAAAGTTATGTTAGTAAGAAACAATCAGCAATTTTTGTTATAACATCGGAAATCATATTAAGATGTAGACACTTTGAGAATTACTGAGTAAGACGTAATCAGAAGACATTTAAAACATCAGAAAATAATTGCTGTATAATTAATTTGGGGGTGATGGAGTTGATTAATATAGCTCTGTCTGAAGCAATTTATGAAACTGGTTTTCTACAGGTGAAAATCTGTATGGTTAGTTTCATGTGTACTGGCAAAGCTTTTCAACTATAAAATCGCAACTCAATTATCAAAATATATAGAGCTAGTTATTTAGATATCAATTCATGAGGATATATATAATGTTCATTTTAAAATATCCTCAGCCTCCAGGGCCTTTTCTGTAGTGAGGCACAAAGGCTTTGTTCAAATGTCACTGTGATGTAGTCACTGTTTATATATGTGTCCAGGTTTGTAAAACCTTGATACGTACCTAGGATCCATCTGGGTGTAAATACTGACAGGGTAAGACAGCATACTACTCTATTACTTTGCAGTAACTTGTATTTTAAACTGTAACTTGTATTTTAAAGTAAGAGTCAACTTAATATAAACACAAAAATCAAAGGAAAAATTTCTAGGTTACAGAAGCCCACTAGAGAGGGAGGAAATCATGACAGGTACATGCAATGTATATTTTAAAAAAAATTACTCTGTTCTTTTGGGGTTTTTAGGTGTATGAATCTTCTGCTCACATTGTATCAAAAGCATTATTTGAATATAAAGAATGAAAAGGTCTCTTTAATCAGACCTGTATGAAATAATTTCTCCTTCTTGAAGGAAAGAACACTCAATGTCAAATCTAACATTGGTTGCTGTGATAATAATTTTAAAAGATATGTATTTACAGTGTTTAAAAATAAGGTCACCTGCTGATTACTGTGTTGGATGGTGACCCCCACTAAACCATTTCATCGTGTTGCTACAGGATTGTGTCAGACTTACGATTGTTATATATATGAAAAAGTCAGTTTAGTAAAAACAAATGAACAAAAAGATTGTGGTACAGCATATGAAAATCCCAAATATTTTACCCCACCTAGGAAGAACTGCAGTTATATTTCTTGCACTTTATTCCCCTCATACTTTAAATTATCCTTATGGAGATAAGAGAATACAAGTGAATGACTGACCAGGCTTTCTCACCTGGCCATCTCTCTTTGGCCCCACTGAAACTCCTTGGGAAAGGATTCTAAAACAGCTTCTATTAACCTTCTGCTCTGAGCTGCTGTAGCCAGTTGCCGAGGTCTGTGTGATACACAGAATGTTGCTGGTCTTTCTTTCTCAGACATGTTCTTACTACCTCGGGCATATTCTGAGTATGAAACTTTGACATCACGTACATAACTGCATTGGTCCAGTGATAATTTTTAAATCACTTCCTACTGACATGAGTGCATCCTTATGAAATATTGTCTGCTCTGCTAGATTGTTTTAACATGATGTGTCTTATATTCTATGTTGAATTATGAAGTAGTCATATGTCAGAAAATTCGTGGCAATTTGTTGGCAGTACCAGAAAAGACACAGGCCAAAAGGGCTTTGTCCACGTTTATGTAGGTACGGTTTTATTTGGTTTTGTGTAGCAGAGGTTTTGTGGGTAGGATGGCAATTGCTTGTTTGAATAATTAGAGGTTACAGGTCTTAATCAAGCTCACTTTTACATTAATTTAACTCGGCCAGAGTCAAAAGATATCACTGGTGTAAAACTAGTACTGTATTTATGAATTATTTAGCTTTGTGTTTCTGTATATCACATTTCTGAGTATGACTCATTTTTGTTATTAAAAACAGAAAAAGAGGTACTTTATTAAACTAATGCAAAAAAAAAAAAAAAAGTATGTTTAATGGCATATTATCTGTTTAAAACACCCTCCAAAACTCTGTTAAGGCTGCCTGTACCAAATTGGTAGTATGTCTGTTTAGTACATTGGTGTTCAGAAGTTATTTCTTTACAGGCTAACTAGAAGGTTTTATAAAATCTATTTTGAATAACTTTAAAAGTGTGTTGAATAGTATGTCTTGTCAAAATCTGAAAAAAAAAACCCAAATTGTCTGATGTTTCTTGAGGGTAATATCAAGGCTTTGGGTAGCTTTGAGAGATAGGTAGTTAAAGAAAATTTCACTTGGCAGTTGGCTCATGGAGAATGATTTGTTCTGCTGGGGAAATAAAAGGACTGTGTTAAAACAAAAGCTAATAGGAGAGAAGATGGCCTTTTAGCTTTGAAAGTGGAGGAACTACTTGCAACAACTTGAAAGAAAGAGTGACATTGTGACCAGTGAATTCAAAAAATCACTAGATTCCTTTCATTGTACATGCATTAAGTATCTTTTGGTCTAGAGCACATGTTTGATTTTTTTTTTTTTTTAAAAGGGATTTGGGGGTCTTCTTAACATATGTTCCATCATTATAGGAATCTGACAGATCTATGAAGTTTATGACAAGTCTTGCCAACCTGAGCTGCTAGATAATTGACAAAATGTTGCTAGATAATTGAAAAAGAAAAATCCATTTAACTAACATATATTACTTGTACAGCATGGTAGATGATACTGTTACATATCTAGCAACAAAAAAAAGTGGCAGAGCATGTGAAGTAGCATAGCTAGGTTATCTTGGCAGGAATAGGAGTTCAGATGAGTGTGTGTTTCTGCTCCTCATTAGAACATTCTTCATGCTGTGTGCTATGACCCCAAAAAGCCATTACATACAGCTTGGACACTGCTGTTGTGATGGCTTTCATGAAGATAGTGGTGTTGCAAGATTTACGCAGTAAAGTATGCGTGTTTACAGCTGTTGTGTTTTGAGTGTAATCTTGAAGGCTGCCCTAATCTGAAAAGTTAATTAAACCAGTAAACAAAGTAAATCTCTTAATTCAGTGTTATGAAGCATATTTGAGCTTGTTGTGCATCAGCTGACAACCTCCCAACAAGTATTTCATAAACACCTGTGCAATCACAGGATACTTACTAGTGAGTATAGTAGCCTATCCGTAGTTGTGTAACAGCTTTTGTATGTAAACATTTGTTCCCAGTAGTCTCTATTAATGCAATCTTCTTAGTAATGTAGGTTTTGTGCATTAAACAAACTACATCTTGAGATCGCCCAACTTCTTATGTCAGTGGCTACTTTTCCTCGTCTTTGACTTCCCTGACCTCCCACAGCAGCTGTTCATACAGTGATTATCATCCAGTAGAGCATGCTGCAGTAAAACAAACTTGTATTTTAAAAATAGACCTATTAATTTAGTGTATACTTTCATTTTAGAAGAATAAATTTAAAATTTTGAGAGGAGATTAAGAAAAAAGTTATTTTAAAGTAGTTGTTTATTTTCTTATAGTATTTATGTATCCCCATTTCACCCACCCATAACGAAATACTTCAGCTGGCATGAGTTCAGCCCACTCAGAGTTGGTACATGAATACAGAACTGCATAGCTAATAGTTTCATTTAGAGGACCACACACAGTTGCTGCACATGTGAGGGAAGCAAGCTGACAGATGTCCACATCCCCTGGCTCTAAGAATAATAATAACCCTCCAACGTAACAGACTGTGAGCAGGAAAGGCTCTCGGAACAGTGTCACCTTTTCCCCCCACTGAGAACCAAGTACATTCCTGCAACTTTTTACATTATTTTTTTCCCCAGTCCATTGATAGAAGTTACATATCTAAGTGGCATGTAATAAACTCCCCTTATAAGAGGAGATTAATTTGTGTTCCTTTGTAATACAAAAATATTGTCACTTTTCTCTACAATAATAAAATCTTGAAAGTCATCTCAGTCTCCTGGAAGCAAGAATAAAAAGAGAGTATTCTTTCACACCTCAAGGAGGACTGGTGCAGTGGTTTAGGAGTCACCTGGGATTAGTAGGTGAAGTACCTGCTGTCCCTCCTCTCCACTTCACAGAAAACTAGAAGACCTAATTTATTTTGTCCCACATGTAGAGCTCCAGGCCTTCTGAAAAGCTCAGATTTCTATAAGGAAGGGCTGCTTTTTGGCTCTTCTGGTTGCAGAAAAATACCCGAGTGAAACTTAAAGACTCAAAAACTAGAAGGAACTAAATCAAGAATTGTATTTCTTTGGAGAAAAAAAGTCTCAGGACTATGGGATATTATTCCTATGTTCTGACTGCCTGAAACTAGTGGCACTATCAATTTTTGCCACCCATTATAAGGAAGAATAGCAAAAGTAGAATTTAAGTATTTGTCTGGATTTTTGGAAGAGAAGCAATACATTATTTACTACTAAAATTTCCCCAACTCAAAAGTTAGAAATACTGTTGTAGATTGAAAGTTAAGAACATCTAAAAACTGTGTGCTTTCACCTGAGGTGTTCCTTCAATTCCTCGCTGACATACTGAGTAGATTTTGAAATCTGTGTCACTGCATGAGATGCTCAGGAAGAAATGTTTGTATAGGAAGAGCCATGGTCTTTTAATTACAGACTGTGTTTGTACTAATATCACAGCCATCAGCAACTGCATCCATGCAGTGTCAGCAGTAATTAGCACTGAATATATAGGCCTCTACTCAGGAAGAATTGCTGAATGTATGATTTAACAGCACTGGAAGTGCTCCAACACTGTCCCACACAACAGCATTTTTAGTATTAACTACAAGTGTCTGAAAAGGAGTTGCTGTTTAAGTACAGATACCAGCTTACTCTGCGCTAACTTCCCCAAGACAGGACCAGAGTTAGTGGAAGACTGAAGGTGAGAGATGTATAAGCAGTACAATGCAGTATGAGCAGGGGCACGTCCCATCCAATGTGAAAATTTCAGTCCCAGTCCCATTGATTTTCATGCAGTTATGACCATGGTTATGCTTGTTAAGGAGATAGCCCAGTGTTAAGGCACTGGTATAAGAGTGGTCTAATGGACTTATTTCTGACTTGCCGTGCAGCCTCAGTTACTGTAATGGAGGCTTAAATCCTCCATATTGCAGAATATTGCAAGTTTAGTATCACAAGTTATTTGAACTAACGTAGTTACACAGATTTATATAAGCCTATTCTTCAAAAGTGTATTTTTTTCCCCCTTCAGTACTAAACTTCTCTCTGCAACATTTGTTTACGAGGTCTTTGGTTTGAGTTTTTTCTTAAACCAAAATCCTGCGTCCTCTTAATAGCATGCAGAACATAGTCCCAAAACCACAGGGAGCGTAAATTCATTTTTATTTTATTTTTAAGTAATGGAGCTGCCTTCAGCTGGAGGTTTCTCTCCTTTTCTCAGTCATGGGGTTTTGGGTGCAGAAAGCTCACTGAAAGATGGGTGAAAACTGTAAATAATTTAAAAAAAAAATACCATACATTCTAAAATCTCCTGCTCCTTGCTGAATTTGTTTTGGCATGCAGAGACACTAATGCACCTGTGGAGAGAATATTCTCTGTAATGGATGACATCTGGTTTGAAGACAAAAGTGGAATGTCAGTAGACATAGTTAAGGGAATGACAGTGGTAAGAGCCAATCTTGCTGGCAACTGCAAAGAGGTCTCTGAACAACTGTTTGAAAACACACGCAGCTTCCCCACAAAACTCTGCATATATATCTAAAATATCTGCAACCTGCTTATAGACAATGCTTTTAAAAATAAAAACAAAACAAAACAAAATCCACAACCTTTTTTGTTAGAAAGAAGGATCTGCCTTCAATTTCCAAGATGTTTTTGAAGCAGTCTTGCAACAGGCTTTAATTTCCAATAGTGTATAGAACAACACTACATCTGTTCATACAGGCAAAATCCTGCTGCCTGTATTATTTCTTATTTAGACAAAACTAAGGATAAACTTGAGATTTCTAATAAGTTTTAATTTCTTTTTCCATTTTTCCTTTTTTAAGTTTAGTCACAGAGTTGTTCAGCCTTATGTAGCCTCAATTTCTGTTGGGTTACTGACTGCATGAATGATTAAGCACAAGCATAGTGCACTTAAAATTAGATTGCTAATGAGGTTTGAAAGATTTGGTCAAAACTCATTTAATAGTTTGACCCAAAATTAAGATACAATGTCAGGTTAATGCTTAACTCCTATGAAAATTCTTGAATTCATCAGCTAGGAATTTCTCAGAAATCATCCCCTTTCTACAGAAATACATACTGAAGTTTGATGACAGAACATTCTCTGTATATAAGTACTTAAATGTGTATAAATCAAAATATAATAGAACTGAGTGAGAAAATATAAAGGAAATAGAATTATCTCTGCTTCTAAAGATCCTACATAAAAAGAACAGCTCTTAATTCGCACTGGTGGTATTCCTTATTACTGCACACCTCATTATTAGAAAAAAATAAAAAATAAAAACCACATTTATTTCCATTCATTTTTATAGTGAATACCATGTAGATCTTTTAGAAAGCAAGTAGTAAATACCTGGACTATTTTGTTATATTTGATTGACAGTTCTTTCCTACCACACTGTAAGAATACCTGCCTTCAAGAGTTTGCAAAGATCTCTTCCTAATTACACTTCATATACTGGGGAAGACCTAGGCAGAAAAAGACTCCAAAAAAGTAACATTGGAAACTGAAGAAGACAAGCAGACTTTTTTAGATGTACAGCCTAGGTCTTACAGACCTTGGCATAGAAATCAGCTCTGATGTTCATCACAGCTACCTTTTGACAGTAGCTGCACAGTACCTGTCTGCCTAACCAGGGCATGGTTCCCCTTGTGGTCCTGATGTAGATGTTTGAAGTAGAACAGATGAATCAGATTATAGTCATGTCTGTTTTTCCAAGTCAGATATGATCACAAATAACTGGGATTAATTATTGACAGGAATATTGCCTTCAGAAATATTTGCAAAGACGTAGATGATGAAACAAAAGATCTCCCACCGATGCAGCTGTCACAGGACAGTCTAAAAAGGGCATAAGATAAGCCTGAAATGCTTTTTCTGTAGTAATCCTTCTTCCTACTGTCTAACAGTTTCCTTAATGTGTCAATATTTCATTTACATTTGTGTGACTGTTCACTGAAGGGAATGCTAATAAAGCCTCCAGATGCTAAAATCATTCTGAGTTATTTCTGTGTGGGGGAGTAAATATGATGCAAACCAGGTGAGAGACTTGGGTGAATCAGGCCATGACAGACACATAGTTTTCCAGCAGCTGTCCCAGAAGTGTTTGCCCTCCCAGCTGTGTGTACCCACCCCTACATTGAAGAGAGGCCACAGGGAGCAGGTGTGGGCCAAAGCAACTGTAGCTGAGGTAGCCAGACTGAGGTGGAACATCTGCTCACACCTTCACCGTACAGTGGATCAAAGTGCTGCAGAGCTCCGCAGTAATGACTACATTTTTTTTGATGGCTGTGTTGTTAAAGATATCTTTTTCTCCCACAGAAAGATCAAGAGATTCTCTTCTGTTTCCGAAAGCAACAAATTCTCTGTGATCCTTTGGAAAACATTTTTTTTTAAATAGAAATCAGCAAGTATGTCCCAGGTATACCCAGTCAAAGTCACTGTGATTATTGTTCCTACAGTGCGTATATATATACACACTGTATATATGTATATATATGTATATATGTATATATATATGTAGCAATACTAATATGATTTAGGAAAAGAAATGTACTTTAGGACTGATTGTGGTAATGAGAACAGCATTACGTCCCTGTGAAGCTGAAAGTGGACATAAGTTTCTTCCTCTCTTCTCTACAGCAGTATCAATATATAATTTGAGCAAACTAGTATATGAAATATTTTAAAACAGAAGACCCAATATACCTGTGAAGCACTCATCGTTCAAAAATGAGTTCAGAGTAGAAATAATGTTAGGTAAGTGACTATTTATTCATTTATGTATTTTTTATTTATCCATCCAGTGGAGATATGGTTGTGAATATCATTACTACCAGGCAAATAAAATCTTTGCAAGTTTATTTGTCTGCATCAGCAAAGTTATACTCACTCATTCAGGGCCAAGAGCCCTCAAGAGTTTGGACTGGGAGAGACAAAGAGGTTGCAAATTGAACGATTCAACAGCATTCTTTATTTTGTACCATTATTAATTGAAAAAGTAGAAAAGTATAAACCATGTAATAAGTAGCTACATAAGGCAGATTGCACCTGAAGTGATTTATGCTATTCATAACCTTTTTAATACAGGCAGATTTCCAACCCAGTAATTTACAGGTGTTCTTCAAGAAACCTAATCAATATATTATCTCTTGTCTTGAATAAGCCTCTGTACAAGCAAACAATGAATAGACTGTTTTGTTTAGTTTACCTCATTTTCTCTGAGTTCCAGGAAACTTAGATCCCAGATATATAAATATGTCTTGAATATTAAGGGAAAAAAATATTTTAAGGATCAGAAGCTTCCAGTTCTTTAACAACCAATATGTGATATTAATGGTCAAATTTCAGAGTATTAATGAGGCTCCTAATATCAGTCAGGAAATTAGATATTAATAGTGGACCTGAATCTAACCCAGTGAAATGCTCCAGAGCTTTGAAAGCTTTCGTATTCTGACCTCAGTAGGAGAGAAACACTATATCTCACCATGCAAACAGTCCAGCTAAGTCACCTATGTACAGGATGGCGTACACATGGCAACCTAATCTTTCAAGTATCCCACAAAGTAAACTGTTTCCGCATCTGAGTCCCACTGACAAGGCAAGGCAGCTAATTTTCTGGATGTTGTCAGGCCAGTGTGTCTCACTGACTAAGAGGAAGGACAAGTGGGAAAGACTTTCTGTGCAAAACATATTCGTGAGAACCACCTAAACTGAGCAGGTAACTGAAACAGTACCATATATATTCTTGGTTTTGTATATGTTGTTAGTCATAGGAGATATTTATAGACTAAAAAAAATTATGTTGTCCTGAGGGCCTTGTGAATGAGTTCTGTATCAAACTGTTTGAACTGCGAGTGTCTCCATTATTTTCCATCACGGGTCATGGCCCAGTCTCATTTTCATGATAACATCTCATTTTTATTAGTTTACAAAGACTCCAGTGCATAAAAACCCCTAGAGAGTGATAGCAGGCTTGAATTCAGTTGTAGTTATAAAATATATTGGAAAAAACTATTTCCTCTAGTTGAATACATTGCCTTCAGCATTGGGTACCAAAACAGTCTTATGAAAACTGCTGTCCTCCAGGCTATATTTCACTTTCACCAGTGTCTAAGCTAGTCATATAAAGTAGCTTTCTTTCACACCTTAGCAATTTACAGTAAAAACAGTGTTAATTTTTGTCCTTTTTTTGTTGTTGTTTAAATGATAGAACCCCTAATTCTCTGATACTATATAAAAGCTGTATTCTTTCTCCAGAATAAGAGTAGGCCTTCTGGGGAAAATGTATTTGTTTGAATAGTGCATGGAGGATGGAGAGTGAAGGACTCAATCCAGGTCTGAGTGTAATACATAGTGCTCTCCTGGGGCTTGCTACTGAAGGTAGATATGGTGTGACTATAAGTCTTAGCAAAATTCAGGTTACACTTTGATAGAGCAAGTTGTGTTTCTTACTATCAGGTGAAATCCCATCCTGTCACTCACTGATCACCCTTCCCATTTAAATTAATTCATAAGACAGCTATATTTATGTCTCTATGCTGTATTACATACTGTACCTCCATACCACTCTGATTTTAACTGGATCAAGTCCTGCAGTAACCAGAATGATTTTCCATATATCCATGTGATCTGAGTAATTCTCAAAGTTGTGACCCTGAATCCTTTGTGTGATATCTCTCACACACATAGAATTCAGTGATCCAGAGGTGGTGACCATTCCTGTTTCTGTTGGGGTGGTGCTCAGAAATCTCTCTTCCTTTTGTTCGCCAAAATACATTTTCCATCTGATTTAATATGATGGGATATCTGATAGGGATTAGGGTGGGGAGAGCCTTGCAGAATTCATTGAAGGAAAGTATCAGGAAATTTAGAAGACAGGCCCCCCCAAATAAGACTTGATTCTATTACCCTGGAGAGGGATATCTCCTCATTTAGATACTTCACTTAGGTGCCAAACCGTGGGAAGCCTGTTCATATCTGCCCACACCTCCTGACTATTGATTTCAACTGGTGCATCAACATGGAGTGATATATAATGCTACAAAATGTATAAAGGTATGTGAGCTGTGGACAAAATATGCAGACAGTCTTTCCTTAATGGTTCTCACTTTGTCAACTTTCTTTTGACAAGAGTCACTTATCAAATTAGTTTTCAAATTCAATAGTCTTCTACTGAAAAAGAGGTTTCCTCTGTCCTATACCTGACCCCGCAACAGCGAAGCGAACTCCTATCTACTGGGATTCTTCCATACCTCTTAATATTACTCTGCTATACCAAAAAATAGATATTAAACAGTAAATCTGCTACGGAGTAAGGAAAAAGATGTATGACAATGCTTAATGAAAGCTAATCACTGTATATTTTATAGGTGTAAGGTAAGCCTTAATCATAACCCTGTTAGGTGCTAACATTTAGTCTAGCTAAAAAATGAAGTGTTGCAATAATACCAGGCTATTATATTGGCTGTGCTTACACTAGGGAGTTACTAAAATTAACTGAGAACTACATGCCCACTTTAACATGAGCTGCAAGCTCGCAGCTTTTTGTGGTGGTTACAGTGTTCAGTGCAAGCAAGAATATTACAAACTGAAGTCACAGTTTATGACCCCCTAACATGAGGACTGACTATACAGTGTCCTTCATTTAAGAAATGGGAAAACTCTAAAATACTTTGAAATCTGTAATAGCTGGAAACATCAGCCTAGTACAGCTCCATATTTCTCAATTTGTCCTTTGACTGGTCATTAGATTAAACTTTAAGCCAACAAACATAAAACAGTAGCTGAAAATCAACATGTTGCACTTTCTTCCTTAGTAAAATTATGATTAAAGACTGTTCACCTGGGAAGATCCAGATCCTCATCATAAACGTAATGGTGCTTCAAAGGAGAACTAATTATATAGTTTATGAACTTTAATTTCTGTTTCAAAGTCAACAAGTGCTTTTTCTATAAATATAAAACATCTATTGGCATGTTCTAAAAGACTAGAATTCAGTTCATCCAAGTATGCATTATTTATTTAGGATTTTTCTCCTAAGTAAACTCTAGGTTTTCTTTTTTTTCTCTCAACCATAATAATCCATGTTTCTGCATCATGTGAGGTTTCAAAATCAGCATGTTCATAGCAGTAACTTACATACAATGTGAGACGTTTTGAATTATGATTACATCATAAAAATAGTGGACAGTAGTTTCAATGTTTTCTGTGGAAGCATATTTTGTAACTTGTCAAACTATACTGTTTTATATGGGCAGTTTTGGCTTCAGGTAGCATCAATTTCAGGAAAAGAGTAGGGCGATGGTGGAGTTCCTATTGTAGGTTTATCACAGTGCCTTGGAAAAGTATGTTACTTATGCCAGTTTCCCCTGGCTTAATGAGAACATAGATCTGTGTGTACCAATATATTCATTATGTATAGATTCTTTCATTAATTTAACAACAGCCAGATTAAATCTGTAGGAGTACACTTCCAATATGCATTTATGTTGAAACTTTGGTGCAGAGATATGTTCATGACTGTCTTTGGTAGGAATTCATAGCGAGGCACAGCTCCAGATTCTAAAGAAGCTGAGGTTGGTGCTTGCTAGTTTTCATGACGCTTTTCTCTCATGTGGTTTATTTATTTATTTATTTCCTGACAGCTGTTCTTGATGAGATATATTTGGACACTTGGGAGAGGAAGCAGAAACAGATGATCTATCTTGTTGCACTTTGCTAATTAGAACAATTCCCAGTGACCTCCATCTGCATAGGTTCAGTTTTGCCTTTGAATCATGAATCAACATACATTCCCTTTATTTGATAGCGCACTGTTCCTTGAACCTGTGAACAAATAGTATGTTAGCCTTGCCTTTCTTTTCTATGGGCCCAAAAAAAATGCTTCTTTTGCTAGTAATTGACATTTATTGCAATGAGGACCTGCAGAGGCCTGTTTGGCAGCGTCAATGACCACATCATCAAACATAAACCAATTTTGTCACAGCACAATTGGTTCTAACGGACAATGTTATAACTACTTTTAAAAACCATCTTTGTTACACGCCTTATTTCCATTAAAGCTTTGCACCTGTCATTCAGTTGCCTTTCACATTCAGTCTCCAACCGTCTCTTGTCTTTACTAAAATTAGTCTCTCAATTGCTAATAATTTGCCATTCTTTTGCTAGATTAATGTGAAGTGTTTACTGTCCTGTAGGTGTTAGTGTCACTTCTGGTGCTGCTAACTGCAGTATGCAAAGGGAGGAGGGGTTATGCTGGAAATATAGATCAGTAGAAATTCCTTTTGGATTGGAAATACTTGTTTATTCATCACTGGCTTTCAAAATCTGTGTGTCCCTCAGCAGCGGTTTCTTCATAAATCTTTAATATCAGGAGGTTTTTTCTTTCTCATTTCTTTCCTGTTTTGTATTAGTATAAAAGTTGAACTGAGGTGTGAAAATCGGTGTCTGTTACTGACTGCATGTTTCCTCCTACAGTGTGATGAGTTTCCTATGTGTTCCTGCAGACACCTTGTGTTTTCGTGATTAATAACGGAAGGCTTGGGAAGGCAAAACTCATAAGTATTTAAGGACTTTGAGGCTCATACAGGGTCACTATCTGGAACTGCCCCTTTCTCTCCATTTTTTGTAGAGAGAACCTGGAGTGACAAGCAAACTGACTTCAAACGTTAAGTGGCTAAAAGTGACTGGAAGGAAGGTGCCCTTTCTCCTCCCCAGCCACCCTCTTTCCACCTCCCATACTTTAACAACTTTACTTTCCTGAAATCATGTATCTATATTGTATTATGTAATTACTCAGAGCTGTTGTCCTCTAAGTTCTTAAAGTACTTTCAAAATTATATTCTCCAACCAAATATTTTTTTTTTAAATAAAAGCCTTTGTGATCTCATTTCAATTTCAAACCAAATTCAATGCTATGTAGATCTTGATTTGGTTAAATAGTTGTGTGTATCCTTGGCTTTAAGAACAGACCCCTGTCACGTTGTTTTCTATTTATGTTCACTGGATTTACACAGGTACTAAATGTTCTCATAAATACTTGCATCAGTGTCTCAGGCTGTGATACCCCATCTATTCATTAATGTAATTTAAATGTTGAATAAGCTTTATAGTTCAGGAGATCCATTATTGACATGAAACATGACTTTATAGATGTACACATATATACAAAACACACCTTTAAATGTGTGACTCAATGTTTGATCTCTCTTTGTCACAGTAAGAAAAAGTAGGAAGGAAAGCATTAATGTCAATTGAAATATTTGGTAGTACACTGTAGCTGAAGTAATAGTAATTAACTCTTATTATTGATCCATCTTGTTACAAAAAAAAAGCCAGGATCACAAGGAAGAGCACTGAGATGTGGTAGGTGCTTGCTCACTTACTTGTTTGCAGGTTTTCCAAGAGTTTCAGACTGAAGCTGGCTCACTTGATTGCCTGCTCACAGCTCTATGAAATATAATCAAGACCAGCGGTAGACCCAATTCACACAAAAAATGGCAAAAAGACATTTTATGTGAGAGAATACGTACTTCCATAGGTAGGCCCATTATCATCCTTCTTCGAGTAAACACATGAACTTATCTCACCAGTATTAGGACACCACTGACAGATCTCAGCACATGAAGACAAGAAAAGCTCAAGATTATCAGCAAGAAAGTAATAAGCGTTTGCTGCTTCTTTCCTGCCTCACTAGCAAATCTACCACCTTTGTTAGTAAAAACAATGAACTAAGAGTACAGGGAAATAGTATCAGAGTTCCATTTAAAAACTTCCCTGCAATATATTTTTCACCTGAAATTTTATTTAAAATGAATACTATGAAAATTAATTAAATAAGATTTAAAATGAAAAAAATCAATATAATAATTTTGACTCTTACCATATTTTGATAATGTTGAAATGTATTTATGGTATTTATACAACAGTAGTCTTTTTTAAAATGTAATATGGCATATATATATATATATAGTTTATATAATAAAACAGGCTTGCCAGTATCAAAATAAAAAGCTTCCATGTTATTAAAGCTAAATATTTCCATTTCTTTAGAACCAATTTTGCTAAGAATTGTAAGAAAATTTCAACATTTTGATTTTTTATTCCAAAAGTGCTGGAAACATTCTTTCCTATGCAATGGAATTATTAGCTGGCTGCTAGATTTTCAGTCTCTTCTCAGTTTGGATTTGGACTCAACACAGGTAAAATTTGCATTTCTTTCAGCTGACAGCTATGTGGTTCTTTATCTTTGCTAGCATGCTTTGAGACCACATTTTCACAGCAGAGCAATCCTCTAGATCAAAGTAAATGAGAGAATGACCCAAATTCTGTTCTCTTAATTGGCACGAATAGTTTTACTTATTTCAGTACAATTGTCCAATGAGTAACAAAGACAAGCTGGCATGCACAGGAATTAAATAGCTTTTTTTTAAGCAATTTTTATTTTCCTTTGTTTTTTTTCATTCTCCTGCCTGTTTCTCTGGAGGAGAAGAAAAGTTGGTGGGGGAAGAGAATTGCAATTTGAATTTTAAGGAATGATTCTGTGTCATATATAGCAACCACTGAAACCAAATTCAGTGCAGCATGCAGCACGGTTGTGTCAGCTCAGTACAATTCATCATTTAGATGGGAGCAAAGCTGCTTTGCCCAGCTGGGTTCAAGCATGCTCTCCTGAGATAGTGACAGCACTTAGTGCACCCAGGTTGCTACGTATTTGTAAGGATAACACTTGCCTTCTGCCTTCACCTTTCTGCTTGCTGCTGGTTGACGCAGAGGGCTGTGGGCCAGCAGAGGCAGAGCTCCGCCGTGTCTCCTTTGGGGGAACCGCGGAGCGTGTTTTCTCATGAGAGTTCTGTATATCATGGCATCTGCTATTATCCTAACTGAGTTTCTATATAAACATTTGAAGTCAGAGGCAGCTTCCTTGTGCTATAGACATTTAACTTAAACATTTATCGTTACACTATAGCAACTGTGCAAGGCCAACATCTCTCAGTCTAGTTGGCTCAGGGGCTTGTTTTGTAACACTCCCAGAGCTGCCAGCTCTCAAGACATTTGGTGTTTTTCTTCAGTCCCCAGATCATGGAATCACGTGACACAGTAAGAATATCTTTCCTTTATTAAAAAAAAAGGAAAACCAAAACAACAAAAAAAAAAAGCCCTGAAACATAAAAGAACATTTTTAGCCTCTGTGAGCACACAGGAACACTTGGAAATATTTCTTTCATCAGCACCTAAACCTGAATAAAAGGACTCTTCCTCCAAGCTGTATGTTTGTGTTTTTAAGAAAGTCTCATTCTGAGGGGGCAGATGGATGACTTCTTGAACAACTGAGGATGCCTGTTCTACACTCGAGATACATTAGGTGTTCTTGGGACAGAGCCAGGAGACGACTTCTTTTTCTTCTGTTTATTGAAGAGCTTTCATGTCTTTCGGTATAAGGTCTCCTTAAAATTTACTGTCACTGACATTTCTATTGAATTTAGAAGGTCTAACTTCATATTCAAACATTGTTATTATTGATTTGGGAAGTCATAAGAGGGGTAGTTATATTTTAGGTATTAGCACTCTTCTGAGGTCACCAAGTACATTTTATGGAGAACAGTTTTCCTCCATTCTGTTAGTGATGTAAGTTATGAATAGTCATAAGTTATTTCTTAAAGCTTTATTTCACATTTTAAGGCATTGATGGGTCTGGGATTCTGGTGAAAGACTGACCTAGATTGCCTAGGACGCGAGCTTGATAGGTCTCTGCCGTGTTTGAAATAATAACCGCTGCCTAAACAGAAAACCTACCCACTGTGGATTTTACTGTCAGTTCTGTAGGGACAACATCTGACTCTACAAATGCAGCCAGACATTGTGGCCAATAATCTGTACTGTGGAAGGATGAACATACTGAGCAAGTAGCCTGAATTCTCCCTCCTTTAACATAGTCGGTCTGGAGATCACTGCTAGGGCAATGTAAGGACTGTTTCTTACAACTATTGTGGCTTGGATGATGTATTTGGCCTAATGTCCAAACCTGGATTGCTCAGTAATTTACAGAAACATCATTTTTGTAGAAGATGAAGTCAAAATTGGTATCCACCGGAGACTAGTAATAGTGAAGGAAAATTATGTCAGCCTGCAGGCAGGTCATTGACTGAGTTAAACGAAATCTATTTAGTTTCTTGCATACTCCGCACTGAAGAATGAAAATTTGCCTTGCACTTGGGGTTTTATGTAAATGTATGTGGAAATGTACAAATTACAACTGTTCAATAATCCACTGCAATTTGTTATATTTTTCTGTCTAGTTATATTACAGCTGCTGCTAGTAAAATACCCTGCTGCACAATATTTTATTTTTATTTCCTTTATTTCCTTACTTTTTATAGTCCTCCTGAAGGAGGGCATTTGACACTCTCTTTCTCAAGTATATGCTTTAGTCTTCTTATTCTTTGTAAGTTTTGTCTGTGTGATGCCATGTGGTCATAATAATTTTCTCAGACAATTAGTGGTTTTATTTTTCCTTTAGCATTTTCTGAGACTAGAAAATTGGCTTATGCAATAGTGTCTCCAATTCAATAAATAAATGTATCCACATGCAGCTCAAAAACATTTTTTTCTAAGAGCTTTTTAGCACAAAGGTAGTGAATTTTTTTTTATATATATGGAAAGCACAAGAATCTTAAAAGAAACTGCTGTATAATCCAACTATATCACTGACTCGTTGATCCAGTTCATCTTTCTCTGAATGCCTACACTGGCTGCTTAACAGAGATGGAAAGAATTCCCACACAGAGAAGTATGAACAGCTGAAAAGAAAGTTAGTTCCTTACCTCAAGCAAATTATGGTTGCTTTATGTCTTGAGGCACAAAGTGTCTATTCCCCCTGAAACTGTAATCATAGCTCAATTACTATTTCTATTTATTTTATTTATTTTAATTTGTTTCAGAATCCTCTTTCACTCACTCCTTTAGTAGTATTTTCTGCTCTGGGTTCAACAGTTTATTTCATAAGAAAGTTTGTGCTTTTTTTGTTTTTTAATTTTGCTTCCTTTTAGTTGTCTTTGAGTGTTTCCATATTCTTGCATTATAAAACAGTATGTCAGCCTAGTTAGGAAGCCGTGAAGTCCTGGATTTAGAGAAAAAGCTAAGATCAGAACTGATTATGACAGAGAAAATAGGACAAAAGGATGCTGGTGTTCATACAAAAAAGATTTACAGTGGAGAGGCTGAGGGATCTGTTTTGGGCTTAGTGATACTTACATAATTTCTCTCCAATCACCTTTTTCCCCATGGAAATGTTTAGGTAAAGAGGGATAGTCTCTGTAAGGTGATGCTCAAAGAGTTTGTTGTCCTGTTTGGAGGAGCTGGTTTTTTGCCTTTACAGAGCAAAGCCAGATAGCATGTAAAGTATTTCATATTCCTTGACATCAGAAATCTGTTATGATTCCTACATCTTGGATCCCTAGTGTTTCTCATTTATCATGCCTTTGAGCCTTAAACTTTCTAGCAGATGATTTTTAACATTACTCTTCTCTGGAATCAGCAATAACCTTGCCTAAGTTGTAAAAGCCTGATGTTCAAACTACACTTTGTTTTATGTGTTCATACCCTTTCTTGGCTTGATTGCTTATATAAGGCTAAAAATCAAGCTGGAAACAAAAGCTGCAAAAACGATACAGAAAGGATGCAGTGGCTGCTGCACCGTTACACTGTAGATGAATAATAGACTAGTGTGAAAACAGATGCAAGCTAAAGATGAATGCAAAATGAATGAGGGGAAGCAACCAGAAAGAGGAGTTAGGGAAATAGTATTTGGGAATATTTAGTCCTTTTGCTGGGAAAATACCATGCCAGTGGCATGGCAGATCTTTCTCTTCACTGTGGTATAATCAGAAATTCAGAAGTATCTGTCTGCCTTGGACATACCTTTAAAAAAAAGGAGAAAATCTACGTGTGTACATACGTACATTTTTTTGGCCGGGGTTCAAAGCGAGCTATTGATTAGATACATAGTTCTAGGTTATTATTAGACCAAACAAGGCTCTGTGTTGTGAACTCAGACAAATAAAAATATCTTACAAGAATCATGTCTGTAGAGAAACTGAAAACCATTATCTTACAATTTTATAACTGAAATATTGTTTAACTGGAATTTAGTACCACCACCAAAACATGAAGGAAAACAGAGGGAAGACATGGAAAGAGAAGGCAGGCAAAGGGAAAATACTTACAGAGAACATATGCAGAAAAGTAACATTCCAGTATTGAAGAACTGAGGTGTGAGTTATTTCAATCATGCTAGTTTAGTTAACGTTGGCTGTCAACAAACTGATAGGGCTCACTTGCAGTTTTTTGAGTTAGCTAGGTTTCAGGAGAGATTAAGTTATTGACCTGCATATCATTTTGTGACTATCTTGGGCAGAGGTGATTGAAAATCCCTAACCCCTAACACAAGGATAAGATGGAGCAAGAAAAAAAATCTTGCTTGAAGTAATTTCAGTGTAAAGAAAAAGTGCTTTGACTTGTACAAACTTTTAAGCCTTAAATTGTTTCTTTCAGGTGAGAACTTCCAGGCTGGGAAAGTTCATCTAAGTAGGCACTGAGCATGGTTCTGCAGAAGTGTTCCCTCATCAAAAGACATACTGTTCTGTATCTGTTCTTCATAATCTTAATCTTCTCTCCACAGTCTTTATAGAAATCTGTGCTGTGTTAATTCTGGAATGGTTTGTAGCTCTTTCCGTAAATCACAAGTGCTCTGCTTTCGTACCTTGGAAGGTCTAGCAGCTGATGTATCATCTGACCTCAGCGGTATAATATTCAGCTATTTTTAACAGTAAACTATATTATTAAATAACTATATATTTCTCATTTGCCCTCACTGGATTTATCAAAATGTTAAGAAATAAGCATCTTTTTTAATATATTTTTTAAAGGCATTGTGCTCTGATGGTCCTGTTAAGACTTCACCAATTAAAATCCCATTTTACTGATCTCGTGCAGTCATCACTGGTCCCTCTGACAACTGCAGGAGCTGGATAAGCAGAGCAGCACTTGCTGTAAAGTTTCCATATACGTATGTTTCAGACTGAAAAGTACTGTATGCAATCTTTCAGGGGCCATAGCTAAAAATTAATCGACTCAGCATATTTGTCACCTTAATAATTTTGACACAAAGTTTTTGTAAAATTAGCAACAATGTAAATTTAATGGGACTGACACTATAAAAGAAAAATAAAACAGGCAGTCTAGAAACATTTCTGTGCAATTTAGGCACATCTCTCATGTTTACTGTCATAAAATTTTATGGCTGCATAGAGCAGCCAAATTATCTACAGGAAGCTAAACATTAATAAATACCTCTTTAAGTATGCAAGAATAGATTAGGTCTTTTCAGGAGAGGTGAGAGCAGCATTAGACAAAGGAATCTACAGTCACACATGCACATATCCATCCCATCCTGTCCCCAGTTTAACCAGTGGAGATTTTGCTGTTGTCCAAAGTAGGTGCTGAATCAGAACTACAATCTATATCACTTCTTCAGTCATCCAGTTTTGTCTTGTTATGGACCTTCTTACTTGTAACAAGAGTATAAACAGAGAGGATGTTGGTGAAGGCTGAGGCTACTTGTCAGTGCTGGGCTGGACTCTTGAAGTTCTTCCAGAAGGCATAGAGGGAGCAGCAGGAGGACGTGTGCAGTCAGCTGGGCACAATAAATCTATAGCTCTTCTGGCCTCTTCTTTCATCTCTGTATGAGCTGGAAGAACATCCTCTGTTGTCTGTCCTACTGCACCATTACATGTGCTTTCAAAAGAATTATACACACATACGAGAATTGATGGAGTAAGTATGGCTTGTGTGCCTTCTATATGGAATACGCTGTTCACAGTAACTGAGGATCGTACAGGGTGGTTTAAGCCATACAGACTCTTGTAGTGTTTTCAAACACCATTGTCTTTTAGTATTTCTACTCAAAGAATAACCAAAAGTCATTTTCATTAAGCTTGGATCACCTCCTGTGTCTCAGAGGAGTGATTCTGGGGGAGTATGCCAGTGTACGTGAACACAGCATGTACTTTTGTAAACGGAAGTGCAAGGACACCATTACTACTGCTGCTGCTTAATGAAACATTAGGATTTATCAAACTCTTTCTACTTTTTGGATATAAAACTTGCCTATCTGGAAAAAATTGGGGAGTGACTTCTGCAGTAACCAGGTTGTCAATTGCTGCTGGGTGCCACTTGGTGCCTCTTTGCAGTTCTCCATCTGGTTACATCTCTGCAACAATCTCTCACCATTTTTCCTCCATTTGCACACTCATGCTGGGCTAGCATGGCATGTCCCTTGCTACTTTTATGGCACAACCCTCAAAAACCTTCACAAATTTTCTCTAGGATTTTTAATTACATTGTCTTTGGGATCACTGTTTTCTCCTCAACAGAAATTAGTAGAACTTACCTCACTAGCTGACCTAGCTTAGCCTAGCTGTATGATTCCTATGTGATCACATACAATCCCAGACTAACAGAGCACAGGGAAGCTCAACCTTCTGCTGCCTTTGGTTTTGACATTTCAAAAGTGGAGATTCACAGAACTGGGTTAAACTAAGCAGGCTAATATTAAATCTCATTTCAGGCACACTCTCATTTTTAGTATCTTGGCTCTGCCCATGAACAGAATGACTGAGCTGCCAATACCTTTCAGTAATTTTCTTCACCTTTCTTATTGGGACAGTATACAAGTTATTAACTACAAGTTTATGACTATGCATCCTGCTTCCCATTCCAACTTGAGCATGCTGCTAAGAGGTGTGCCATTCAGAGGCGTTAGAAGGCAGCACAGGGGCTTCAGCTACCTGAGAGCTCTCCCAGCATGCCTGTATTTTGTTACAGAGGTGAGTTAAGTGCCTTTTTTTCCTTTCCTGGTAATGACCAGCAGTTATGTGTTCTCTTTCAGACAGTGGCTTTCCTTTGATTATTTTTCTCAAACACCAAAAAAAAGCCTCTCCTGAGATTACAAACAAAATGCAAAATTTGAATCAGAAATTCCCCAGGTGTCTTATGCTTTCTCAGGATTTTCTGGTAATTATAACAATTTTACTTATTATGAAAATTATACAGCTCTTTTACAATGGCATAAAAATTCTGAAATGTTGTGGCATGAAACAGGAAAGCAAGCTGCTGTTATAATATGAAGTGTGCAGAGACAGACAAGGGATACTGTATTCAGAATCTGGCTTTGTGATATGACTTTCTGAGAATTTTTCAGCTTGAAAGAAAAAAAAAAAAGATTTGCATTCTCAAGTTTTTCATATAATTCTCAAAATGTTACCCAGAGTGAGAAAAAAAGAATAGCAAATACATCAGTTCATAGCAGCTAAATAATTACTGTTTTCTGGACTCACAGTTCAACAGTATGAATTCATCTTGTGAGTTGGGGAAAAAGCTTTGCACGAATTTGGGCTAAGACACATACCCAGTCAATGAAAAGAACCTGGCTCCATCCTCTTTGCACCTCAGGTATTTATATGCATTAATAAGAGCTCCCCAAGCCTTCTCTTCTCCAGGTTAAACAGTCTCAGCTCTCTCAGCCTTTCCTTACAGGAGAGGTGCTCTAGTTCTTAATCATCTTCACGGCCTTTCACTTGACTCTCCATGTCCATGTCTCTCTCACACTGAGGAGACCAGAATTGGACCCAGCACTCCAGGTATGGCCTCTCCAGCGCTGAGTAGAAGGGAAGGATCACCTCCCTCCACCTGCTGGCAATATTTTGTCTGATGCAGCCCAGGATACCATTGGCCTTTGCAGCAGAGGGCACATTGCTGGTTCATGTTCAATGTGGTGTCCACCAGGATCCCCAGCTCCTTTTCTGCCAAGATGCTTTCCAGCTGGGAGCCCCCACACATGTGGGTGCATGGGGTTGTTCCAATTGTACCTATTGTGTTCCAGAGTGACAGCTAAGTTTTCCATCTTGTACAGAGTTACCTACTGCCCACATTTAATCACAGCATTTTCCTTTAATGTGCCTAATTTGTGCTTGGATCATTTCAGATCCCGTATTCCCATATGTTCACAGTTACCTCTATCCACTCCCCAAAAACACTTCTGCGCAAATTTCAGAATTAATTCATTAGAAGTGTGTGATAAAATACTGTATTATTGGGTACATACACTAAAGAAATATATCCTTGCTGACTTAATTACCAAATTCAGTGCATAGTCCAGCCACCAGTATGGTTGCACAAGTTTAACTGAAAACTGAGTTTGACTGCTGGGTGTTACAAAAAAGTACTATCAAAATTATCTGGAGTACAGTAAACTATGATCAAATGCAATGTTAAATGTTATTTTAGAATAGTTAAAGTGTAATAATAATAAAAAAAAATTGATGCCACTGTATGGAATGGATTATTTGAGAGAAAGGTGAATAGGCCTTTTGAGTCTGCAAAAGAGAAGGTTTAGGGATTAGGATAGAAGCCTGTAGGATCATGAGATACTTACAGAGGATGAATGGGAATTGCTTGTTCCTCCTATCTCCTGGTAAAGAAACGAGGAGCTATCAAACAAAGCTGGCAGAAGTGAGGTGCTCACTTTAAAATAAAAGAGTTTTCTTTGTTCAAAACAAAGCAAAGGAAGTGTTTTTTACACTTCAGTTAGCAAACTTACAGAACCCCTTACCAAAGGAAGACCACACTTGAACCTGAAGGGGCAATTTTAAGAAAGTACATTCAAGCCAAGATAGTGGACCAATTTGCTTTTAATACAAATAGGGTATCAAGTGAAAAGACTAAGATAAGCATTGGTCAAGAGTTGAATCTCTGGTAATGTTGATAGGTGACAAATATTAGCATAAGAAATCAAAGCAATGGGAATAGTCACAAGTACAATACTGTGTAATCAGTTACAGCTTAGCTGGCTGAAGAAATCTTTAAGACGAATGTCTACTAAATTGTACTACAATTGTACCACATGGAAGTGGTGGGGCAGGTGCAGGAGGTGACTTGTCCTCAATGCTGACAGGAGTTTCTAGAATCAAGAGATAATCACAAGTTGCAGCTTCCTCAGTATCTGGAGCTGTTCAGCTCCTGCGTGTCCAGTCTTTACAGCCTGTTCTCTGGATAACGCCAACTTCCACAAGAGCCTAAGCACATTTGGAAGTACACCTTTCTACCTCGCAGGAACTGGGAGAGCCCAGAAAAGTCAAAGCCCTTCTGATGTAGTTAGAAAACCCTCATGCTGTTGGAAGATTCACATCAGCAGAGCGTACCTTGACTTTCTCTTTTAGCCATTCACAGACACCAAGAACTTTCCAACAGTGGAGAACAGGAACCACCAGCACCTCAGCTGTGGTGGTTTCTCAGCATCTGAGAAAAGGGTTCACGTTCTCTCATGGTGTGTCTAACAAGGGGACTTGGTGCGGATATGGAACCATATACAGCTTGCTGCTTAGGCTAGCCTAGAAATGATACCTAGGAAGTGGGGAGAAGTAAACAGCCTGACGTATTTATGAAGTAAAACTAGTAGTCTGAAAGTGGCATAGTCCTTTTTCTGGAGGCTTTTTCTAAAATGGTAGCTAATCTCAGGAACTGAACCACCATATCCCAAAGGGATAGTGGCCATAAACTTCTCCTCTAACATCATAGGGTCAACATCCTTGGCTACGTTTATGGCTGTAAATTAAATGGGGAAAAGCCTCAAGCCCTGGCACATGCTCTTTAGCAAGAATACTCCGCAGTGGAAACTAACTTTCCTAGATAATGTCTGGGCGCAGGCCAGGGACTGTTCCCAATAGGCTGTACTGACAAAGCTATACTGTTATCTGGGATGAGAGAGTTTAACTGTATGTAAGGAAGCCATTCTGTGCCAGTTAGCCTCAGGGTCAGAAAACCTGACCTTGTTTAGTTTAGTATTACAGACAGAATACTTCCACTGGAAGGCAAGAGGAGGGGAAGACAAAATGCAGATGGAGAACACAGGCAGTCGATCCGTGGGTGTAGGAGGCATCATACCGGGTGTTCTTAACAGAAATGCTGAGACCTTCTTGTGCAGATAATATTTATTTTCACATGATCCAGTAATGCATAGATCCAGTCTTAATGATCACCTAAGCATGATCCCAGATCCTAGAGTGCGTTTCTTTAAAAGATTCCTGCAGTTTGGAAAGACTGAGAGTGAACATGAGGACAGCTTCCAACTCCTTATAGCAGAATGGGATCATCTGTTCTGTATGTACATGGAGAACAGTACAACGAGTAACGGGCTTAAATTCTGTCAAGAGATTCAGCTAGACCAGAAAGACTTTGTAATGGTAATGAGAATGAGGAACTGGAATAGACTGCCTGGGGAGGCGGGGGGAGTTTGTGTTGCAGCAAGGCTGTGAGAATGGCTGAGTGGCATAGGTAAGAGGCTCCTGCAAGTCTCGGCTTCTTTTGTTTGTGGTTCTTTACAAACGTCTGTGTTGGTCATTTTCAAGATTTATTGGTGAAGTGTTGGTTGCAAGGTAGCATCTGATTCCTCCTGCTGTTGTTGCTCAAGAACTGCATCTTAAAACAGCACAACACCCACTACCTAAGATAAATTGGTACAGTTGCGTAGCATGAGAGGCCTCCATCCAGTAGCTCACCAGAGGAAGCTGTGCAAGTACGAACCTAATTTTATGACAAGGCGGTATATCCATGCTGCTGTTCATACTATGCATCTACATTAACATACATTTCTTTAATACAGATAGGCTCTATTCTGTTCTTCTTCTTTACTTCCTTCAAATTGAAGCCCTACAAAAGAAAAAAGTGGCTAATGTCAAGTCAATGCATTGAATGGGGTAAAGAAGAGGGGCACAACAAATAACATTTGTATAATTTGTTTTCTAAATTTACACATTTCCTGCTCTAATTTGATTTTTCCTTTCCCCCTCCCCATCATGGATTGCTAATGTATCTCTGTTTTCTCTAGGAAGACACAATTCTCATTCAGAGGGCAGGACCTCTTTAGGGTAGGCATTAACTATCATAAGCTCAGTGTATTGCTAGAAAGTTATTCATGTTCCTGATAACAGCCCAAAAGCAGTTTCCAGAATGTTTATATTGGATTTAGTGTCTTTCCATATTAGAGATTTCAGTTTTTACTAAAACAATAATGAGATTAAAAATTCACCATCATAACAGGCAGGTCCCTATGACTTTGACAGCAATCTATGGTATTAAAATGATAATAGCTACATTTTATGAATTAATTCAGAGCATGCTGCAGTGGACAGTGACTGGCTTTGCCAGAGATGTAGAGCAACAACTTAGCCTTTGTCCGTCAATGTTGTTAGCCTCCTGCTTTACTTCCTTTAAATTGAGGAAATAATCAATAATACCAGCTGCAGCTGTTTCTGTCCCTTTGTCTGCCAGCCAATCAGTTTCAATTGCAAAATCAAAATCACAAAGAAGCCTGCAGTCATGGAATTAGCGAAGTCCAGAGACTTATGACATAATACAGTCTCTAAGCTTTTAAAGCTAGAAATTCTGCAATGAGAGCTAGGTAAGTCCTTATACCTCTCTGCCTTCTTTCTCCCTTCATGCAAATGAGCATATACCCACATATGCAGACATGTACACATATTTACACATTTTAGCTCTATCAAACTAGTGTACATAATATTTGGAAGTTTGTTTGAGTGGGCTTTTTTGTTTTCTTTTGGGTTTTTTGGGGCTTATTTTTACAACTTCAAAAAGATGTCCATAGCTGTAGATGATGTATAAAGGGGAAATATTTGGATATTGGATTTCCAAATATAGACTTCCAGATATGAACTTCCAAAGCGGTGTTGCATGACAGGATATTCATGCCAGACCGTTATAGAACTAAGTCACTGTAACTTAGACCACGTATGAATACAGATACTTATTCACCTGTTCTATTCAGATACAAATAGTTAAGAGGATTTTGAAATGGCAGTTCTATAACCTCAGTATTAATTATGCTAACCTGGGACCACTTACCTTCTTTTGAGACATTCAACTTAATTTTTGAGGGATTTTTTTTTAATGTTGTGCTGCTCACCTGGAAATTAAGATGTCATACTTACGGGGATAGTCATAAAAAGGGTTATAATACTTAAGGGGAATACTGAAATAGGTTTGCATGGAGGTTCCCAGAGCTTGCAATAGAGGCAAAGAGGTAGCCAAGATCCCCGAGCTGTTAAGGTATGGTTAAGTTCAGTGTACTGAAGAGGTGGTACATTGATGGCTTATCTCTCATTAAAGTAGTTTCATGAGAGGGAGTATGCTCATTCCCTATGTGCTCAATATAAATTTTCTTACATTTCATTTGTTTTCCAAAACAAGTCTGGCTGAGATAAGATAGCCGTCTAAAACAAAAAGTGTGATCCTTGATTAGGATTGTGTTTTAAAAGAAAACAGCAACAGCGTTCCCAAATCCAAGAAATCTGAACTGCATGCTTTGTTGTTCCTCTACCAGACCTCACAGAACAGCTTTCATGGTCACTTGTGCCACTCTTTCCTGACAGAGGGAACAGAGAAATCTATGCTATAATAGCTGCTCTGAATGCACTTCCCCTCTCCTAGCAAGGCTCTGTAATGCTACTCAGGAGACTCGGATCTGTATCAGGTGGGGAACCATGAATCTTGCCCTTGCCTGCACAAAGTGAAACCACATGAACTCTGGTGTCTTCTGGATTTTTTTTATTGAGTAAATAGATATTTTTTCATCAAAAAAGAGATAAGTAGATGAAATGGCAATATTCATCTGTTTTTTAAAATTATTTTCAATTATCTGAAAGTGAAAATCCAGTGATTTTTTTTTTCAGGTAGAACTAACAGTATTCCTACTGCTATTGCAAATTACAGTTGCAGTACATTTCTAAACTGTGAGATTATTTTTGACTGATATGGCTCATACTGAGTTTTAATGGCTCATTCGTTGCTAAAATTTTTGCTTGTCCCTGCTGCTGCATGGTTTCAGTGTCACATTAGAATCAATCTAAAATAATAAATTGTTAAAAAATATTATATGAAGGTTCATGATTTAATTCACCACGATTCAATTCATCTTGATTCAAATATTGAAGTTGGAAATCATCAATATAAAGGCCAAATAGTTCTGAACATTAGTAGTGTGTGAAAAATGGGATAGAAAAATGTATATATGTAGCTATTGTTAAAATACTTACAATTTTTTTAGTTCAAATTGTGTTCACTTAAAATTAATAAGTGTTGTAGAAGAGATCTTTTTCTTTGGGGGGAGAGCAGAGTGAAAATATCATTGCAAATTAATAATTATCAAATAGGCTTTTGAAAACTTTATATAAATTATAATACTATATTGTGAAAACTAGAGAATGGAGGGAAATTATTGCAAAGATCAAGTTTAAATAAATGTGAAAACAAACAATTTTCATAATGTTTTCAGAAGAGTGTTAACTACCAAAAAATACTGTTGCATAGGAAAGTTATAAACACAAGCAGTGCAAATCCTGTGAAATAGAAAAACTACATAATCCAGATATTTGGGGGTTACTATCACTTGTGTGCTTATCAGTTTCTAAGTCCTTTTAGCCTTTTATGTTATTCCTTGAGAGACATCATTACACTATCTCATGAATTTATTGTAGATGGAGTTTGATGCAGCATGCAATAATATTACTGGTTATTTTATTCCTGCTGAGTCTACGGACTGTGGGTCTGTTCAGCAAAGTGCTGTACTCTGTGTGGGGAAAGTCTTGGAGAGCATCAGAGAACACTCATCACTATCAGTGTGCTCTGCTATAACCATCACTGCTATTCCTGTATCTTTTGTTGCAGCGCTAAGAAGCAGCTTCTTTTCCCATTTCTAAAGACATAATCTACTCTGTCTGACTGGAAATGTATCTTTTACCATGAATATTACCTTTGGTTATGTTACAGACCTTTAACACTTAATCACGCTTTAAGAAATGTTTGACTGGGGTCAGGGGTTTATGTTTCAAAGTGGTAAAGACAACAATATGCCATATTTCATTCTCCTAGCCAGGTTAGTTATTATAGATTTTATTTTTTTTAAAGATATATACATATGATTTCTGCAGATATTTCAAAACGTGATACAATAAAATGCACGTTTCAACTTTTTAGTTTGAGTAGAATAGAAACTAATAAAAATTACAGCCACTGTGGAGCAAATGCAGAGTTCCTGACCAAAACCACACATGGCCCAACTGAAGTCTGGTTAGCCAAGCTAGCAAAGAGATAGCTGAGTTAAATCTGAGCTAGATTTGTCCTTTAATGCCTACAAATCCTATAGTTAATATAGCCAAAATTCTGGGAACCTGAGGTCCTTTAATCCCCCATGACATTTGCTAAATGACCCCTTGTATGTTTGATTTTCTCTGGGGGAGAAGAGGTGGAGGAAACTGCTCACATATATATATACACACACAATCTAATTCTACAATTGCAAATGCAAACTTACTTAAGCAAATCAGGAAGGGAGATCTGGCATGTTGATTATTTTAATTGAATTGTTTCCCGGATCACTCAAGACATCAGAGCTTGTTTATTTTTTTTTTTTCAAGCTTTTTTTAATTATGCAAGTGTAATACGAGTATTTATGCTTTGGATTCTTCTCTGCCCCTCTTTTACATTACTTTTCTTTGGGGAAAAAATTATTCAATTCTTTCCTGTGTGAAACTATACACTCTACTGCAAAAGATTTCTTCAACCGGGTTTCCATCACTATAAAATGTCTGGTTTTTAAAAACAGAGGTCTGTAAACTGTAGTTTGGAACATGTTACTATGTGTCTTATTGACTTTGCTTTTATTCATTTAGTTAGTTTTAATAGGTATTCTGTGTATAGTTTTACACATGCTTTTTCTTCTGAACACATGATGTGGATCAATTTGGGGAGAAAAATTTGATACTATATGTAAGACACTAGGATAGCATATACTGAGGCAGAACATATTTAGTCCTCATTGGCCCCAAAGCACAGTTTTAGCAAATAGTACATATTATACAGGGGAGCAGCATAAATCATGTCATTTTTATGTTACTACTATGAAATCAGATAACAACTGATTTGCTGCCCACTACCATGGGATACTGTTTTCCAGCATGATTCTCTGTGTCCCTCGGATCAGTATCATTTATTGTTTTCAGTATTTGCTGAAGGAGTGGTTTTGTTTCCACCATAAGGTGCAGTGTTCTTTCAGATCAGTAGAGTATTATAGTGTCACTGTCTATTACACAATAATTCAGTGTTTTCATCACTCTACCAAGAGTTTACAATCCAGCTACAGAAATTCCGCAGGCCAAAACATGACATTCAGGGAGTTTCAAGGACAAACAACATCCTTTAAATTTCATCCTAGTGTTCAGTTTGTAAAAGTGTAATAAGCACATATCAGACTTGGATAGTTTGATTGTATTTAATTTAGGAACTGTTTCATTTTCAAGATAAACTTTGCCTTTCAAGAAGTTAAAGTCATAATTCTTGGGCATGGAGAATTCACATTAATTAGTATGTAGCATAATGCTTCACTGTGGTTCACGGCATTTGGTAAGATCTGCAGGAGGAAGTCATCCAGTCAATTCTGTGAAATAAATTTTAATATCAAAATATTAATATTAATAGAGAGATGCATGTAGCTGAATCCATGTTTCCTGTTTTCAGGAATACTTTTTCTTCCTTTCCTCCTAATCCTCTGAGAATTATCTTTAGGTTACACACAGTCCCCAGTATGCTGTGGAAACTGGTAGGCACTTTTCTGTATGGTTTACACCCTGAGGGTATCGCCTAGTACCAGGAGCTAATCAGTAAGTACTGCTGCTGTGGTTATAATTCCCTCTCCTAATAAAAGGCAACCTTGATCCACCAGTGCCCACCTTGAAACATGGCTGGAAGGATCAGATCCTAAGTGGAAGGAACTGGTTTGACACTTGCTACTTCCCTGTGCGGGCAATGAAGAAAGAGACCGGCCTAACCTGGGCATCTTCTTGAGGCTTGATTGAGGTAGATCTTTATCTGATGATAGGACAGGGAGCTTAGGTGTGTGTTTGTAGAAGGGTTAGATATGCTCACCTCCTTCCTCCTCCAGTGCCCCTGAACAAGGTACTAGAAATTAGATGCAGTGGATCGCAATCTGTTGTAGTAGTGAATAAACCAGTTAAGTTTAAATAAAATAAAAATATACTGCATTTTAAAAGAAGATACTGTGACATTAAAAGAATCAGTGTGCCAGGATCCAGTAAGCAGTGTTAGTAAGAGGTGACAGGACATGGAAGATGGCATAGAATGAATGATACAATAATAAAGGCATAGCAGATGGCAGTTCTAGTACTAGGAGTACCGGCGTGGTTCTCCGTAAGCTGAGAGAATGAAGGAATTAATATGAAATAAGAAAAAAAGGAAAAGACAAGTAAGTATATGTTATTAATTTTGCTAACAGAAAATACTAGGCCAGAAAATACTGGTACTTTCCAGAGGAAGTGAAAGACAGTGATATAAGAAATCTAACATAAATAGCAGACTATAAAAAAGGTAATGCATGCTTTTCCATAGGAAATAGTGATTGTTATTAAGGGCTTGGGTTGGGAGAAGTTGGTTGGTCATTCTGAATCTTCTTACCCTGCTTTTTGCTGTGAAAATTATGACTAAAGTTGTATGGTACTTAAGAAACTATTGGTACTATTTCTGGATTATTTCCCTTGAAAGTAATTTGGAGGCATCAAAGGAGAAGGGAAGGGGATTGTGATGCACTCCAAATTCCCTCATTTGTTGGCAAGTGTGGATGTAACTGCTAAACAAGAATATTCACCTTTCTTTGTTAGATGGCATATCCATGCATCTGCATCCGTTTAGCATACTTTGCTACTAACCAAGAAGAAGAAATAGGGACCTTGCAGGTTTTTTTTAAATATTCATCAAGACTTGTTTTAAGGGTTTTGCAGGGTTTTTTTTTCTCCTCCTTCCTCACTCTGTGTTCAGGTTTGTTTTCTTTTTCAGTGTGAAAACGTGGAAGAATAGCGAGTTAACGTTTAATGAGGATCATTTGAAATGAGTGATAAGGAAGTAAAAGAGTACCTAGGACAACTAAATATATACATAAATCAGCAGGGCCAGATGATGTTCAGTCAAGGGTTCTTAAAGAACTGTCAGAATAAATTGTGGATCCACTCGCCATAATTCTGACAAGTCATTAAGAACAGGTGATGTACCAGAGGTCTGAAGAAGAGCAAACGGTTTGCCAATTAGTTGCAAACTGGCAGATTGGGCCACCTGGTCCAGCTGTATCTGAAATGTGTTTCCCTTAAAGTTTTCCTCCCAGATCTTTATTCCTAGGCTACTGGGTTCACAGTGTGTAACAAAAAGAAACAACTGAAGACTCTATATATATATAACGCAGAAAAGGAAAGAATACACAAACAAAAACAAGCTCCACAAGCCTGATTGGGTCTTTAAACCTGGTTGTAGAGTTGCTACTTGTGAAGCTCACTCTCTTCAGGTATTTTTCTTTTTCATTATCAAAGAATCTTTTTGTACCTTTTCTAACTTATTTCTAAGCCTCAGCTCTGCTTTCAGCAGAGAATCAAGTTGGAGAGATTTAAAAATATAGATGGTCAGAAAGATACTAATAGCAATGATCAGTTTTGGCCATCACCTAAAAGTAAAACGCTAAACAAAATGCCTTCAGTTTTCAAATAAGAGGGCAATAAGTATGGGAAGTATTATTAGTACTGTTCATTTTCAAACATGATGTTTAATCTATTTCTACCATCAAGTTTAACACTCATAATTTCAGGTCTTAAGTTGGAGCATCTTATACCAAATGTGAATTTAGATTGTAACAGTCACAATTTGGTTAAAACTGAGGAGGATAGTTAAAGAAGGAAATATTATGAGGTATTAAATATTAAATTTTGTTAAGTATTACAGTTAAGTGTCTATCATTCTTAGGGTTTTTTCAATGGTTAGGACTGTTTTACATACTTTTAAATTATATATTTAATTCGGTATAGACAAAATTTGTGTTGGGATGAAAATAAAATGTATCAAGCCAAACATAATCTGTAGATTTATCAGCTTTTGTTGCATGATATGAAAATAAAAATTCAATGTTTGTCCAACATGCTTCTGTATCCGTTCCAGTATATACTTTAAAATGACCAGATAGAGGTTTCTGTTTACCTGTGAAAGCCACAAAATATCGTGCCACGCAGCTAACTGGACTTTAAATTTTTTATCATCATCTATACAAGAAACTATATGGAGGAGTATACAAACATCAGTTTTTACAAGTGCTAATGGAAGATAGCAGGATTCTTTTTTTTTTTTTTTTTTTTAATTACAAATGTTATCTACATGCTTTGTGTATGGCAAAAAGCCATAAACGAAAAAAAATTAGCCTGGATGTCTGAGCAGCTGATGTTTGTAGCAAGAGGAAGAGCAAGGACAGGCTTAATTCTGCAACCAGTATTCACATTGAGTAACATCTGTTCATGTGAATAGTCCTATTGAGCTGCAGGCACGCTCACAAGCTCAGAGAAGAGTCATGCTACTGTATATAAGAGGCTTTATGATGGTCAGCCTAGAAAGAGATCATTGGCATTGTCCAAATGAGCGAGGACTAGTCGGCTTGAAAAAGATGTGAAGCCTGGGTGCCCAATTAATAACTGAATTTCAGGGTTTTCCTTTATACTATGAATTTCCTTCATATCTGTCCTCATTCACTCATTCATGCCTATTAAAATCCCCATGGATGGAAAAAATAGTTGTGAAAAATAAGCTGGCGTTTGCAAGAAGGCTGAGTGACTGAGCTGAAGTGAGGAGCTCTTCACAATTCAGCCATGGAAAATACAAAGTAAATCATCAGTCCGCACTAGGGTGGAATTTCTACTGAACTGGGGAGGGAGCACTGTTCAGTGGCACTGCCTGGTGTGCACATGTGTATATGTTCTCTTTGACAAACATCCCTTGGGAGTCAGCAGTGCAATACCAAGTATGTAGTTTACATCTTAATCTCTTAGATTAATAGTAGCAATTATTTTTTTTTTTAATTGTCTCCTCTTGCTTATTATTTATGTATATTCCAGTACCTCCTAAGGAGCCTAATCAGATAGCGGAGTTACAGGGAACAGCATACTGCACAAACAAAAAAAGCAGTCCATGCCCTGGAGAGCTCACAGTCTGCTCGGTGCTTCCTTGATAATCACGGCTGATCATTGACTTTACATGTGAAACCAGAGCTATTGGGAAATTTTGCAGGAATGTGTATAAACTAAGGTTTCCCTATTCCCATGAGATCCAGAAGAATCCAGACCTCTAGCAACTCTAAACAGTTCTATTAATTCAATAGGTACAATTGGACCAGGGTTGCAAATGGGGTATGGTGGCTTTCCTGAAGTTACATGGCAGTTATATGGTTGAGCTGAATTGAATTCAAAACCCCTGACTCTTCCCCCTATGTCTTTGTCACTCTGTGATTAATATTTACATAAAAATAAAAGTGTTTAAGTGATAATTTCTTACACAACTAATCTGATATTACATCCATTTAGGATGTTAAGATACCAAACACATGGTGGTTACTTTATTCCTACTGAACCGGCAGGCTTTGTAGCAGATCCCAAATAAAGATCTATACTTCATATTACTAGCAGTAGTTATGATTCCTAGGATACAACCTCAAAATACGGTCCTATTTTGTGAAACAGGAAAAGAATAGGCAGTCGCTGTCTTAGCCTTTACAGCTGAAATGTTGTAGCAAGAAAATCTGTGTATGATGGAGGCTAAGCAAAAAACTAATTTCAGTTTGATAAAGCTTTAATTAAATTTTGAACCAACAGGTTTTGCCAATTAAAAGATTAAAAGCATAATTGAAAAGAAGTGACAAGTAGTAGGATTAGATAAACATAAAGTTTGTATAAAATGTTTATTGTATATGTGCGTGGAAAATTCTGTAAATTTACTTTATGAAGTGTTCTGTGTACGCTGACCATAAAAAGTAAGTTAAAGGAACAGTCTTAAAGCTACAGAGTCAGAACTCAAAACACAGAAAGTGCCAATATTCAGACAGTCTAACCTTAATTCAGTCCTCTTGTGAAGACCACAGATTTCTGGACTCCGTGTAGTGTTGTACATTGTATTTTCCATGGTAAGTGCCATGAACTTCAGTGTGTATACTATGCTTTGATGACATAAAGAACTGTTTAAGCACTGGGAATTAGCATTGGCAATGTCATATTCCAGGATATTTTGGAAGAAAACATATGATGGAAAAAAAATATCTCAAAACTTAGCAATTAGTTCTGTTTTCCCTCACTGTTCTCCTTTTATCTGCCTCTTTGTTTTTGTTTGATTGTTTTTCATGCTATAACCAAAATAGCATTGATTAATTTTATTTTATTCTGAGAGGATACTTTTCCATTTATTCAACAGATTTAGGACTGGGTCCAGTTCTCATTATATCTGACTATGGGTTGAGTCAAACTTTTGTTGAACTTTCTCTATGCTTGCTATTGAGAGAACACTTGTTCTTAGAGTATGATTTTGTTTGATTTTTTTCCTTGCATAAATCAGGATGAGGAGTCTTAGTTGGGTTTTTCAGATATTAACCGTATAGGGAGGTTTCTGCTCTTGCTTGTTTACTGTTTTGTGTATCTGTTGAATTTAACAATATGGGGTTTTTTATTTTAATTAAAATACATGGAATATTCAATTGGTATTAGGTTTTGAAACAGTTAGGGTTTTGTTTCTGTTTTTTTGACAAATTCAAGCATAAATAAAATTAAAGTAACACAAGTCCCTGAATTTTAATATCAGATTGACTTGGCAGTTCCCTTTATATTAATTGTACACAAAACAGTTTCTTACAAGTAGTCAAAACATTAATGTCTTTACTTGCACTTTTTAAAGCCTTTTTAACTAAATGTTGCCAGAAATTACAAGAAGCTGATGAGTGCCATACACTGTTACAGTTGTTTCAGTTTCTGCAGTAAGAACTCAAATAAGATTTTTAAGAACATTGATATTTTTAGCATTTTGTAACTCTAGTGACCATTATCAAGTAAAGGCCTTGAGAAATGAGATATTTTAAAAGTAGCAAATGGCAGCTTTTAAGTTATTAAATAAAGCTTTGATTCATGTGGGTTGATGGCACAATTACAGCATGTTCAACCCAACTCCTGAAATATGATTAACATAAGCTGATATTGCAGTTAAATATTTAGGTGATGCACAAGACATTTTTTCTCATTGATTCCTGATATTGTTGCCGTTTCCTGGAAATATCACAAGCTGTAACACACATACCTATAAACCTGGATGAATTCCCTTTTCCTTTAATTTCTCCTATTCATATAGAGGAAGATTAAAATTATGCTAAATTTTTCATAAGTCTAATATCAATAAATGAATATTTAATGAAAGACAAAAACAGGCATACAGAATAAACTGGTTTCAACAGCTGTGAACAGGTTTTCATTTAGTGCATGGCACACTTACCTAGGACTCACTCTTGACTCAGAGAAATTAGATATGTTATAAACAGATGAGAAGAGGGCTATGAGTATTCACGCTTTATAAGGAAGTCTTTTTTTCACATATAATCCATCAGTTATGAGATCTTCTTTCACAACCCCTAAAGCATTGTTCCTTTTCATTTTAGTCAGCCAAAGCAGCTGGGTCTTTATAGCTGCAAAATGTTTGCTTACGACCAACTGCTGTTTTGTATACCGCTTTTCATCACTAGCAAATATTTTGTTTTTCACTATTACTCCATGCTTGTCAAAACTTGTCGAGGAGCAACATTGTAACACATATCCAATTAATCAATGACTTCTTTGTCTCTTCTGGTCTGATTCCTAGGGGGGTGTGCACTGTGCAGAAGATCCCCCCCAGCCTAGCAATTGAGACTGTGTGGGCACAGTCTTGTGGATTATTATAAGATAACCATGTCAGTCATATGGTTTGTAATCTGTTGCCACAGATCCATCAGGACCCTTAGGTTCTGATCCCTTCCTACAGGACAGTGATTCTGATGAGTCTGTGGTGCTACCCTTGTCTAACTGTAGTAGCAATAATAATAATGCATACAATAAGTACAAATGAAACATAGGGACATATGCACCTGATACTATATGACTGTGGAAACTCATCAGGCTCGTGACTGCCTAGGAATCCCAGGCCCTCTAAGCACACAAAAAGTGCTCAGAAATGGAATGTAGTGAGTTTTGCTAATGTATAATAATACTTATTTATGAAATATACTTTAAAGCAACCATCCAATTATTTCATTTATGTTGAATTGCAACATGCTTTTGCCAGATGGTGTTTCATATCAGGTCAAAAAATAACGAAGGAATTTGGCGTTAGAACTGAAGTAACAAGAAAAGATGAGTAACTAGGGATTGCAAATTTGTTACAGCATTTTTTTTCCTAAAATGAAGCTTTTGTAATGTTTTTTGAGTCTTTTCCCTGTGGATTTATTTGTATTTATTGCATTTTTGTCGCACCTTGTTAGAAGTTAGCAAAGATAATTTATAATGTGGTGAAACAAACTCCCGATTCCCAGAGAAGCGTAGACTTAAAATAATTTGTCCTTTCCTTTTTTTTAAGATTATTTATGAAACATATTCAAGGGGTTTAATCAGTGGCTGGGGATGGAAGGAGGTGATTTGAAATTGCCAAGAGAAAGAAACAGTTTTCCACAAACATTTCTGAAGAAATTCCTTAAAACCTCAATATGTCCAGTTGTACTATTTGATGACATTTTGTTCCAGGTCTTGTTAAAAGTGCTGGAAAAATAAAGCATGGAGAGGTGTGGTTTAGACACATTAATAGTTCACCAACATGAGCAGATTTTGTTGTCCCAGAATACAAGCAGTATTCGTATATTTCTTTCTTTTTTTTTGTTTTTCCCGTTCTCTTCCCAGTCCTTTCTTGGGAACAGCTTCAGCTTTTGTTCGTGTCAGGTGATCAGGCCATTGACTTCCACCTGAACTAACGTGGTCACTGATAGTTTTTATAAGTTTTCAGCTTTATACAACAATCAATTCCTGAAATCTTTGCCTAATTAAGAAGTAAAAGATTGAGCCTGAACCACTTAATACAGTAGGTCACAGTCTCAATGGACTCTGTCAGAATTTCACATATTTCAAAAATTATTATGGTTGGACTTCAATGAGTACTTCACAAGTGACTGGTTTTGCATCTCCTAGCAATCATTTCAGACAGCTGTCTTGTTCTTTCAAGTATTTTAAGTTTTCTACCAAACATCATCAATATATCTATGAATCAGGTATGTCACCTGAACTTGAAAATAAAATTTTCATTTTATTTTGAAGGTTGATTTAAAAAGTGACTTTACATTGACAACTAGAATTTCTCAGAGAAATGTGAAGTTTTAGTCCAACTTTAGCATCTTAGAGAGATAATGTTTTTCTTTCGCAAGGAAAAATGCTCATTTTCCTTAACTATACATTTAGAAAATACTAGTAACTCTGGCTTTATGCTTCTATGAAAAGCAAGGCCCAAATAACAAAAAAAAAAATGCAGCTAAGATCCAGGAGTGGAAGGATTACAACCTGTCTTTTGCTATGCTAGGATCTAAAGCCAGATGTATAATACAAATACTCCAGTGGAATATGGAGAGAAGAAGAGAGATAATCTGATATATACAGATGCTAGCAGTCAAAATTACTCAAGCTGTACTGAAACTTCCTTTGCACCTGGCACTGGAGGTGTTAGCCATGCCAGTTCAGTCCCCCAACACAGATGTTCTTGTTGTACCACTCCTTATGTGTAACATTTAGGTTTCTGTTTAGCTCAGCATAGCACACATAAATACTGTAATCCAAAGGCCACCCATTTATTAGTGCACCTGCATCTTCTACTTTCTTTAATTCCCTTAGTATATTGCAGTCGCCTTGTGCTGCCGTTCCTACTGCAAAGTAGTGTTATGGAAAAGAAAACTCAGCTACTATTACCATGCATGAATTACAATGATGAAAAATATTTTTTAAAATCAATCACACATTAGATTATACAAGTAAAGCTGAATTTTTAGATGCCTCAAACATGTAAATGCAAACCTGTTTGTTGTACACAACCTTATTTATATTGCTTTATAATTAGTATTCTGAAATCATGTACTATGAAGTAGTTACCATAGAGATAGGCCTCAATAAGAAGAGCACTTAACAGTCATGCTTGAAACATGCATGTAGTGCATTTTCTATCACTGAATATCCACGCCTAAATGATTTGTTGGACAGGGACTAAAATCAAGGTCCTTTAAATTTGTCTCATAGCCATTTGTTGAAAGTAACCTGGAAGGTGAAAATTCCAAAATATTAGTGAACAGTCTTCTGTCCTCACAAATTAATTTCCATGTCTAAACAAAAAGCAGCCCTCCCACCTTTATTTTTCAGTGTGTCATTAATTAGTAAAATGAAAACAAACCCAGAATGAGTGTTCCAAACTTGAATTCGGTTTGAGGTTTGCTCCTTCTCTTTTGGACAGGAGGTCAACCTTAAAGGTGTCCTTTCCTTCTGTATCAGTTGGCATGATGAAGGATATTAACTCTCCCTACAGGTATTGCCAAACAATAAATGGCATACATTGTGCAAATAGCACATAAAATAGAACTAACAATACAAACAACACAACAGCGTGTCCCATCACGGCCCACTTAGAATCCCATGCACTAAATTAATGCCAGGAGCTTCTCAAGTTCATAAGTGCCTGAGCTGAAAAATAGTAATCCCATATACGTACTATTTCAGTTTGGTCCCAAAGCCTAGGAAAGGAATTTAAACAAAGATACATATTGAAGGTGAATTAATAAAGTTGAAGAGTAAAAAACCTTTCCTGAAGTGCCAACCTATCACAATGCCAGTAAGTAACCAGGAGGCTTGTCCACCTTCTGGAGTTGTCTGAACGAAGCTGCTCAGGAATTACAGCAGAACTTCTTTCAGGAACTCCAGATATGATGACTACTATTCAGAGTAGGATTGCCATATTCAGGTTTAGCATAGTCCAGTCTGAAAACAACTAAAATGCACATATATTCATACAACTCTGATCTCCTTATCTGTTTCTCATGCACTTTCCCTTATTCTCTATCATTCAGAACAAAAATGAGAGTGAAAAATGAGAATGCACATAAGATGAGAATCATTCCCCTAGTTTTCTAGGTCTCCTATTTTGCATTAAACATCACGAGTGCTGTTATAGCTGACTAGTGTGTGTTCAGGTCACTTTTTAGCAAAAGATTGTGGCTTTCATTTTGTGGCAGAGCATCATAACCAAATAAATTACAACCAGATCCTGTTTTTTTTTGTAAGTTGCCTTTTCTTGCTTGGAATGAAACAGAGTTTGTTTTTTTCTATTTGATACTGTTCAGGACCAGACCACTAAAAATAACTTGAGTCTCACTACTGTGGTACTTGTAGCTGACTCTGGTCTTTTTGTCCTTGAGAAGAAATTTGGAACTGTTCTGTAGTTGTCTTGATCATGGTTATGGAAATACCTTTTCTTACTGTGTGTGTTGTAAATAACTGTTGAGAAAAGCTATTGAAAATTAGCTTGATGTCAGTCATTAATATTTAAAATATTGAAAGGCATAATAAGAAATTTATTTTTGCTTTCTTTGTGATCTTTTGAACTGTCTGTCTATGTAAAGCACATCAAAGCAGACATTTATTTTTCTTGCAGCTCTATTAGAGGTAACTTTCACCTTTGGTTTCTCCAGTAACAAAAGTTTCTGCATATCCAGAACTGCTTCTTGTAAACCAGTAACAGGGCAAAAACCAGTTAATTTTTAGCAATGTGTATAATTCAGGTAGGTAGAAAAATATCTGCAATTGCTTGTATGTAACTAGATTAGATAGCAGAGACCAAAACCCTCAATGACAAATTATGAGAACAGAACAAATTCAAGCACTGGGATTTTGCTCATGTACTTGGAGCTCAGTCCTGGAGGTAGCAAGCACACTTGTGTTCCATCGAACAATGAGCAAGTAGCGGGTATATCACTTCTGTAGGCCTCAGCCTCCACAAAGCACCAAACATGTGGTGATGTTGGGGTGGTGGATTTAGCAGAAAGTTAGCTTTAGACACATGGCTAAGTTGGCCAAATATGCTATCTTGTCTCCCAAGATTCCTGTTGGCGACAACAGAGGAAAACATGGTCCTCCAGAAAACCAAACCTCTTAGACCTCTGAATCACTGTCTGGAGAAAACTCTGAGCTTTCCTCAGTTCCCCATATTTAAGTTCCTAACACCATTAGAGTCCCTCTCAAGATATCATCCTTTCATCTGCTGCTTCTGTTGCTCCTGTGTCAGGCTTGTCAGCCCTTTGTGAATGTCTTGGAAATCCTAGACCACCTTAGGCAACACCAAACGCATTTAGTTCAGTAGGAAACTAAATCAAAGCTTCTTTAATTTCACTGACTGCAGGAAGTTCAGGAAGATTGTCTGATTTACTTAGTTTATATGAATACCTGCCCCAGAGTTCATTGGATTTGTCTTCATTCAGTTGCATGATGCTTCTTCTCTACAAAGAGAAGGTGTGGACAATGTCTGTAATTGAAACTGCAATCCAAAGTGTGACTGTAGCAGTTATCTAATTAAATTAACCCAGGTACTGAGAGAGTGAGGGCACACAAACTTAGGAAACCAACCAGCTGCTAAGAACTTGGGAGTCTCAGCAAGCTCATATAGACTATATTGATGCCATCACTGCTGTGTTTTCTTTCCTGTTAGTACCTGTCCAAGTAACAACCTTGAATATCTCTACCATGCTGAAGAATCCTCCCCCAGCTGCAGTAGAAATACATAACCTTGAATACTTTAATGCAGGCATTCTAGACCATCAGAAATGGTTAAAAGTGATCTATGATGCATCTCATTGATTTTCAGAATGCTTTCCTGCATTGGTTAATAACTCTTGGTTAACAACGAAAACTTGCTGTTGCTCAAACTAGTATCCGTTCTGCATACTGTGATCTCCAAACACCATGGAATACTAGCGTGGTAGAGAAAGCAAACAGATTTGGTTCTCATGAAGAGAGAGGAATCAAGATCATCTTGGGGGGGGGTTCTGAGCTCCTGCACCAAAATTGCTACCACTTTAATCAAAAGGAGTTTTAATACTCATGTAAATGGAATGAAGATTTCTTTCTTGCAGATAACCAAAAAAAAATCTTCAGTGGATAAATATAGGGATAATGCCATTATTAGAGTTTGCTACCCTGCAGAAAGGGAACATTTATCCCCTGTTAGTACAAGTCCTCTTAGAAATGTACAAGTCAAAGCTGAGTTTCATTGATCAGATTTCAACATTTCCATCAATATTACTGTATTTTTCTTTTCTAGGCTGTGGCATTTTTATAGGCTAATCAAATATCCAATATTACTAGGAGGCATTTAAAGTGAATGCCAGAACTACTAAGGAGTAATTTGAGAATTAGATCTATTTTTGTTAGTTGAAATGATCTTGACTTCCTCATATTGTATTGTACCTGATGCTCAGTAACATGATAGTACCAATACAAATAGAAAGATATCCGGTTTGAAGTTCTTAAATATCTGTTAAAAGTGGTGAGCAGTCCAAGCACATTAAAATTCCATTTTCTCCCATACAAGTGTTTGCTGCAGATGACCCCCACTGATCTTAAATATATTTCTGTATCTGTAACTGAATAGAGGTTTTCCGTACAGCATGTTCTAATGGTACTCTGGCCTTTAGCCAACAAGGCACTGAATAAGGCTATTTTTAAAATACAGAAACTGGGAACAGCTGCAGCAATCAAATTTGATAAAAACAGAGAGGAACTTTGCTTTTTTTTTTTTTTTACGGTTTGTCCAAGTTTAGACTCCTTTCATAGAACAGCTTTTGTTCTGTTGGATGAAGGGGGTATAAGAGTAACACAGTGAAATCCTTTTGAACAAATAACTTTTAAAAGAAGACAGATTAAAATAATAGGGGGCTTTTTGGTGCAGCAGCATGTTCAATGCAATTGTACCTCAAACTGTTAAAAGAATAAATCTATAAAAAAAGAATACATTTTGTCTGCCAAGCTTTACCATAAAAGACTTATCCATAATGATCTCCCAAACTGGAAGATGAAACCTCTTGTTTCAAATGTTGAACATCTGAACATTGGTATTTAGGAGTAGGTTTTGGGTGGAAGTGATTTAATTTGAATGCTCTGGGGGGTGGGTTATGGTTTTTTTATTTTTCTTCTTTTGCTATTAATCAAAAAAGTTGCTATTAAGAACTCTCCTCTCCTTTCCCCTGGTAAGCTGGGGAAAAAAAAAAGTTCGCTTAAGGAAAAGTTTTACAAAGGCCTTCTGTGCACATTAAAAAGTTTCATAAAATATTTAATTATAAGGACTGATTCTTCCTTGTTTGCCCTCTTATTTTTTTGGGAAACTTGTCATTCAATGATTGAGAGTCAGGAGATGATTATATACACAAAAAAAATCCATTACACAGTAGTAGGCTGAGCTCTGTCTGTTCAATGATTCCATCCGAGGGTGGAGTCTCTGCACTAGACTGATGCAAGACACAAGATACTGGGTGCAGTCTGGGCCCCACTGAAGTCAGTAAGAATTTTGCCACTGAATTCAGTAGAGATAGGATTTTATTGATTGCATTCATTTTAAGTGTCAAAAATAGCACCCTTGCATTCTTACCCCATTAAAGCTATTTAGTGCATCATCAATTCAGATGGTAGATCAAAAATGAACTGAATTTCTCACATATGCATAAATATGGGTATATATCACATATGTGTATGCCCAGATACATATAAAATGGGTGTGCATTTTTGAGTATGTTTATATATACAAAATATCTGCCTAATTTTTTATCACCATGTCTGAGTATCTCACCAGGTTGAAAATTACACCAGTGATGTATCTCTCTTTCTTCACACTAAGAGGCAGGCTTAGCCTGTTTTGTTTTGTTTTGTTTTTAAAAACAGGAAAAAAATATGAAGACAAGTGTAAAGACTTGAGTTAAGAATCAATACTGGCATGAAATAGGTGTATGGAGCTACCTGAGATGTTAATGTTTACAAGCAATCTCAGCAATGCAAAATACTGAAAATGCTCAAATACTATAGATGTAGGACTTGATATATATCCTCGAAGTCAATATTAAGGAGAATAGACTTCTAAAAGCAGACGGTTGAAAATCAGGAATTGCTGATTTATATTCCTGTCTCTGCCACAAACTGCATGTGTGATCTTGGCCAGATCAGTTCTGCAAACTCATGTGCTTAACTTTACATGATAGAAATAATATTATGACTCTTGTGGGCCTACACACAATATATCCAGCTGAGTATGTGAACAAAACTTTTGCAAGACCTAAACTTGTCTGTGTATAATTTTCACTTTGTAAAATGGACATAATATTATTTTTCCCCAAAGTTATGTCTGTTTTATTTGTCTATGTTATAAATTCTTGGAGACAAGAGCTGTCTTTTGTTATATGTCTGTGAATCAGTAACAAAACAGAGTCTTGACATCATCTGGACCTCCAGGTACAGCTCAGATATAAAAAGTTATAAATGTTGAGGCATATGTTACTTCAGGTAGCTTCTCTAAAGCAAAGCATAACAAAAACCAGGATGTACAGATTGCTCCTGATTTACTGATTTCTTGTAACCAGGAATCTAGAAAAAGCCGTTCATCTGAAGTCAGAATACTGTGACATTAAACACATTTTTAGCGTTTTATACAACATCAGTCCCTATCCCAGCATATGGAAGCGACCCCATATTCCTGCATAATGAGTAACTGTAGATTTAATACGTGCCATGTTCTAGGAAGAGACTGAAGCATTCATGTAGTGCAGAACATTGAGCTCAGGAGTTTTTCAAGGATCCGCTGGCATCATACCAGTTTTCAAATTCTTAACCAGTATTTTCACTGGAACCAAAAAATTTCCAGCGTGATGATTACTAGAGTCTGATTACATTTAGCAAGCCATGGAGCCCCTTCTCTTCAAAGACAAACTGCTGCCAGAGACAGATTTACCACTGACCAACAGTGTTTTTATGCAAATGTGCCTGAGTGAGTGCAGTAACCCCAAGTTATAATAGAGTCATTCAATCTTTTGCCAGGACAGCAATATTTATATATTGCAAAGATAAATTGGATATCAAAACCAGTTCCATTACAGAAGCAAAGTTCTCTATGTAAATCAGTGTTTCTAATCACACCATGCTTCTTCCCACCCCCTACCCTATTTTGCTTTCCTTGCTTTATCTTCATAGATTAATTCCAAATGTATTTTTTCTCTGGTGTGTTCATGTTGAATATTGGAGTGTTCAGCTTATGCCAAGCTAATGGATAACGTAAACTCATCGCTAGGAGACTTTAAAGTCTCCAAGTGTCTTTCTTCATGCCCTGGGGAAGTGCTATAAAGGGCTTATATTCACATACAGTGTTTTGTCTGCCACTTTTGCAAGTTTCTGTTTGGACTTCTCTTTCTTCTGCTGCCTGATGGGAAGAAATGGGCAGTCATCTCCCTAGTGACTTTATCTCCCCATCAGGAATGAGTGCAAGGGGTCAGATGCCCCTCTGCATGCTAGTCACCATCTGCTGACAGCAGCGCTCCCCTGGGAGAGCTGGCTTTGTTTACTGACGGGGCTAATGTGAGGAGACACGTGAAGTACTTTGGTTTGTGGAAGAGGGCAGGAGAGGCATGGTGCTGTGAAAACATTCCCACACACTCTAATGGCTCATTCACATAGAAAACAAGTGAGAGCCTTCAGCTTTTACACAGAGCTCAAAGTAGAACAAACCGACTCAAGAACCTCAAGGCACCAGTCAAAAAACACTTTCCTAATGCACTAATACTGAGATGCTTTCCATGATAGCTTACCTATGAGATTTCAGCTCTCATTTAGGCAACTAAATGACCTGGCTAGATGGAAAAGCCGCTCAGTATCTGGTAGTTGCTGCTGTTCAATGTAGGCTGGTAAATTATTTTTGAAAACTCTAACCTTCAGTTTCCTAAACCTAAACCTCCTAAAACTTGTTATAATAGGCAAAGACTGCATTGGAGAATTTTATCAGTACAGTCACCGGTTGATTATTTTCTCTTCAGAATAAAATCTGTAGAACCCAAAAGGAATACAACATGCCTAAAAAGAGATACATTTTTTTGCCCTGTAGTTGGTAGAGACGCGCACAGATCTAAACACGAGTGTGTAACTTTAGAATATAATTTAAGGATCGAAAAGAAGTGACTTTCTAAATTAGGTCTCAAACACTGTTGGGATACATGTCATGGAAAAATCCACATTATAAGCTGTTTTAAGTGATTAATGACGTTTAGTGAACAGCAGCATTCATTATTCTGGTTTACAATGTTAAGATCTGTAAGAAGATAACACGAACAGTGATGCTAGGTCAACCCACAAGTTCGTGTAGCTCAGTAGCCGAGCTTTAACACCAACCTGTATTGCATGATTAGAAATAAAGCATAAGAGGGCAAATTTACAGTGATTCTTCCATTAAGATGCCCTACCAAATATATATCAATTTGTCTTTTAGTGAATTTCGTAGTCTAGTATGGCATCATGGTATAACAAAATAATTATGTAAAAAGGATTTCTTGCGTGTTCTAGAAGTGCTGTGAAACTCCTTAGTTCTTGTGTTTTGAGAAATACTGAATTGCAGTACTGTCTTCACCTACTCCATGACACTTATTATTTTCTCTGCCTGTATCATGTTCCCTCCATTTGTCTCCTTACTTCCTGAAGGGTCCTAGTCTAATTTATTTTCATACAGAAGCTGCTCCATATTTGTTACCATGTTTGTTGCTCTGTTATATCTTCCTGTGCATTGCTGCGTGGACTGAAACTACAAACTCCACATTGTATGGATGTACCACTCATAATATTTGATGATATTTGCTCACTATTGTGCATTGAGCTGATATTTTCATAGACGTAGCCACAGTAACTCCATAATCCTAATTCCTGCGTAACAGTAGTAATTGTAGCCCAGCAAAATAAATGTACATGTATACGTGGACATATACACAGAGACACACACACCCCATACTTATTTTCAGATAAAATATATATGCATAAAGCAGTCTACATATATGTAGTTAGCTCTGTTTTCCCTCATGGGCATTAAGTTACATGTATGGAATTTTTTGCCGTAGTATCGCCCCATTAGTCAGTACTGTAAAATTTGGAATCTTTTTTTGTAATTGGCTTTTGTCTTTACTTCGCTGAATCCTCGGTAACTCACTATCTTCTTCTATTTCCAGATTGTTTAGGGGAATATGTTGAGCAGTACAGAGGCCAGCACAGATCTTTCTGAGAAATCAGTGATAACCTTCCACCAGAATGAAGAATGACTTCCCCTTTCCTATCTTTTAATTTAATAGAAGACCTGATCTCTTTTAATAGAGATTAGTCTCTTTGGTGGGGACCTTTTAAGAACAGATGTAATCCATTCATTGATGTCCTGACCCTTTATGTTCAACCAGTGTACCTATAGCCATGTAACATCTTTGAAGAATGGGACTAAAATATACACACTCCCTTTTCCACTTTTGCTCCCTCTCCATTCTTATCAAAGTCAATATAGCTCAAAGATTTGTTGAAATGGATATGACTATGCAAAACCATCAGATCAAATACATTCGCAAGGGCAGGAGCGTGAACTAACCCCAAGTCGATAATTGCATGTTACATTTGCTTTAGTTTTTACTGCTTCTGAAGGAAGGTTATGTCTAATTTAAGCTTGATTCTAAAAATATTCGTATTTGGCCTAAAATAACCTCACTTTGGGAACATGCCACTGCAAATGTGAAGTTTTTGAAAAGGCTTCATTTTTTTGATAGATAAGAGTATTGTTCAGTTCCATCTTCCAACATTTAATATACCACATTTTTTGAGATATGTGGTATAGATCAAAGGCCAGGATTTGGCCCTTAGTTACCTGCTGTTACTGGCACTAGTCTCACAGCTATTGAAAAATGATGCATCAAATTTATATCACTGCAAATGTCACTATTCTGAATCTTGCATATGTTGCCTGAGCTGTCAGTAATAAAAATCTGTTCTTAATTATTCTCCCGTTTAAAAAATAATAATTTTCTAATAACCCAGTGAATAGGAATTTGATGTTTTCTTTGGCTGGAAACATTTTCATGATTTAGTACATCTATAAAGTTCTGTGTGCTTTTATAATATAATAGCTTTTGCAAATGAGTAGGACTTTCCCATTTAAATCCCTATGGCTATCAAGAAAAGCAGAAATTGTTTAAATCAGAGTTAAGTTTAAAAGTGAGTAACTTAAGGAAAACATTTTGAGAGAAAAATAATTCAGCAGAAAGCCAGACATACAAAATTGGGTTTACATGTGTTACAGGGATGCAAACTATAAACATGTATAGTTAAAATTAATCATATTGTCTGTTTTAATCTTTTGTCCATCTTATTGTTTGTCGTTAATAGGGAAGAATAGGGCTTATTGTTGCTTCATTAATATTATAAGGAACTGATTTCACTGTGATGAGAAAATGAAAATAGCAAAGAATATTAAGAAAGTATAAGAAGAAAAATGAAGGCTTTGGATAGTATCAGATTTTCTGGTTGGAAGCAGAATAATCCAGACCATAAATCCTATTTGCTTTTAATACTTTTCCCCCCCATCACAGTACCTCTTTCAGTTAATTACCTTCATTCAAAGCCCAAAGAAGTGAAAAGAAAAGACTCCCTTTGAAACTTTGGACTAGCCGCATAGTTATGATAATGAGCGTGAAATTCCACCTTCATTAAAGGTTGAAGGGTTTAAAATATACAAAGAGTAATGTGCTCTCCTTTCTTTGTTTTTTCAATGTGATGATAGACTCTAACATTTTAGCTCATTGCTGTGCTTCACTGAGTAGCGTTTCTTTTGGAAACATGGATATTAACAGCCAATCTATAAAACACACGTAATATACAGCTAAAAAATTTCTCTTTTTCTTGTCCATCTGGTCTTGGCAACATGATTTTAAACAGAAACATATAAAACACTTCATACAAAACACCCTAGTTGATTCTGGATAATATTTCATTACCTTGCTTGGTTGCTTCTCAAACCAGTCTGCTATACTTCTGTTTAGGTTTCTGGTTGTATCTCTGTTTGTATCTGCAATTCTAGACAGAATTTGTCCTTGCTCCTTGAAGGTCATGAAAACTAATATTTATTTTACCGGAGTCAGTATTTATTTAAAAAATTTTTGAAGTTTAATGCCAAAATGTTACGTAATCAAAAAGCAGTGTGAAACAAAAATGTATAACTGGGTGCAAACAAGCACTACGAAGTTCAGGAAAGCTAGATTAATAGTTGCTGATCTAAGGGGTTTTTCTGCCTTTTTTGCATTGAACCTGTGCAGTAATTGAGACAACGTAAAAAGTAATATGTGGTCTCATAATTAAAGACTATAATAATGCCTGCACAGAAAGGCTGAATTGGAATTGTAAATGTCATCTGGAAAGGATTGTATAGAAGAGAATCCAATAGGGTCTGGAGCACTGGCTTTTCCTTTACCAGATTTTGCATGTTGGTTGAAACAACGGACAGCACAAATTTCTAAACTGCAATCATCTCACTCTATGAGTGTCAGGTAACCTAAATGAAGGCATCTCTCCTATTGTCTCATATAATAAGATTATTTGTTCAGTACATATGTATTAAAATGTACCATGGAGATTATTATTGTATTTTAGAATCATTTTGGTCAGGATATTTTAGAATGGTGTAACAACAGGCCCAGATGTGTCCAACATTAAAGCTGCAATCACTTCTCAGGAATCATCATTTTTGCCAGTTCTGTTCTCCCCATGTTTTATTATCAGCTGGTCTTTTGACAATTCCTGCTAGTCAGGATGACCACTGTCAGGATGACTACTGTCAAAATGCTGTTTAGACAAAATGTGTTTTTTCAATTTTTGCAGATCTAAGTGACCAGCTTATGGAAGTGGTTGGTCTGGAAGGAGCCATGGAGATGGGACAGATATACACAGGACTGAAAAGTGCTGGAAGACGGCTGGCCCAGTGCTCATCTGTTGTAATCAGGTATCAGCAGCTTTAATTTGCACTACACTGTTGTAATGAAACAGTAAAGTTTCATATATTATCAGTTCACTTTCTTTGGTAGTTTAATAGTCATAATTACTGTACTTACTGCTTGTGAAAGTATCATTTTTATATATGAAATATATCTATTCCATCCATATTCTGTGGCCATACATCTTCCTTTCTTTAAATGTGTCAAAAAACTAGAAAAAGAGTGTTTACATTCAGTCTTCACATGTTGTATTCAACTGTCATTTCATCCTCTGAAGAAATACTGTCAAGCAGTTGGAGCAGAAGGAGTAAGGCATGAACATCTTGGTTTTTATTATTGACATACACTCCATGCAATTTTGAGCAAAAAGTCATTTACCATTACTTTGACATGTTTTAACTGATTTATAATGCATACCACACCAGGGAATAGTAACATGTAATTAGTATTTGTAAAGCACTTTTCTGATCTGTAGAAGTCAAAGTGCTCTGGTTTTAATTTATTTGTTATTTACTGAACACTGACAAGTCACTACTAATAAATGTGTTGGTATGTGTAAGCCACTAATGGTAGAGCACGATAATTTAGTTGTGTTTTATCATTTACTATGCTAAAAGTGACCAGAACATTCTTAGGAGAGGAAACTTGTATTAGAACTCAATGAGAAAATAATTATTCTAACTTTTGGATTAGATAAGGACTGGAAAAGAGGTAGATGGTCAACTCTTCCTCAGTGAAGAATTTCTCAGGAAAAATTTTCCAAAATCTTAATAAAATCATTAGCTATACAATTATAAGCCCCAAAAGCCTAAAATGAGCATAAACCAGAAGAGCAGCAATTAAAACTTTAAGAAAATAAGTTGTTTTTGCCAAAGTGCCTGGCATATTTTTGAAATTCTCCTCAAGGACTGGGTGATGTTGACTTCAAAAGTACTCTTTCACGTGGTTGAGAAAGTTAAATAAGATCACAGAGGCATTCCAAGCTTCTCTGGATACCAAAAGATAATTTTTATACTCTCACATCAGCAGGACCAAAACTGCAAACGATTCAGAACCCTTCCAAACCTATAAAGTGAGACCTCATCGATCATTCTTCCCTTCCTCCACTTATGGCCATAGATAACAGTGGATAATCCCATGAACTGTTAATTGTTTTCAAATAATGTCCAAGCCAGAACTTCCATTGACCATCATGAGTGCTTAGCTGACTTATTTTTCCATTATTACATTTGCCAACTCCATGTTATTTCTAATAGTCTTGTATCAAACTATTATAATGCAGAAATATAGGGTTAGAAGAAATCCAAAAAAGACCATCCTTTTATTTGTTTTTTTCTTTCTCATTTGTCTATACTTTTCTTAACGTGGTATCCAAAACTAGACAGGGAACGCTTGCTGTAGCTTTATGTTAAAATCAGTGCCCCTTTACTAACAATTTAAATTTATAACATGGTATGTTAAAGCCTCTGAATATAGTACAACTGTCATGTTATGTGAGTGTTTTGTCTAACCCAGAGTTAGACACAAGTGTAAAAACAACTTTTATAGTTCTAGTAAATGGTGACGATAGAGCTAATTTTTTTTTCCTTTTTAGTAGTCAGTCTAAATAATAAAAAATAGCAGAGGTTCCTTTGTCTTTTCAATTAATAAGGTTTATTCCTGAAGTTCTTGCATAATTCACTCTTTATTTCACAAATTACAGACTATTCTCGCATAAGAGAATAGCGTATTAGTTGCAAAATGTGTGAATGCTTGCAGTGTTTTTACTTTGTGTGTTGAAAATCAAACTAAGCCTACTAAGTGACTAGGCTACTTTTGTAAGCATGTTGGGACATACCAGAGATTACGTAGAAGTTCAGGGGTATGTGTGTGTGCATTGATAAATTGATAAATGCATTTATCAATTTTGTCTAATTGCTTTTTCTTACACTATGAAATATATTCCTTTAGGACCAGCAAGTCTCTGCCTATGCAGATAGATGGGGAACCTTGGATGCAAACTCCTTGCACGGTAAGGATACTGTTATCACTGGGAAGAGGGCTGAACAAAAAAAAAAGCTAGGAACCTTCTTTAATGAGTAACAAAAATTTCAATAGTCAGGAATATTAACTGATTTCTTTACTTTCAGTTCTTCAATGACAGAAAGGGTATTGTTCGGTTTAAAAGGCAAACATTGTCATCAGCATTAACTCAGTTTGCTTAAATAACATCTTCACACCGTTATTCAATAGTTCAACATCCACTGCATTTTCAGTTTATCGTGCTGCTTTTTCCCACAGGTTGGGATGGAATAAAAAGGCATTTCTTTCAAAAGTTTGGAAAATACTTAAAGGGTGCAGTCCCAGCATCCCTTTGCCCAATGTGATCATTTATTTATGATGATGTATCAGATTTATAGTCTCTGTTGCTGAGGAAAAAACAATGTTTGTTTTGATGCTAAAAGGTATAGAGTAACTAATTATTCTTTTAAAATTTAGGAAGATTTTTCATTGTTCTTTTTGATTGTTCATATCAGGGAGGTTTTATTTAAAGTCTTGACTGTGCTGACAGGATTATACAGTAGAACTAATATTTTAAAAATCCTTACAGTTTAAAGGAGAAATTAAGGAAATTATTTGGTTTCTTGTTTCAGTGCCCACACATATGAAGTGAGGGCAGGTAAACAGCAATTTGGAGAGGAGGAGGAGGAGAGGAGAGGAGAGGAGAGGAGAGGAGCTTGCTCAGGGGAGGTTCTTTCAGTAACTGTATACAGACGACAAAGAAGGGTGTATCTCTAAGAACTCTCCATTTTCATCTTTCTCTGATAAATTATAGAGGCTAACTGAGCATTTGAAGATGATGTTGAAGAAATATAAGTGCCTTATTGTTGAATATGGTCTTAGTAACATGATTTAATACACAATTTTACTAATTTTGTTTCTCTAAGAAGACCTGTGTTTTTAAGTAGATGAATTGCTGTGGTCTTGCAGCTTGTAAGTATGACAAAAAAATATAATGTGACAAGGAAGAAATCCCACTATAGATGGGAGTAATTCTCCAAACCAGGGTACTGGATCACTTTCTTGAGCTTTATGTCTGCATTAGAATTAAAAGCTACACAAAAAAGTAAAAGGGAGCACCCTCAGTAGGGTGCTAATAGGCATGGCAGCTGATAATGTATGTGTTAGGATGACAGAAAAGGGTTTTGATAGTCCGTGTTTACCAGAGACACCACAGTGTACAGCTGAACAGTGGGGAGAGCGCCTGAACTCTAATTCTCTATGGTAAGTGCTCAGATTCTGCAATGAGAGGAGAACCATGTGAACACACACTGTGTGAAGGCAGAACAGTGGGGATTTTATGAGATATATTCCAGGAAACTTTTTGGACTTCAGAGATATCATCTTTACCTCTTCCACAGAGATGGCTCTGTGCTGAGCAACAGTACTGAATGCAGCAGTTACATGTTCAGGAAAAAGACATGTAATTTTTCAGTTACCAGATTACAGAAAAGACCTTATGGAAGGATGCTGGCAATAACATGTGTGCTTTTTTGTCTTGATTGCTTGCTCTGTGCAAAATCCCTGCTATCTGATTGATAATGCTGGCAGAAGCTGCCTGCACAATTGAGGGCAAACCTGGAAAAAGAGACAGTTCTTACATTTCAATTACTGACTTGAGGAAACAGTAAATTATTGCTGATAATTACTGCTGTCCAGTTGAAGTACCATTTTAAAGGGGATAGAAATGGCATATACTGTTCTGTGAAACCCGTCCTTTTTGCCATTTCATTGTTAAGAGAATAGACTTCATGTTACAGAAGAAAACTGTACTGTTTAATGTAATTATTTCCTCTGAGAAGAAAATACATGAACTATTTGTCTAGACTACTGCACCCCTATGAATTTAGATATAGAATTATTATTTTATGTTATATTATTCATTTTTCAGGAAACGTTTTTTTCTCTGCTGGGGAGCTTAATGTATTTATTGCAATTGCTCCTCGCATTATTTATTGTACATGTACCCTGCTCTGTTTTCTACATCTTAGAAAGGAACAAACATATATGGTCCAACATCTCTCCACTAATTCTAACTATGCTACAGGTTTTTTTAAGTTTTCTGCAGAGTAGCTAGGAATTCCTTCTGAGACAATGACAAAGATGGATGTTAGCTTTCTGTCAACTGAAGTTTAAGATTTGATTTCTAAGTGTGTGCTTCAGAGAGGTCTTTCTTTGGAAGCCAAAATGCCTTTGATTACATAAGTATCAGGATGATATCTCAGTCATGTGTATCCAAAATCAGAATCTGGAAAAAAAAATATAAAATAAAAATAAATTCTTATGTGTAGCCGACTGTGTAGCCAATTATCTGAACCTGCAAGAGCTCAAATTTAAGTAAAAAATAAATGGGAGACCAATATAAGAATCATGATCTTTTGTCTTCTCTAGAGCCAAACCCACAGTTTTCTCCCAAAATTACCTGAAAGCAAACGATTAATGACCAGTTTTTAAATGGAAAAAAATGTGATGATCAGATGAAGAAATTGATGAGTTTGGTTCCTTAGGAAATGTATGAGAGTTTGGTTTTCCTTTTAATTCCTCTCAGGAAATTTCTTTCTCTAGCTCTTACAAGGAACTGAGGCTCATATACAAAGATGCTGGCACTTCTACATCATGCACTGAGACATGGGCAGACATTCCCATGCTACCTGTTGTTTCGCATTAGGTTGCTGAGGGAAGGTGCTTATTAGTTTACTAGCTATATGGCTTTAAGGACAGAAGATACTGTCTCCACACAATACAGGCCTGCCTGGATATACCAAGTCACTAGTTTTAGGGGAGAGACCCCTGCACGTGGTTCTGTTGCACAGATCATGTACACCAGCTAGATACAGCACTTGAGCCTCAGGTTTTTGATTCTTTGGTGCTCCAGCCAGAAAGCTATTGTTAAAAAACAAAACCTGCCATCCTTCCCTCTCCAACTGTCTTTTAGAAAGTTGAAATAACGCAGGTTTTATTTTGGTATGGTCATCTCAGGGACTTCAGTGTCATCTAAGTTCAGTAGTTTTATGGACTGACCTGTAAAAATTACAGAGACTGAGAAAGACAGTCATACGATTGGCAGGTATTGAGTAAACCTTAGTCCAAAGTGCAAGTGGTTAAGCTCAGAGGTCCTCTTCTGTTTCTTCTTCAGATTTTGATACAAATGAGAGTATTTTACAAATTATTTTTCAAGAAATCAAGTTTAACCTGATCAAAATTCTCCTGCTATTCCATTACGCATATTAAGGAAAACAAGTTCTGCATCAAGACCCTGTTACATATGGGATGCAGGCTACGCAAGCAGACTTGGAAGTTTATTTCCCGTTGAAGGAATCAACAAGTTTTTCTTTGCTACTTCTCCTTTCTGACTGGAAAAAAGTTTTATAGAAGTAGCAGAAGTTGCTGATAGCTGTCCCTCCTCATACATATAGAGATCATGTTCCCCCAAAATGACAGTGTGGTCTCTGAGAAAATGCTGTGGGATGCAATAGACAATGCAGTGATTTCCCAGAAGCTGTGATCTGTGATTTCTTCATTCCTGCTACCAGTTTTAGTACTAAAGAAATAGTCATGTGCTCCGTTTATCATCTTTTATGATCTTCTATTGCACACGCACTTAGCATCCCTAGAAGAGAGCAGGAATGTGTTTCTGTAGGTCCTGTGCATACTTGAAAATGTAAGTGGCGTGGTCCAAAGATCTGTCATCCAGAATTATTCAGTATGTTGAACACATGCAGACTGCAGTGTCTGGCAAAGCCACTGTGCTCTGGTATGATAAGGTACATAATCTGAGCATCAAATTATATTGTTTTCACTGTTTTTATAGAGGAGTCTTTGGGAGAAAGAAAGATGATAATGTTAATGTTATGTTAAACATCTCGTCTGATTAGCTGAGGAGGAAATTCTATCAGAGCTCTCTCAGACAAATATAGTAACATGAAAGATATCCATGGTTTCACCTGATCTCCAAACAGGTCATTAATAGTAATGAAACTTCAAAGATTCTCAAGCTAATTCAATGAACTTCTAGCTTTAGCCATCAGGATTTTTTTTAAGAAAAATAATCTTTCAATTTAGCTACATCAATTATTAGCATTGTTTTGAAAAAATCCATAAGAATATTCCATCTTAATTAGAAATAACTGTGATTTCAGTTCTTTCATCTATTCCTGACTTGGTTGGCATCATATCTGAAATAGTGTCAAGCTGCTAGCAACATTAGATTAAATGTAGAGGACAGAAATGTCTACAGATGATGCAAGAATAATGCCTAAATGAAGGAACGAAAATGAAAATACATAGTCAGAGCCCACCTAATGGATTGCCAGAAATCATAGGCATCTGAAACACACAGTATTTTTAGAATTATTTACTAACAGGAATACTTGTAATAAGCCATTTAATAATGAAACTTAGAAATAATATTTCAAAATATTGTAATTTTTGAATGAATGAATGAATGGTTTCTCTCTAGCCTTTCCTCAAGTCCCTATAGATGTGATAAGCCTGAGCACAGACATCCTTTTGAAGTCCTACCTTTGTAGTTAAATCCAGAGGAAACAGGAAAAACAAAGAAAGGTTTTACTAATAATCACTGTTACTCCAGGGCTGGGTGCGAAAACTGAGAGTGAGTCACAGACTCACTTTCATGTAGATCCATTGGCTCCAACCCCCATAGATCACATGAAGAACCTGCAGCTGTATTCTAGACTCTGTAAAGTATCTTCTGTAAGTACCTGTAAAATACATCACTGAATGTAGTAATATTTTCTTATTAGTTGTTTATAATGGGATAATTTAAACTTTTGTGTCTGCTTCTTTAGAGCAAAGAGAAACTGGGTCCTGGATATGGTGGCTGATTTTAGTAGAATATTGGACATTTATTACATAGTTAATCCATAAATGAAAGTCAATCACTAGAAAAAGGTTTTGGTGTTATACTAAAATGCTACATCTTTTTTCCCTTTTGAGCAACAATATGCATACCTTTCTGTTTCAAGGCCAGGGTGATTTATTGAGTTTCTAACACTTTATTTTTCATCTGGGCATTACTTTTTATGCTCACAGGTACACTGCACATTAATTGGTTTTGTTTACCTATGCATATTTTTTCTTAATTTCACAACAGTAGTTTTTGTAATTGACAAAGCAATTTACTGCATGTGTGCTTTCTGCACCCCAGACAAATACCCTAACATGTAGTGCACCTTTCTTTCTAGTTCAGATTGTTAAGAAAAGAATTAGTTGTGACTAATTGCCAATTAATTTGCAGTGGTTTTAGGGAGGAGGGGGAAAAAACAATTGGACCTACTAATTAAAATTTAAAATATTCCAAAGTGTCATCTTTAGGTGTCTATGGAATACATAATTTCCATTTTAGTTCTGCACTGGATCTGTAACAACCCTGAGCTTGACAGCTCTATTAATTTAAAACCTCAGTGATACCTATTAGTACAAAACATGAAAAAAATGCCATTAATCATTTATTTTAATTTTGCAGCTCTGTCATTTTCTCGGTATGTTTAAAAATTATGATGACACCGTAATGTTTTCCAATCTACCTGTGTGAAGGGGAAACGGATCACACTACTTAGAAGAGAGACTAGAGTATATTATTAGAGCTTAATTAATGCCAAACTGATTAGATTTGATTGCACTTTGCACAATAATATTGTTAAGAAATATATTTAAAAGATGTGTTGCATAATGCTATATTTAAAACAACTGGTCTAGATCTGAAGAGATTTTGACCAAAATGCCACATAATGCAATTCACAGGTTAATTTTGTTTAGCACTGCCTAAATTCTGTGCATCTTATTCGTATCATGATAACCAGTACAACTCTCAATCACCTACAGGAAGATAAAAGTATTTGGTACTCCTGTGATACAGAGATGTCATGTCCCTCCATTTCCTGCAAGGAGAGCAGCATATGGACATCTAGGCTGTGGGAAAACCCTCATACCCTCAAAACTACCAACATCCAAACCTGCTGATAGCATGGAAAAAAAGTAACCATAGTCTAACAGATCCAACTTGATAAGTTTTTTCTGTCAGTTTTTTCCTTCTGTCCTTAAAATGCAGGGTTTCTTTCTTTAACATTAATTGAAATACTAGAAGCAGAGCTGATTATCTCTGTTTCCAGTTTGCTATTGTCATTTAACATTGTAGTTAGTACCTGCATTTATAGCACCATGTTCTGTGTTAATAGTAAATATTTAGGCATTTGTGAAGTCAGGAACACGAAGGTAACCAGCACATACCGTAGAAAAAGGAACATGAAAGCAAAACTGGTTGACCTAAAAGAGATAGTTATCATGCTAGAATTATTGATGCTCAGTGCATTTCATTTAGTGGATGCATGGTATTAATGTGGCTTCAAGGCATATTTTGAATCTCTGACCTGTTCCTGAAACAAATATCTGGTTTATTCATTTATAAGTATCTTTAGTACAACAAATTCAGGCTTCTCCTTTCTCAGAAAATTTGCTATCAACAAATAGGGAGCAATTACCATCTCTTCTTTTAAGAATTATGCTCTTTTTTAAGTAGCTCTGATGTTCCTTCCCACAAATACATCATTGGACACAATTTGTAATACTAGAAAGGTGATTTTGAAATTGCAAATGCAGTATTTTTCTGCTAAACCTATTTACTGAATATACCAGCCCTTTAAATTTCTGTGATCATGAACTCATGGGATAAAAACTTAGCTTCATTTAATGAATGAGAGTTTTGCCATTGGCTTCCAACAGTTTGAGTTTAGCCTATAAAGTTTTGTATCAGGCTTACAACAAAATCCATGATCTCTTAGCAATTCATGTGGCTATTTACTTTCCCCCTGAATGGAATTTTATTTCCTCATTTTTCCTATTTTTAAATATAAATTTGTGCCAAATATAAGGCTTTTTTTCTCCAGTAGCACTTCAGGAACTTCCCTAATTTATGTTTAAAATGTCCTCCATATTTTCTGTAAGTTATTACGTATTTTCAATAAAATTGAGTAAATATCATATCAAAAAGTATTTTCCAGAATTCCATAGTAATTGGTATGAGTATGTTTGTAAGGGTATCATCAGTTCCTAAAAACATGTTATGTTAGTGTTTGTGCTTTTGGGATTTTTGTCTAAGCAGTCTCTTTTTCTCGTGTGTGTGTGTGTGTGTAAATCACAGATTCACCTAGGAAAAATGAAAAACAAAAAAAATATAGGCCTTATTTAAAGCTTTTAGAACTGTGTTTCTACTAAAAAAAGACATGAGGTTGCTTGCTGTATGAAGAAGAAACTGAATTGTAAAAGTTAGACACTGCATGTGCACACACACAGAATCTATATACAGCTATAAGTAGCAATTTCTTTAACTAAACTAAATATTGGTTGCTTGTAATTAAAGATTTTTCTCTCTGTTTTTCTTGTTGGGTTTTTTTTGTCCATTTCAGTCTCCCATACAGCACTTTGTGTTCAGTCCTACTTTGACCTACAACACTATTTCTCTTTCTAAGACCCTTAGTGCTGCTTCCCATCTCAAAGCGTGTACTGTCACTTGTCATCCAAAATCACAGCACCAAGTGCTGCCAGTATGAAAACAGAAGCAGAAGTGAGAGAGTCCGGCGCAGAAATGCAGTGCTTGAAAGTCTTGAGAAAGACAAAATTAGCCTATTTCAGGCAAGGTAGTGCAATGGTCCAGTGTGTATTACAAACTTACTAATCTCTTTTTCTCACCCAAAGTTTTATTTTTTTTTTTTTAGCAGGAAAATGAGGTGTCAGTGGTTATCATTGTTAACCAATGCAATGTTAACATACACTACGATGCATAAGTAAACTAATATACTTTAAGTTTACTCTTTATTTTTGTATTTTCAGAATATAAAATATATTTTACACTACTGGCATCATGCCAGTTTATAACAGTTGAAAATATGCCTTGGAGAAATGCATATAGGACTCCATCCCCATGCTCATGAGTGGTTAATCACGTTCATGTATCTTAGCTGATCTCAGCTGATAGGATACAACATACTGAAGAGGTCGTGGTCTCTGAAACAGATGGCTCAAGCCAAAAAAGAACATTACAAATGATAAACATTTTCTTAATATGTAATTGCATCCATCCTCAGCAGCATTGAACAGCCATAATCCAATATGCAATCTGTACGGGGTCTCAGGAGTACCTCACCTCTTCATACTAAAGCCATCTTTTGAGTTTTGCTCTTTTATTCATTTTATGATGGAAATACTATGACTTACCTCTGAAAGGAAATTCTCAGGCTATTCCTACTGCCACATCATGGCCAAATCTTGCAATAAGCTGAACCCTTATGACTCTTGAAGAAGTCACTCACAGCAACTGCAGATTACTTCATGTATTAATCCTCAGAATCAGGTTGATGTCATCACTGTCCCTGAGCCCCAAAATGTGGCTTATGAAGCATGTGAAAGTTACAAAAGTCCTTGAGGTGATTTTCCAGGACCAGATCATCAGCTGGTATAAAGTGACATCAATGGAATAATGCCAATTTACCCCAACTACAGATTTGGTTTCCAAAGTGGTGCCTGAAGCAGAATTTCTTGTGAGAAAGTATGTTGATGCCAGTTCTTTGAAAGTGAGAGTTATTATCCATGTGAAATTAATGTAGGTTGCCAAAAAAACCCCGTATGCTACATTTGATACTAATGAAAAATGTTGACAAAAAAAGGTCACGTATGAAATTTGAGACTAATGAACTAAGGTGGTGTGGAAATGAGCATTTGGAGAGTAAAGTAAAGGCTCTAATGGAGTTAAACCAACCCACTCATTCTATTGAGATTTTTATGTTTCTGTCTCCTTTTACTGTAAAGTAAATTTCCACCCCAAGAAATGTCCTGATCTATATTTTAATGAGCCTCTCCACGTGACATACATTTTTTGTTTCATTACTATTAGTGAATGGCAAGTGAAGGATATTCATTTTAACTTGAAAATGTCAGGTATGCACTTTAAGAGATATATTTTTCCAGTTTTTAATGAGGTGGTGTTTCTTTTTGAAAGAAATACCCATCTCTGATGTGGGTACTATGCAGGTGACAACTGATATTTAATAAGTGATGGTTCTTGTATTAGTCGTAGTTCACTAAAGAAAATGTCTCGGATTGCTTTTGGAAAACTCTTAGCGTCACTAGCCCAAAGGCAAGATGTGACCTTTTTATTACATAATGAGAATCATTTATTATCTTACAATGTATCTTAAAGTCACAGACAAAATGCCACTTTGATAATTGCTTTCAATTAGCTTTGAGCATAGCATACATTCATAAAATGTCTTCTCTAATTTAGACTTGAATTAGAGAAAATTGCAGACATAATCTACTTTAAGGTTGTCTCATTTAAGGTGATTCGTAGTTTTATATCAAAGAAATCAAAACGGGTGGCTTTAGAGCAGTCTTACAAAGTGTTTTAAATAGGCTTTTCAATATTTGAGTCTATTCTATTAACAATTAATTAACAAATTAGAATGCTAGTTCATCTTTTTGACCTTTTTTGTGTATTAACTTTTGACTTTCATTCATAATGGTTATTTCGAAATTATCAGTGTCATGTGTTAAAAGAGAAGTACAGCTTGATTAGTTGTATAAATAAAGCATACAAAGACATAGCTTGTATCTTAAGAATAGGCAACAGCTTGGTCTGTCAGCATGTATGTCCTTTACAACTTTTAAATTCTTATTCATCTTGTAGATGTGTAAAATATTCAAGAGCAAGCAGTAAATCCCACACTCAGAAAGTAAGATCACATATTGGCATATATTTTATTGCATATGATTTAATATTGATTGTGTGTATAATTTAAAGTATTTGTGGAAACAATAGTTATATATATATTGGTTTACTGCATATGTAGTATCATTCATAAAAATACAGGTATTTTCCTTTCATCTTTGATTAAATCAAGAAGGTTTGGAAGTCACATATAAAGATAACTCGGACATCTCAGATACCTGGAATTGAACTAGCTCAAGGGATAACTTTGTTTTTCTTCTTTCTTCCCTCAGATAAAAATTACTCACAAGAACCAAGCCCCCATGTTGATGGGACCTCCTCCAAAAACTGGTCTTTTCTCTTCTATCATCAAAAGAACAAGGAACCACAGCAAGGAATAAGCCTATGTAGTTTAGTTTTTAGAAAACCAATTAGCTTTGTTGGGCTTTGGAATATTTATGCTGGAAATCTTTCAAGAATTTTAGAATATCTTCTACTTGCAAAATCATGGATTTTGGTTTAACAGTTTCTGTAACCGAGCTAATGTAAAACTATGCTATTAGAAAAAAATATTGTCACAGTTTTGTAGGCATTTTGCATGATGAAAGCAGATGTTTACATGAAGTGATACAGCATATTTTTTGTTGCATGCGTTACCATTTACTAATCTATGAGCTTATTCTGCCATGGAATATGGGAAGAGAATGCCATGGGTAATTCAATTTTCTCTTTTTTCCATTTCAACTTTTTCTACTACAATGATCATATGCCATAGGTTCAAGAGTATCTTTTGAATCAAGCATCTTCACATCAATAGCCAATTAGACCTGTTTCAGAGTAAAGTTTATTACAGGTGTCATTAACCTGTACTTTTAGCTCATAATTTCTTTCTACCCTGAGAATATTTTTATTCAGCTAAGCATCAAAATCTTTTATCTTATTCTGATAACTCCTATGTATGTGAGTAACTGTACCTGCTGAAAACATCTAACTGTGTGCAGTATCCAAATGATCATGATTACTCTTCTGTAAGTTCTTGTAAGACTGGAAGCCAATGCAAGTTTGAGCAAAAACTGTAAGGCTAAGGAGATCATGCTAACAGTGGAAATGATAATACTTGCAAAACTAGCCATCAGTGTTGTTTGTTGAAACACTAGAATTATTTTAATAAGCAATACATCTCTGTAACATGGCAAACTTTAAATCATTCTACATATTGACTGATAGTATATAGCGTATGCACACAAATAACCAAAGCTCATGCCTAATAAAGTGCATTTCCCACCAAAGATTTAGTGAAGGATGCTTCAGAGAAATGGGTTAATGCATAATTAATCAAGCTCACTGGAGCAGACTCACTTCTGAAAATTTACAGTTCTTTTGATTATGTTGGCAATGTCCAGACAAATGTTAGGGTAGGAAAAAACATTAAATTAATTGCAAGTAAATACTCGCTTTTCATTTGTTTCACAAGCTGATAGACATAGACTCATACTTTAAATATTGAGACATAGACACACACTCTAAGTATTGGAAAATTCAACTTATTCAACTTATTTATGCCATCCATAATTTACTCATCCCCTAAATTTATCTCTTAAGGAAAGGATAAACTGTTACCTATTCTGCTTTTGTAGTCTGCTCTCTGGAATCAAAATCAAAACATTTCTCATCATAAATTTTGGGGAGGCAGTTGCTCAGGTTTTTACTTTCTTAGCCCTCTGAGAGACTTCCTAACAGCTTAGAAATCATAATACAGGGATTTGTCTGAGGTTTGCACAGCATTGTCTAATGTTGAAGGGAAGTCCAAGAATGGCAACTTTTTTCAGTCTTGCATATAAACAGTCTCAATCGAAAGTTTCTGTGCAGTATTAACATTGTTCTTTGCTCAGAGTGAGCTGCTTCTCAGCTCTGCATGTCTTAAGTTCTCAGAGATTTCATCAAAAAACAAACAAGGAAAAAATAAAACTTTGCTTGAAATGCATGATTTCCCATTTTTATCTAGCCTTCAAAATGGTAATGATTTATTAAATATATTTTTCTATTGATTCATTCATCCATTAAAAAATAGTATTTCATCATTCTGTAGTGCACGGTACTGTGCATGTATTTAAATAAAGTTACTATCATTTGTTCCTCAGTATAAGAATTCAGCAGAGTCCTAATTTATATAATAGACACTGAAATAAAAGTCAATATATAGTTGGTAAGGATTATGTCTTTGAAATATACAGTCTGTGTTCTTTAAACATTAGGAGGTAAATACCAGTTAATGTTATGTTCAGCATTAGGTAGAAAAATATGACAGCAATTATTTGCTAAAATTAAGATCTTGTAATTCTCCATTCTTGGGTCCAGTGGTGTTGACAGTTACAGTTACTGTAGGAGTAATCTAATATTTTTCCTGTGCATTGCAAACACACACACACACAGAAGCATTTGATGCACTCCGTAGGTGCAAACATACCTAAGTATAGAGCAAAAGATATTTGCAAAACGAAGGAACTTGCTGACATAATATTACATAAAGTGTACATTGGTTTTATGAAATTATGGTTACAGGTAATAAATATTTTCACATAACTTGATGTAGGATTTTCTACCAATGCTCTCAACTTTTTTGTGGCAAAATGTGTTTAACGATAATATATAATGTGCTCTCTATGATTATCTCATTAACATTGTAACTCTGAAAAAAATAAAATTATACATAAGCTATTATTTAATAATGTATGCAATTTTAAATGTGCCAGTCTGTGATAGCAAATTGTTCACAACACACTTTTTCATATAAAGAGGGATAGATGGGTTAATGTAATCACAACTACATACAATTCTGACTAGACTTATAAAAGGTAAATCAGATCTGTTGGTCAGCATGTATCAAAATCTCACTGTAGCAAAATGTAATGGAACGGTCATTTTACTATATTGGCACTTATCGTACCAGCGACATTCTGTCTATTAACCTAGGTTGGTTGGTTTTTTTTAGCATGGCCTCTAATAATTTAAAACCATGCTCAGGTTGAAAGCATTCATGATGAAGAGAAAATCTTAGAGTACATAAACATAGGATGAAAGTAAAATGCTTGATTTAATGAAAGAGAACTTGGGGGGGAGGGGCTTTTTTTTCACTTCAGTATGCACAGAATTAACAATGAAATTATACATTGGAGTGTGAAGTGAAACAAAGAATATATGCATGTATCTTCATACAGCTTAAATAGATGCACTGTTCTTACCCTGACTGAAGAGTGCTAGCTGTAAACTCCTTATAATGAGGCATTCTTTAAGGCCTCATTAATGACATTTGCAATATAAATGGAAATTACAAATATGTAGGAATGATATCTGACACGAGATTTGCAAATTTTTCATCTCCCTGCTAGAGCGTTGCAGCTGGGCAATGTGCTGAAGAAAGAACATGACGTCTCAGGAAGAAATCTTAACTTCTGAAATTGGTTAGCGTCACCCACACTTTGCATGAGTTCCTGTTAAAAGGAGGTGGAAGCAGAACTTGTTGCAGAGGCAAATACTGAATTACTGTTTCCACTACTTGCAAGATATTTGTATGCATATCATCACGATTATTTAAAGCTAGGGAGTTAGACCTCGTGATTTGGGCTTATTGGTGTGTGTACGTGTGTGTGCATGCTAGATCAGGTGACGTGCTGATATGCTTAGGACTTTTATGAGCTAGGAAGCACTTAGTATTAGTTGCTGAAGCAGAAGTAGATGTTCTATAACATTTCCTCACTCTTATCAACTCTAGTACTGCATGTAAATCGCAACAATGATCAGCTAATATCCAAAATTATTTAAGGCAAAAAGTCAGAGACTTCAACGTGTTTCAAAATAGCAGTGTAAGAAGTAATATAGTCAAAGAATGTGTGGTTTTGATATAATTACTGTAAGAAAGGGAGAAGAAGACTTTTGTTGTTTAAATCTCTAGGTTAATATTTGTTTGCTGAGACTATAGCTATTCAGTGATTACTAGTGATTTAGGGTACTAGTGCTATCCTGTAACAACTCTAACTGACTTCTGGGGCTTGTAATTCTGAGGTGGATCATAGTGAGACCAAGGCCGCCTGGGGAGCAGTTAACTTAGAAAAGTGTTGTCTCTCACCTCTCTGGAAGAGTGACTAGAGACAATGGCTACAAAAGTGGGGAAAAAAAAAAGTCCCGAATAGTTATCTTTAGACAAGGATGCATGACAAGTTCAGAGAAATGGCAAAACAGATGCTCAAAGTGATATGTGAAAGGGATGGGTTACTCCAAGGCAGCCCACAAAATGGCAGTGGGAGGCCTGGGAGGCCAGATGAAGGCACTTGGGGTTAACGAGCATTTATGTGCCAAGGAAGTGAATCAATTAGATTAATCTAGAGACCCCTTCATTTAGGGGTGAAGGAGTTAGGTAGTGTTTCTTTTGTTATGGGGAGAAAGATTGTCTGAGAGGAGTTAGGCCCAAGAAGAGGAACATGTGACGGGAGAAGGACTTAGGAGCAAAGGAGAGCTGAAAGATTGTCAAATGAATGTAAAGGATTTGACGGGGCTTTGTTTACTTCTGAGTACTTTTATACCCTGGGAAAAAAAAACCAAACAAGGCATCTGCCCTTGCTGTTAAATAGCAGTTTGCCAAACTGTTAAGGAGTTAGCACAAAAATAAATAAATATAGAAAACTGAGGTGGGCTGAAGCATGGCTCAGTGTTTTATGCAAGAGTGGTGAAGAACGTGCCAGCCTCTTGTCAGATAATTGTTGCTTGTCTGTAGCTCCCTCAGGTCTGAAAGCATTTTGCTTTCTCTTCTCTGTCCATAAGGAAGGAAACTTCTTGTGGTCCTGCTGAGGTGAGTAAAAGCTTTATGGTAACCCTGGCTGGAAAAATAAATAAAACATAGGTAAGACCTGGAAGCTGAATCTGTTAATGAGGTATAAAGTAATAGGTTAAAATATGTGGCATGCGAGGCTCTGAGGGTGTGCTGTGCAGTGATGACTGATGATACAAACTCTCTTCAGGTCTGTCAAGATTTGCTGGAGTCTGCCCAACCTGGGCTTGTGCCGTGGTAAGCCTCTTGGCTCTTATGCCCTATTTATGCTCAGACTACGGATTTTTAGTTGATCTTGAAATAAGGAGGCTTGACCCTTCCAGTTCTGATCTGTGTGTCTGTGGCATGGGTACGGATGGAGATTTCCTATTATCAGGTTCTCTTAATTTTACAAGTGAAGCTGAAGCAGAGAAACTTCTCTGTGACCACTGACTTTCATTATGTGAAACTGCCCGACAGCTTGCAACTATAAATAGGCGATCATACCTTATAGGCACCTAGAATCTGGGCATGGTGATATTTCAGAGGCTTCTGATTCATGATTCAAAGAGATTACCTGAAAAGCACCTCAGGGCTCTCTTTAAATATGACTCATACAAAGAGTAAGTGATAATCATCAAGCTTTGTTATTTATAGAAAGGTGGTAGCTGTGTTGATGGTAAGGCAGCAGTTTCATAGTGAGGTGCCCATTTCTAATAAACATAGGAAGTTATCTGCTGGGTCTAATTGAGTGAGAAGCAAAGATTTTTAATTTTCAGGTCAATTTTCAGTCTAAGATTGACAATGACTGAAAACACTTAGCTGCTGATTAGCCTATTTGAAATAAACTTTTGTGGATTGGTGGGGGTTTTTGTGTGTTTGTTTTTTTTTTTTGGGGGGGGGGGGGGGGGGGATGGGATGATTTTTGGGTTTTGTACCTAGGGTCAAACTCATATGTGAAGGAATATAGCAATTTGCATTAATAAGTAGCTTTTCTGGACAGAGAAGTGAACACTTCTTACTCTTTTGGTGAAACTTATGAGCTATGTTCTATCTGCCAATAAGAAAATACAAGTTGTCAATCTTAAGGCCTGTCAGTCTACTTATATTAAGTACAAAAAAAAAAAGTATAATAACAACAATTATTTAAACTATATGTATCTGCAGAGAGATAGCGGTGATTTGTACATCCCTCAGTGAGGCAAATGAGTACTGTACTTTTTGCCCAGACATGAGGTTGGCTATTGCAAAGGGTGTGGTGTGGGTTTTTTGAGTGTGATGATTTGTTGTTTTGTTGGGGTTTTTTAGTAAATATGAGTGAGTTCTAAACCTCTCCTTTTACCCCAGAGTTATAAGGACTAGAACTTTAATTCAGACACGTATTTTATATCTTTATGGTGTACATATAATTAAGAAAGCAAGCAAGCAAATGCAGGAAGATCGGTTCCATTTGAGCTGAACTTTACTTGCATATGTTTCAATTCAGTCCTATTACTGAAGGGAAAACCATCAACTTGTTAATTTTAGGTAGCTTAAGAGGAATTGGGGGGAAAAATGGGTGTGTTGGGTTTTTCTCCTGAGTAGTATGACCTTGTTACAACAATATATATATGTGAATTAAAGAATTTTCACCTCATTTACATCAATCACTGTTTTCTGTGGCTACATTCTGAACAGTGACTCTTTTGAAAATCAGCTTAACCTATCTTTTAATGGTTCAATATAATTAGTTTACAAGAAGAAGTTTTGAAAGATTTGGTCCAACTGTCTTTTTTATAAAGTCAAGCCTTGCATTGAGATACAAGTTGAGGCTTTCATACTTTGTCACTAGTGCTAGTCAAAAATTCCTTAGCCTCTGTTTCATCAAAAAATACAAAATTGTGGGGAGGAACCTACCTTTTCTGATCAATTTTTTTTTTTAAACCAGATTCCCACTTCAGAGCAAATCAGATTTACCGTTTTAAATGTCAAAATATTTTGTGCTCGAATATCAAAAGGACATGTAAGGTATTAATTTGTTTCATTCATTAATTTGGTTTCATTAATGCAGTGATTAACTAACATTGTAGTGTAACTGACTTTTCACTTCAAAAAGCAAAAAGTGAATGAAAAGGTGCTCTTATTTTGTTTCAATATGAACATAATTTTTATTTCCTTTAGGAGAAGTTAAAAAATATTAGTATTTGTTCAAGATCCTGAAATGGCAATGTCAATATTTGTGCTGCTGCAATTGTCACCAGACTAAATGCCTGCACATCAAGTTCTAGTCCTTATGTAACATCTCTGCATTTTTATTATTCTAGTAGCTTCACAGTTCCTAAGTGTTATCTTCAAGGACTTGATTTTTGATTCATAGTTCCTTCTGTTTTAGATTAATTTGTCAGTACAGGTCTATCTTATCACCAAAGAAAAACAGAGTTAACAATAATGTTGAATTATTTCACATAACCTAAAAAATTACCAAATATATTGATAGTTCTCTCATAAAACAGCAGTGGACTGTGGACACTAAAAATAGAATGGGCAGACAGTTGTAGAAGGGAAATCCCATTATTAATTTATCCTAATAATTATAAAATAAGTTAATAACATAATATTTTAGACAAGGCAGATATAATGCTTGTGTTTCTTTTAAGGTACTGAATAGACTGTAACTCAATTGACAATAACTCAATCACACTGATAAGGCATTTGGGCGTCACTTTAATTCACAAAATCCTGCAGTCCTTAATGTGCGTCTCAGTCTTTTGGGTGAGTTATCAGCTAATACTGTGTGATAGCTAATCTCTGAATGCTTTTCACCTCACAGTTACCCAAAACGTGTATGCTGTCTGAAGTTTTGCTATTCCTCTTTTGGTTGCTGTACCTTTATCACTAAATAATGTCTAACCCAATTGATATTATGTTAAAATCCTTGCTGTGACAATCATCGGTTTTATTTTTATGGTGTTGGGACAAGAGGTGAGTGGACTTGCATGAGGTTAATGGGGCTTTAAGAAAATGTTATGTTCCTTCAGCATAAGATAAGGTTCTCTTCTTCCGATGGGAATCCTGTCACTTCATCAGATATAACGGCTTTTCTCTGCCAAAGACTTGAGATATTAGTCTGTGTGAAATGATTTATAGTTTTTCCTTGGCTTGCCTGCTGAATCTTGGACAAAAAATAAATCTTATGGCAGATGCCAGTTCCTTCTTGGTCTGTGTGTAGAAATATGTACTACCACGAGAGCTGGTCAAAGCATTCAAATAGAACAATTGTGTAGACAACTGAGAGCAAAGCAGAGTACCTGGGGTCAGGCTTACGGAGGCAGAAGCTGAAACAAACTGTTGGAAGTTCAGAAAAAGGTTAAACTTCCTTCACTAACTTCTAGAGTGATGCCTATCTAAAAATGTAAGAGTACAATAGGTAATAAATAAGTTTGTAACTTAGCACTGAAAACACTTATCTGTACAATATTTGTGCTATTTTCTTATCTCAAATATAGCACGAATGGAATTTTTAATGATTCCTACTGTGTGCTTCCTCCACAAAACATAGTGCAATAACATACAAAAGCAGATTTTCAAAAGTGCAATAAAACAATGTTTTAAGGAACCCAAGATACCTTCTGGTCCAACACCACAGGACAGCAAAGGGATCTGCAGGAAAACTGGCATAATGTCATTTCCACCTCTTCTCAGTAAAAGTCTGCAAGAGGGGAGTTCTGGTGAAATTACAACCTCATTTATTCTTTCACTCTAACTTGTTCATAAATGAATTTGGAGAGTTGTTATGCTATGAACCTCATCAGAATATGCAGTCACAACCATGTAAGAGAGGATTGAGAGTATTTAGCTATATCTCGTTCCCCTTACATACAGAATGTCTACTGTAAATTTCCCTTGATTAGAGGCAGCCTACTTGCAAGGTACAGAAACACAGAGATAGTCACTAGTCACTGTTTGTTTAATTGCTTGGTTCCTTTAAGGTGTTAATTTTTTAAATCACAGCTCTGCAATGGCTACTGAGAATCTTTTTTTGCAAGAATAATCAACATTGAAGATCATGCTGCCATTTCATATACGGCAGCATTGAAGTAGAGTATAGATAATTTGTGTGTGATTCTACTTCTGCTACACTGATGTGGATCTCCTTGAGACTGTTAAAGTCCTAATGTAGAATGTGACACTAAGTCATAGCTTTGGAGATTATGATTGAAATATAGCCTTGTTTGACACAATGTTAAAATGAAGTAGGGATGTGGAAGAGAAATCCCAACTCCACTGAAATCATTGGTTTGTCACTGCAGTCACAGGGCTGGGGTTTTATCCCTGCTATCTTGTGGTAGGGCTCAGACCATCTTTCCTGCCTCAAGTAAAATATCTGCAAGCAAAAGAAGATCAAGAAAGATTGAGAAGTTCTGTGTATGCGCACATCTGTAAAAACCTACTCAATGCTTGCACCTACAAACTTTCCATGCACAATTGGCCTGGAAACCAGGTCACCAGGTCTCTTCTCTTCAGCTGAGTACTCATGTCTTCCTTTCTCACTCTTCTGCTGTGTCATTAACAGTCTTGTATGCTGAGAAATGCAAATCTGAAATTTCTCAGATTAAGGAAGAAATCAAAGACTTCAACTTCCTGGCAAACACTGTAACTACTATAACAGTGGTTATAAGTGCGTTCTGCTCAGTTAAGGACCTGTCCTTTAACTCTGCCCTCTGAATCTCAAAGGCATGAGAATGTTGAAGGTCCAACTAGGTAGAGTTCACACACAATGTAGCATTTGCCAATTCATATGTAAATTTTATGGATTCTATGTGTAAATGTCCCTCTCCTCTCACTATTCAGAGACTTAAAAATCTACCCTTAGTGCTTTGAACCGCCCTGCTGGGGTAATGTAACACCAAACTTCAGTACAAATAAATAGTTGCTTTGAACCTTGCTCTTAGGACTTGCCTGTTCGCAAGAATACTGACTTGGTATCAAATTCGGTGCTGTTGCCTTAAGAGGCCCCAACACAGTGCTGCAAAACCTCATCTATGTACAGCATAACACAACCCACTCCTAATTATTTCTGCCTAGAGTAGCTGCTGCTGTTGGATTTCTCGTCTTTTATGCTTAAAACAGCAGTGACGCAGTAATGAGTCAGGCCTTTGCCAGTGCTTAAATATCCAGCACTAGGTGCTATATAAAAACATTTTTTAAAAAAGAGGCATGTGTGCAAACCTTGATTAGCATGTGATATGTCAGAGATATGCAAATTATGTACAAAGTGTACATATTTAATATCTTGGATTTACGTACAGCTTTTTGTTTGCAGTATCGTTTAATGTCTGTGTACTCTGCTGTTTTGTCATTTCTGGCAGCCATTGTGCACCTTCAAGCTTGTGCTGTCCTAAGGTATAAAGCAAATCTCATCGCTTCTTCATTTCAGTGTTATTAGCTTGTTAATTAACAGTTCGTGTAAAGCAACATAGTAAAAGATAACAACAAAACATATTTTGTGGCATTTTTTCTCTGCAACTATAATCTGAGGAAGAACAGTGGTTACTTGCCATGAGGCAAAAAAAAAAAAAAAAACAACAAACGAACCACAAACAACCCTACTTCTTAAAAACTACTAGTCTTATTCCTTAGGAAAATGTTGCATGTGGAATTACGATTTTTTTTTAAGTTAACTTGTTGCTCTACTCCAGTGGTAAAGGAGAACTGAGAATACTTATTTACAGTAACCATTTTACTTGTCGCATGGCAATACTTAATGTAGAGAAGGTACAAGGTTCTCGGCCTCATTTCTTTGCCTTCCATCACTGTTTAGTTTCATTCAGCTATTCCCATGCCTGTCATTAGGCTGGACTGTTACTTATTATTTCTCTGACTTCTGGCATATCACTTTTGTATCTTTACCTTCAGTCATAAAATAACTGATTGTCTGCATTCTCCCCAATCTTTGAAGTTTTTGTTTGTTTTTCTATCACTTTGTTTTCCTTCTGTTAGTTTGCTTCCTCTGCTTTGTTCATACACTTCTAATTAAAGTACTTGTTATTTTGATCTCAGTCACAGCCCTTGTAAATTTTCTTTCCTATTCAGATCCATTCAGAGTACACCTTTTCCTGGTCTGTCAGTTCACAATATTATCTTCTCTCAGGAATTGTCCTCAGACCTCTTCTCTACACACATGCCCCCCTTTTCTTCTGGTTACATTAGGCACAGGCTATTTGTCTTTGCTTATGAGGCCTTTAGTGGCTTATGCCTACTTTAACAAAGAGTATTTTTATGTCTATACCTAAAATCATTCTATGTTTAGAGCTCTCTGTGTATCATCTGTTCGATACAAAGGCAAGTACCTATTTGTATGATCTATATTTAATCAAGCCATGATGACATTCTGCAATGTGTAGTTTTAGATTTTAAAGCAAGATTTTGGGGGTTTTAACATACAGAGATCTTATATTTGATGAAAATTCTTCTGGAAACATCTAAAAAGCTAGTCCATTACATTCTTTCAAATCCTTCCTTCAACTATCTAAGAAAAGACAATGTTCAGCTATTACCACAGAAGTCAAAACCTGTTTCGTTTCGTATTCCCATGTATCTGTTCTTAACTGATTTTAAATTACAAGCTTTCTTTTAGGGATAGGGGAAGGGAGCTCCATGTCCTGTGGTGTTAGAGCATCTAGCACAATAGGAGTTCTGGTCCACAGCTACATCATTTAAAGGTCAGAGCAACAGAGACATATCCATGTAATTTTATGTCGGCAGACACATTTATAGTGTGCTGATGATTACATTGCATGTCCCATCTGCACATGGTCTGCCAGGAACATGAACCCAGGTAGAGGATTTACTTTGTCAGAGTTTCAGCTTTCTGTTCTGAAAATCTTTCATTCGTTCCCTCTTCTGTTGGCCAAAACAACTGTGGTATACCATGGGATTTCACTTCTTCCTACTGCATTCTCCCCACTAGTAGAAGGAACTGTAAGACTTTTGTCCCACAAGGGCCCTGGGGATGTGCTTTTTTAACACCCCCTGCCCTCAAAAATGAAAAAAGAGAAGAGAAAAAGGGGGGGCAGGGGAAGGAGGCAAAAAAACCCCAATCCCAGATCCAGCAACCTTGGAAGACTTTGGAGAGATGTTGAATAGACCAAGATCACCTTCTTCCTTTCTTTCCTGTATATCAAAGGGGAGCTGGCCTTGGGAAATTTTTTGATATTTAATTCTTTTTGCCAGTGACCTGATCCAGGATCAGAAAGACAGATGCAAAAAATCTTACAATCTGGATTTTGACTTGAGTTTTCAGGTAGAAGTACAAAGCCCTTTACCCTAACTGTGGTACAGGCATGCAAGATTAAAGTTTGAAGGCCAAATATGACCACCTGAGGTCATAAAGAGATTCATGGCTTAGAGTGCCTCCCTGTAGTCTATAGTGGCACAGTAGCAGTGACTTCTGGAACAGAGTATATACTCCTCTCTTTCAGTATGCTTTATCTGTTGTTTTCCCTTCTGTGACTGCTTCGTTTCAATTCCTCCAGCGAGAAACTGCATTTTTAAGGCTCATTCCATAACTGAAAGAAGTCTGCAAGAATAAAGTAGTATATATTTTAAAAATTAAAAGGAATAACAAAATGCAGTTTGTCATAACTTCCAGTAAGCTACCTCAATTTTGTTGCCCCCACCTGTTATTTTCCATTGGTGTTTGCCCAGACAAGATGTGCTCAGGGATATAAGAGAGAAAGTAAGATTACTTGGAGCCAGGGGAAATTAGTGTGTTATTTGCAACAAAGCTGAAGTGCAGTGCATTGTATAGAAGGTAACTTTAATTAAAACCTTTATTTCAGAAGTAAAAGAAGTAGGTTGAAGTCCACATGAAAGAAAGGAGGGAAAAAAATGTTGCGTTGTCTTGCATTTTTCTGTTTTAGAGACTGCCTGCAAGCTGACGACACCCTGCACCAGGCTGTGCCTGGTATGTCACAGGCTCTGCAGCCAGGTGAAGGGAATACTGGCTGGCTATAGCCTCCTGAATTGGCACCCTACAAAATAGTCTGGATTTCTGCAACTTTCTCACCTTGCTTTATGAAGGAAGCACTATTGTAAATCTACATAGTACTGATTACACTATCCCACTCTCTAATATGCCGTCCTACCCTGACATCTTTTATTAAAACTTAGGAAAAGTCTTTAAGAATAGTTTAAGGGTTGTTCCTGGTATTTTGTGCCTTCTTGGACAAAGATTCTCAGGGTGTTTTACATCACAGTATGTAGTTGCAGTCTTTGCCTCTTCACGTTTTCCTACATAGCTAATTCTTCTCCTCCTAGACGCTGTTAACATAGGAACTAAAACTACAGAACAGAGCTTCTTGTATTTCTTTACCATATGTTTCTGGGCAGGGAAATGGACATGTTTCACCTTCCAATCCTTTGCTGTCCAGGTAGTATGTACAGAGGAAGCTAAGTACTAAAAAGGTTAAATATTTCACTTCTCCCAAGATTCCCAAGATAATTTTTATTTGTTGCTGTCTGTTCCCTGAATGAAAGCATAATGGAAATGTCACTGTTGCTGCCTTATGCATTTCCTTTACAGAAATTACAACATTTGGACTGGAATCTTGTTCATTGTAATGTAAGTCCACGGCAATCAGCTAAATTGTTCTAGATTTTACATGAGATTGGAATCTGACCTGGAATGTTAGTTAAGTAAAGTAAGAGAAGGATAAAGAATTGCTCTTAAAAATATTTCAGACTACATCTAGCCATCTGGATTGAGTCTACTGCCATCAATATGTTTTGCAGATGTGAGAAGAAATTCCAGATTCTGCTAGCTGTACTGGCAGTGGTGTTCTTACTGCCTTCAGTGGCCTTTCTATTCAGCAGTAGTATGAATTGCAAAGTATGGCTCCCATCCCCAAGGTAACTTACCTGTTTTAGATGAAATCTTTTGTTCAGCGGACCTGTTTTCCTGGAGAAGCAATGTTTGTTCAACTCCGTAGAGAATTATTTATCAGTTATGTCAGAAATGCTTTAGTAAAGTGAAAGTGTTAAATATGTGACTTGCTTCCTTGACGAGGAAAATAACTAGCTCTTATGAAAGGGTTTTCACCCTGTATGTTGGGGAAGAGAAAAGCCAAATGAAACATCTGGTATTGAAGACTAAAATAAATGTTAGCAGCTTTTTTATTTTTTTTAATTACATTAAAAGTATAAAATTGTTTGCCTTTGACTCTAGAAAACAAATTTTTGGGAGACTTCTCAAATTCTCATTGAGAAAGTTCTTGTTGGGCAATATTGTGATCTCACCACTACTACATTTGTAGTATTCCGTTTATTTCAAAGAGGGACGTCTTGTTGATGTACACAGGGTGCAAGCTTATTTAAAGCTTGCTTGAGGAACAGATACAAAAACTTGACTGAAGATTTTTGAAATTTGACTTACTACAGTTTTACAGAAAGGGCATTATCAAGACAGCTCTTTTCAATGAAAGGAACAAAAAGCTATAGTGTGCAAAACCCCGCAAGACAAGACTGATTTTGCCAATTAAACACCTACTTCACCACAGGCAGCTAGGACTCGGGACCTAACCTGAGATGTGTGGCTTTGCTTGTTCTTTCACTCCCTGTGAGCATTTGTTCATTTACTGCCATGCAGATAATGCATTGCATTTCACAGCACAGCAAGTTTAATCAGGACATGTCATCATTAATTTGTACTGATATGCACTGATGGACAGGGTTTTCCAGGAGCATGACTAGCTGTTTATCAAACGATCGTCAATTCTGGAGACGAAGTGGTGCAATCCCCCTGTTGTTTTACAGCATCTGCTTTATCATCTGCTCACAGGAGCACCTTCCCCCCCCCCGCCCCTTCTCTGCGTTTCTCTTTGTAGCTGTCACTTGTAGACAGCTTCATTTATTTCTGCTGATTTCTAATTCCTTTAGGAAAGATGTCTAAAAGATTCGCTTGATTTATTGAACCATGTTGTGGAACTGAAATGGTTAACGATGGCAAGACAAGACTAAATACCACAATCTGCATTTGATTTCTGATGCTTTCCTGTTATTTACAAAGTGTCTCTTTGAGTATCATAAATAATTTACAGTTCAAAGTGAATACTTCTAAGTGCTAGAAAGCCAAATTCACATTTATTTCATTTGCTAATGTTTCCACAATATAACACAAAGCATTAAAAAAACGCTCTTATTGCTCTATAGTTTAACAAAAGAGCTATCGGATTAGCCCAGAAACTCAAAAGGACTCTTATAACAGCAGGTTAAGGAGAGGTATTAGTTGTTCAGTTTTGAAGTTCCTACTATGATAAAATTCTAACTCCAAGCACAGAGGATTTTACCTGACTAAGGACACCAGGGTTAACCTTTTAGCATGCAAAACTTGTTATCTTGCAAGTGCATTGTTTTAATGCTTTGGGGAGTCTCACAGTGGGAATAACTCTGAAAGCTAATCCTAGAGGATAATGATTTCATTTTAGTTGGACATACTGTGAATTGCTTGGAACAGGTAGAAGTAGCACACATGACTTCCAAAATGAAATCATAATTGCAGATATTTGAAGGAAAAAAAATGCCACGGAAATCAAAAGTTTTGTCACCAATATGCAGTTAGGCCATCGACTTTAAACTCTTCTGTTACTATCACATAGTCCAAGCCAAGTTAAGGAATCTGCTAGAAGCAGTGATTAGCTGAACACTTCCACTACTTTATCTATAAAATAAAGACTTACATGCTTTAACGCCTTGTACTTTTTGAAGCTCAACATCCCAAATGTTATGGGCATAGCAGGAGGCTGAAGAAAAAAGAAAAGCCATTAATGCTGGGGACAAAAAGCAAAAACATAAATTAAAAAAGAACATAGGAAGCTTACCCTTAAAAAAATGAACTTAACTGTGTATTAACTATCCCATCTCAAGATAAGTGACCTCATGGGAAGATTTGCTAAAGGAGATCAAACCTCACTCCTCCTCTTTTATTTTTTCTTCTTAAAAAGGATAGATATAAGTTCTGTCCCATACAAACAGACCAAACAAATCACTCCAAGGGACAGTATATTTCAGCTGAAATAAGATATGAGCTATATCTGTAATTGATATCTAATATTTGAAATTATAATTAAATTTTGATACTATAGTATCAAATATTGACAAATAATCAAGTATCTGCAGAATTTTTGTAAAGAGAGGGAAGACTTTAAGGAGATCTCTCTATTCAGTTAATTCTAACAAAATAGTGTTACTTACACTGACATGAAAAACTTGATCAATCAGATGTATTCATTATCTCATTATTTATATGCTATCTTTTCAATCAGAATGATTAACGTTTACTTTACACACCAAACTTGCTATAAAGGTTTGCTACATTCACTGTTAAAATTAGTCTTCAGTGTTTAACATTGCCTAACAACTTTACAGAGTAGTGTGAAGGGGGAAGGGGAAAACAATCAATGCCCAGAAGGAATTTTAGGGAAATAGATACTAACTCATCAGATCGACATTTCGGCACTGGGGACAAGTTCTTAGCTGAGGTAAATAGGAGTAGTTGCCTCAGAGTCAGTGGAGTTGATTTATTACTAGCTGAAAGACTAACGCTAGACCGACAATATCCCAGCCCCTGTGAAAGGACATGTACTATTCTCAGTGAATACAAATGGGGTGGGCCTTTTAAACGGGCCTGAGTGGAGGTTTTGTATGTCTATGTGATTTGGCAAGTGGTCCATTTTCTGAAGCCTGAAACGATTTGCAAATTTGGAGGAAGAACTCAACTAGAGGAGGGGAGGGGGAAAGAAAAAGGCAAGATTTGTGGTAAATGAAACTGTAAGGACAGAGTGCCTGTTCAACCCTTCTATCAAGTGGGATGGAAGTAAGGGCGCTCCCATGGCGAGAATCAGCCTCAAACCCTGTCTGCCTGAAGGGACTTGTGCCCTTACCCTCCAGTTTCTATGAGAGTTCTCTATCACAAGGCCTGATATGCTGGGGTGGAGGGTATCCTTTCCTTTCAGAGCTGCACTTTAAATATCCTTTGGAGCAAGCCTAGAGTGTGGGTTTGGGGAAGGAATTAGTAAATAGAGTGTGTGTTTCAAGAGGAATAAATGTCTCAGAGCAAGGACCTGGATTTCTCTCTGAATTGATGGGTTTAACAGAAGTTGTAATTGACAGCTGAAGAAATGAGGAACTTATTAATTTGTGGCAGGCTAAGAAGGTGCTTCATACCAAGCCCCTAGCCTCACCTCCCGGCACTTCCATTCCCTCCAGGGTGGTCAGGTGGGAGTGCACAGGGGTGCGGGAGAGGAGCAAAATGGCTGTGACACATTGGACACTCAGGTGGAAAGTGCTTAGCTGTAGTTAAAGTACCCTCATGCATAGAATGTCATTCTTAAGTAGTATATTTGATGTAGATATTGATAAATTCTAAGTTTTCTCAAGTGTATTTGATGCCAGTGTCCTTCATCAATACCTTAATTTAATAACAGAAGTCACAGTGTGTGAAGTGGGGAAGTATTGGTTGTGAAACATTTAGTTTCTTCAGCTTTTTGAATGAGTAGTTGTTTGTCAGTATTTCAAAAGAGACTTCCAGATTATTGAATCTGGTCCTTATTTCATCTGACAGCATTTAGCAAAAGAATAATATTTTATGAAATACAAATATATAGCTATATATATGCATATTTATGAACTGAAAACTTCTGTAAATGTAGTAGTTATAAGTTTAAATTTAACAACTAATTAAGAGGTGCGGTTTCAATGAATAGAACTATGGGATTTGTCTTTAAATCCAATTTTTCCACCCTTTAAAATAATCTTTACTGTATTGACATTGTCTCCTTAACTAAGGATGCAAAGCATTCCTCTTACAAAAAGAAAAAAAATAAAAAAGAGGGGGACGGTGTAAAATGCCAGAAATCCTTGAGCTGTATATTCATAATCTGAAATGTAGTTAGAACGGCAGGCAGCTTTAATGATAATGTTAATTTCACCCCCCCACCCCCCATCTCTGCTAACATTCAAATCCACTGTTTCTTCTGGATTTAGTTTGGCAGTCGCATCCCACTCAATATGAAGGCGTGTTAGAGAGAAAAATCAGTCTGCTAGCATACTATATTGGACCCAATTTCTTACTCATCTCATGGCACTAAGACTTCTTTTATCTGCAGGAATGCCAACTGATAGAGCAAATGACAGATGAAGCAGTCACTTGCAACAGTTTGGCTACAAAATTCGGGATACATTTTTTTCCCCCTTGTGAAATGCCTTTTGGTACTGGCAAAAAAAAAAACCCCAAACCAACTCCCCCGCCTACCCCCCACCCCAAAAAACAGCTTGAAAAACTACTCACATTTTCAAAGGCACCCAAATGAGTTTATATGCAAATCTCAAATTCCTTTGTACCATCACATGACAGGTCCATTTTTTTTCCCTAGATATACAAATTGTTGGGATGAAAGCCATCAGTAACTGACTTGTTAAAGGAAAAGAGCAGAGGTTCCTCAGTTTCTTAGAGGCTTCAGTTACTTTTACTAGCTGATAGGTTTTTTGTCCTGTTCACCAACATATTGAATGCCATGAGAATTTTGCTGCAGCATAGGGAATATATACAACTTTTTAAAAGGTAGTAGGACTGTAGTTCATTCTTTCCCTGCCCTGAATTCTTTTAAAGTTATTAAAAAGGTTTTCCCCTTAACATTTTTAGGACTTCTGATCTTCTCAGAAAGAAATTGCTCATTGCAAAGCTTTCATAAGCAGCTTCCATTTTCATTTTTTATTAGTAATGTTGATCTTGCCAATTTTTATTAAATATTCTTGCACAAAATCACAAATTAGAGTCACAAAATAATTTAGATACCTCTGGAGAAATTATCAGAAATATCCAGAGATCTCTGGAGATCATCTGGTCTTAGCCTCCTGCTTGAAACAGGCCTGCAAGCCTAAAAAATCTGATTTTATTATCTATTATTTTATATAACATATATTACACTATCTAATATCTTATATTTATTATCTGAGTTTAGACCAAGGCCACATCCATTTAAGTTTTTAATATCTCCAAGGATAGAGATTCTACTATATCTCTACTGCAGTGTTTGACTGCCTTCTTTGGGAATATCTCTTCCTAGTATCTAACTAGAAATTCCCTTCCTGCAGGTTATGTCCATTGCCTCCTCTCTGCTCCATAGGTTAAACTGATCAGCCTGTAGTTCCTTAGATCTGCCCTTCCTGAAAACAGGTGTGACATCTGCCTGTCTCCTGTCGTGGTTTAGCCCCAGCCAGCAACCAAGCACCACGCAGCTGCTCACTCACTCCCCCCTGGTGGGACGGGGTAGAGAATCAGAAGAGTAACAGCGAGGCAACTCATGGTTTGAGATAAAGGCAGTTTATAAGAGGTAAAACAAAAGCTGCACGTGCAAGCAAAGCAAAACAAGGAATTCGTTCACTCCTCCCCATGGGCAGGCAGGTGTTCAGCCATCCCCAGGAAAGCAGGGCTCCATCACGCGTAACAGTTACTTGGGAAGACAAACACCATCACTCTGAACATCCCCCCTCCTTCTTCTTCCCCCAGCATATATACTGAGCATGACACCATACAGTATGGAATATCCCGTTGGTCAGTTGGGGTCAGCTGTTCTGGCTGTGTCCCCTCCCAGCTTCTTGTGCACCCGGCAGAGCTTGGGGAGCTGAAAAAGCCCTTGACCAGTGTAAGGGCTACTTAGCAACAACTAAAACCCCTCCACATTATCACCACTGTTTCCAGCAAAAAACCAAAACATAGTCTCATACTAGCTACTACAAAGAAATTTAACTCTACCCCAGCTGAAACCAGGGCACTCCAGTCCTCAGAGAGCTCCAACATATTCTAGTCCATTCAGAGATTGCAGAAAAGTGTGTCTCAGTGAAACCTGTTGGCTCCTTTAACAGCCTCTGAAATCATTCTGTCTGGTCCCATGGATTTGTATGTCCAATTTGTTTTGAGTCTTTCACTCTTCATTTTGACACAAACAATATATTTCCCACTGTTGTTCCCCTGGCAGACCTGAAAGCAACCTGTACAACTTAAAGCAAAGCAAAGAAGATATTGTGTACCTCCATCTTTTCTTGTCTTCTGTCATTAACTTCTCTGTCCCATTCAGCAACAGGCCCACACTTAGTCTTTCTTTTTCTCCCACAGTAACAACAGGTTCTTATTGCCCTTTACATCTGCCATCTGAGCTTTGGCTTTCCTAAATTTATTACTGAATGCCCAGGAAATGTTTTTCTAATGTTTTTGGGTAGCCCAATATTACTTTCACTCTTTTTATGCTTCCTTTTTGTGTTTGAGCTCAGTCAGGATTTCCCCATTTAGCCAAGCTGGCTGTGCTTGACTTTTTGCACATTGGAATAGACAATGCTTGTACTTTGAGGAGACTGTTGTTGAAAGTCAACCAGCTCTCCTGGACCCCTTTGTCCTTCAGAGCAGTTCCCCATGTGATTATGCCTACAAATTTTACTCAACTATTTGACTTCTTCATGCCTCTCAGGATCTTGAACTCTACCGTCTCCTGCTCAGTTCTGCCAAGGTTACCGTTGACTACTGCATTCCCAACCAGCTCTTTCTTATTTGTGAGTAGCAGCTATGCCAGGAAGGCATACCCTCCCTGCGTCTTCACTGCCTGTGTCAAAAAATCATCCCTGACATAAATTTTGTGGATTCCTTGTGTCCTGAGATGTACCCATTCCGGCAGATATCAGTATGGTTCAAGTCATCCTTGATGAACAGGTGTTATAAGGCTTCTTCCAGTTTTTTCAAGGCTTTGTCCCTTCTTCATCAAATGGTCTGTCCTCCATCCATTGCAGTCTTCAGTCATGGTATCATCTCCTGTCATGTCAAATTGTAATCTTTCACTATCTCCATAACTTTTTTTTTTGTCACTAAAATGTAAAGCAGGTCCACCCTGCACAATTTATTTACCGATTTGTTTGTTTGTCTTCCTCACCCTCTCTGAAAAACAGCTTACTCTGATTGGGACTTGCTTTAAGCATTAAAATCTTATGTAATGAATATTTAAAATATACAGTTAATCTTTTGACTTACTGGAATTTGTTCTTCATCTTCATGGTGAAACAGAAGAAAATATTCCAGGAAATGTTTCACAAGACAAGATGAGACCAAAATGTTGGTTCTGTCTTGAAGGAACCAAAATACTTTACTACAAAACAGAATAACTGAATTTTGAAGAAACCAACAAATGGCAGCTTCATAGTCCTGGCTTTTTCCTTCCCCTTACCTATTCTGTTGCTCAAAGCTTTCACCTAGCAGCTGCTGAACACCTAGAAAAACCTGAGTGATCTCTTGGAGTATCAAAAAGGTAGAGTTATTAAATTAGATTGCAAAGACTGGCAGCAGTCTAAGGGCAAGAGTTGATGAGTGTAAGATTCACTTATGAGCCTCTAAATAGACAGACCTCATAGATGATATTTCCAGTGGATTCTTGAACTCTGGAAACAGCCCTGACACAACAGTATCCTTGCCACTTGTCTGCACTGAGTGGAAAATTCTGCTTCTTTTTGAGCAAACTCCCCTTTGTTGGGACTGTCTTTTCTCTTAAGTACTTCAAATAAAATGTCAAATATTTCCTCAGCTTACTAAAATTAGTGCAAACTGGTTGCTAGCTATGGAGATGGTAGCTTGGTGTAGATGATTTAAAAAGACCATTTGAGTATGTGAATGCTTTCACTGAAGACAATGGGTCTAACAGCATTCTTAAAGTTCAATATGTTTTTAGGTACTTTGCTGTAATGGGGTTCTTTTTAGACAAATTTCATGACCCATATTTTTGTAAGTAATCAGAAGGTACTCAGCTCATACAGATAAAAATAGCAATAATTCTTTCTTCCTCTTCTGTAGAGGAAATAGCTCAATTAGCTATTTTTATTTGCTTGCTTGTGTGCATGAAAGAGTAGTTACCATCCATGTGGCAGTTAGAGCCATCCAAGGCAGTGAGTCTAGTGAACTTCATTATCAAATGATACTCCTCTATCAAGGTCTCAAAACAGATTTTGATGTCTAAGAATTAATGAATTGGTGAATTGTTGTTCAGGTTAATTTTGTCTCTGGATTTACAGAATTAAAGGACTCTGAGGGCTTTGTTTGGAAATAAATTTCCTTGCTTTTCAACTGAGACAAAAAAACCCTTGTTTTTAATCCTAGCCTTCATCTCCATGGGTTAGGTACACAGCATGAATAGGAACACGTGGTTACCAGATAAGCAGAGGAGCTAGTTTCTGTCAAGGCAGATCAAACTGGGTTATTAGACATAGCTAGGAAAGAAAGGTAAAATTCATCTAGCACCAGTCAAATGAAGCTGGGAGTCTGGATGTTTATATGTTGATAAATAACTGCGGGGCGGTGGGGGGGGAGGGAGTTAATCGTTAGACTAATTTAATGTTCTTACCTCAATGCTGTGTCTTTGACCTAGGTCTTCCATTTACTAGCTCTTTGATGACAGTGATGACTTATTCCAGCTTACTTCTGACTTTGAACTGCAATGCATGTTGGATCAATCAAAAATGCAGGCAACAACCAGCAAATTTTGGAGTATAAAATGGAGGTTTTCCTAGTTTCCTGAAACGCAAAGCAAAACTGAAATTCTGAATAATTTCTGAGTTGTTCAGATGCCCATATGACTAAAAAAATTAAACAAGCAACTTACCAAAACAATAAGGCGAAAATCAGAGAGAAAACTGAGTCTTAGACTTTGTAATGACAGGAACAAACTACTTTATTATTCCTGTTCTCATTTCTATAACTGCTTGTCTGGCACACTGTCTGGAACCCTTTAATTCACAAACATCTGGCAATAAAACTTGGAGATTACCTTTCATGTTTTCATCACTTTCAGTCTGTAAGTCTTTGAGTGCTCTGCTTCCTTGTCTTTCCAAGAATAAATCTAAGGCTTTTTGAAAATTTTTGCAAAAGTTCATGGAATTGGATTTCACTTTTGTGTAACAACACAGGTATTTAATCACTGCAAATGAGTTCCAGGTGTTATAATCTCCACTGTTCAGGTTAAGAAAATCTTTCTGGAATAAGAGCACCTTTAGTAATTTTGTTACAGTGTACCGTATTTGTTCCTATGTAAAGATGTTCATTTTATCTCTCACCCCCCAATTCGTTGGTGGTAACATTTAACTATTCTGATTATTTTTTCATTAAAGTTGTCTCTTTTTTTTCATACAAAACTCTAGTAGTTGTCTATGGGTTAAGTGAAATCAGTTATGCTTTGAGTTTCTTTAGAATTTTATTTTTGAAGATTAATATATGAAGTCCTACAGTTTCAAGAAAGTCGAAATTATTTGAGAATATAGATCTAGAAAAAGAGCAAAGTAAATAGAGAGCAGTTTTCTAATAAGTAAAAAAAAAAAATCCTGGAGATTTTTGGGTAGTCTTTGACCCAATGTCTGTATTGTTAAAAATTTAACACTCCTTTAAAAAAAAGTATTACAATTTTGAAAACTGTTGGGGGGGATGTACGTTTTCTACTTTTTAAAATTGATCTCTAGCACTACTGAATAGGAACATTCATCCATAGAATTATCTGTTACTTATTTAATCCCTTTTGTTTCAGAATCAGCTGCAGATTTTTTTTCTCAAGCAAATTTTTAAGAACTGTGTTGATTAGCTTGTTTATTATATGACTCAGTATTGTTTCTGCTCTGAATTTTAGCAGTTTTCTTTGGTCACCGGAAGAGAGCTAAGCCCTGTAGTGTAGTCCAGCTGCTGTCTTGCCATTTTGTACATTACATGCTCCACAAACAGGAGTTAAATCCTAAAAAAGGAGCTGTGCTCAGAGGGGACTGATGGACTTCTGGCATAGAATAGATTGAGTATCTGTGGGATTTGATTCTCTTTGGTATAAGGTTAGGGGGTTTTATTGCTTGTTTGTTTTGGTTCGGGTTTGTTTTTTTTTTTAAACTCTTTTTCTAGATACAAATTACAATTTGACCAACAAAAGGAGCATCTTAGCTCACAGCAAGTTAGACAACAAATTGCAGCCCATCATTTTTCCTCCTACTCCCTCATCCAATGAGGAAGGAAAACATTACATTGCTTCTTTCTGTGAACAGGTTTCTGTCTGATGTACTTGGCCCACTACTCGAGGCAGTGAGGAGAAGTGAAGCCAATATCATTCCTTTTCTTTACTTCATTTAGTCCTTTCCTAGCTTTTTGTCACTGGAGTCACAAATAAAATGCTGTGGAGGGAGGGGAGCACTAGTTCCCTGCTAATGTAGTAAAAGCAATTACAATCTCCCTCACTTTTATAAACAGACAGTGGACCTGTCTTCCCTTGCATTTGTAATTAGTTAATGAGAATATGGGAAGGATTACCTATTTAATGCTTATTTAATTAATTATTCAACATTTTAATATAGATATATATAATTTTATATAATGTAAAATATTTTATATTTCAAAATATAAAAATGCTTCTATTTATATATTTCATACAATACAGATTTATATTATAAAATAGAAATATATAATATAATATATATTTAATAAAAATATACAAGAATATAAATATGAACTGAAAATCACCACATAAAAATGTGGGAACAATGAGCTTGGTTTTGACCTGAGATTCTTCAGATCAGGAGCATAAATAGGAGTACTTTGATAGGGAGTACAATAAAAACAGTATTCTGCTCACTATTTGTTCCTGGAGATACTCACGCTCGTGCTATTTACCTTTGAAGTATGTGTGTGGTGTGTGTGAGGGGTCTTTTTTGCCAAGGGATGAATCGTAAAGGAGCTTTCTTCTCAGTGAATAATTAGAAATTCGACTGGTTGCCGGCTTGGGGAGAGGACAGACACAGATGCTGTGGGAGCAGCAGTGACTGCCACTGTCATAGGGTGGCTGTGATAATAGAGACAGATACGCTCAACCAGGTGGCATTTACTAACGTGTTTTCTGGAATTCCTGCAGAACGGACTATCTGTTCACCTTATGTTATGAGTAACATGGTGGTTTGGTTTTGTGGGTTTGGGTTTTTTTTAATGTGTCGATGCTTTAGACACTTTGTTACTCAATCAAATCTTACATCTATTATTGAATTTTCTCTTTCCAAATCTGATCTCCATTCTTTCTCAAACTTTTCCTTCAATGCATTTAGCACAGAAGAAAAACACATTTTCACTCACCTCTGTCTTAATTTAGAACACTGTGTACTTCTGATGTTGGTTTGTTCCTTTTCTTGACTTAGAAAAATGAGCATTTTGTTCTCATTTTTCTTTCTCTTTTATTTTTTTACATCTTCCTGTAAGTGGCATTTTTTGTTCTCATCATTCAAAACACATATTCTGATACTATTCATTTTCTGTCATCTTTTCTGTATGCATTTGGGGCTTGTAAAAAGTAAGAACTAGACCAGCCTGTGAAAGCGAAAGTTTCTGACAATCCATAAAGCAGATACTCTTAGGCACAACAGAAACTCTCATTCTATTGCATATCATTTAAGAGTTAACTGTTGGGATGTTTCTAAGGTTTTTCCCTTGGTATCTTGCTTGCGGACATCAGATGTACAAATGATGGCTAATTTGACAGAGGGAAGCTAACATACTTGACTCATATTTATAACAAACACTTACCTGTCAAAAGCAATTTGCATTTTTTTCATGCCAGCCAACTGATCTAAATTCATCTGGTTTAATTTCATTCAGCAGTTCAGGAAAAGATCATTGATTACTGATTCTTTAGAAATTCCCTGTTGTGCTACTTCTAACAGACAACTTCCACCTTGAAAACAAAAAAAAAATTGTCAAGAAGCTATTTTTAGATCTAATACAAATACTGAATTGCTGGCAACTTAGCTTCTTTTTAGTTTTGGGTGGGGGTTTTTTAGGGTTTTTTTTTCTGGCCTTTACTAAAGAAAATGTCTATGTGTGTGTTTATTGCACTCCAATGTATGCACACAGACAGCTAATAACGCAATCTACTGTATAAGACTGGGAAGCGGTAAGAAGTTGTAAGAGAAGGCAGCCAGCAGCTTTATACAGCATAACCTGGAGTTAATGGTGGATAATAAGTTGATAACAACACTGATAAAAGGATCTAAGTATTTTATCTTTAAACAAAATTAGAATGCAATGTTAGTTAGGCTGGTTTTAGACCTCCTATTGCTTTGCAAACTAAACCTCTCGCATTCTTAAATTCTGCAGTACATTGTAGTGTCCACCTAAATGATTTGTCTGCAAATAGGAAATAAAATTATGTTTATAAGCAGCTGAACTAGGAATAGAACTATTTCTAAAGCGTTTAACTCCTTCAAAGAGTGTAATAATCGCCATTTAACTTTTAGTTTGAGAGAATGTACCCTTGGTTAAAATAAGCATGGGGAACTTCAGCAGTTATGTGTCTTTTTTTGAAACAAACTATTCCAAACAGCTATGTTTTTAATGATAATTTCCAATAACTGTTTTCATGTTTTTAGTAGATTCTACTATATTAACACTTCTCTTTTTTTAGAGCATTTGTAACTACACGTTGCATACTTAAGCTTCTAAAGCTGTTTTGCACAATGTATGAAGATCTAGTAAGATCTCTTGTAGTCTACTTTGGTTCAGGGATTTTACCAAGCAGAATAATATTTCTGAGACAAGAGGAGTACTACATGAGTGTATCTCTTATCAGCTCCCTGAAAGAGGGTAAGAATATGCCTTTGGACAGCACAGTTGACTCTAGTATCTGCTATAGTGGGTCATCTAATAGTAAGGAAAATATAACAGCACTAGTGCAAGTGAGGATGCACGTTCCTTGCAAACACAAAAGTCTGTACGTGCCTCAGCATAGTAAGCACCATTTTCTCACAGTTTAGTTCTACTTCTTATGCCAGTGAATCTGCCACTAGTATTGGTTAAATATAATATAAAAACCAGCTGAGGTAACTGTTCTATAAAGCAGAATATCACTTATGTTTGTGGAGAATTTTGGAGAAGATTTTGTGTTGCCAGCAACACAGGGAAAGGGACATTCCTCTTTGGAAATCTTAGCTTTCCTGAGATTTCTCTTGCAATGTGCTGAAATATATAGATAGACTTCAATGAAAATTTCAGCCACAAGATTTCCAGCTGAACTATGATATTGCCAAGAATGTTCATTATGTTCAGAACTGTACCTATTAAAAACAAGTTATGTTGTTCCCATTATAAATAAGTGCCACATACACGTGACATTCTTACTCATACAACACAAGAACACGATGGATCCAGAAACTTCATGGACATAACAGTGACTGCCTTAAAGCTTTTGACAGTATTTGGCAGAATTTATACTCCCAGAGCAGGCACAATAGGTATTGGTACTATTTCAGTTCAAGATATTGGTCCTGGGTACAAACTGGCCACTAATAATTGAATACTAAACATGTCAAACCCCATGTTAATATTGCCAGAGAAGACATAAGAATGTAATAAAACTTGAGCTTTTAAAGTAACAAAAGAAAAATCCAAACCAAATCAAAAACCCTTAGAGAAAAAACAATTGAAATTATGCTATGTACTAGATGAGGAATAGAAGAAATAAAATAATCTTGTTCTACTCTTAGATATTCTTCTAAGTATTTGTCCTCAGTGACTGGGAACTGTCTCAGATCTTGCTTCTCTATAATAAGCTAAGAAAATTAGTTTGAAAATGAATGAGTAAAGAACAATTGAGTACTTATGTAATGTGATATGTATAACTGTGTTGCTACAGGCAATTGCCAACCTAAAACCCTAATCTAAATACCTCTACAACTCTAGAGTTTAGTTTCACCTAACATTTCAAATGCTTAACAATGCATCTAAACATTTAAACAAGATTTAAGTGAAATTTAAATTTCAACATTTAAAAGAGAATGCCTAACAACAACTGCATGTGTCTGTCTACACCACTGTTATATTGCCAATGTTTTTGTGGATTTGGGCACTATTCAGCAGTGGGATGCCTGTACAGGATTGGGGGATGTGGTCAACAGAGCCTAGCTAGTAGCAATGAAAAGGTATGCCTTAAAAGTGAACTTTTAGTTTACTCGCCATCAGACTGTGACCCATGCTTCGGCCGGTTTTGCGATCTCCCTGTATGCTTTGATTGTTATAACCTAATGGTTCACATCTGGTACCTCAAAACAGAGACAGAAAGTGCTCAAACCCCACAATATACGGACTATGAAAAAATCCAGTTTCAAAAGGACCTATTCTTTTTTTACTTCCTTATCTTTTACACCTTACCAGCTTATTTCACTACTCATGCAAGACTTTTTTTGTTGTTGTTACTGAATTAGAAACTTAGCAATAAGCTAGCATGATTGTTTTTGGTTTTTGTTTCTTTTAATGCTTTTCTTTCAAAGAGAAACATTTTCTACTTGAATATTTTTTCTACTGTGATACAGAAGATGAATCCAGGTACTTTTTTGTTCTTATGGCTTTTGTGACTTATAAAGCAGAAGAGTCATTGCCTGTACTGTTACTTTGTCTATATTTCATGATCTTTGATCTGTCAACCTTCAGTCTGTTGCAAATCGAGTTTTCTCTAGTACAAGCAGCTCCTGAAACATCTACTTTGGCCATATTCAACTGACAGGGCTTTCTTAAGGATGTTCACCCCGTGGCTTCACAGATTCTGAAACAGGAAGCGATTTAGCGAACTCTATTCACTGGAAGGGTCAAATGTCCTCTGCTTAGAAAAAGACAACTGACCTAACATACATTATCATCCAAGTGGAAATAACTCCTTGGGCTGGCTGCTCAGTAACTTTTATTGTCTTTGTTATAGTATTAAACATGTTGTCTTATCTTCTGCTGGTCCTTTACATTCTTCACAACACTACTTCTTCCGATGTGTGTTTTAGATGAGCAAAGTTGAAATTTTTATTTCACACCTATAGACAATTAATACTTAAATATGGACAGATATACATAGCAGTACTTATCTCATTTTCTGTGCATTGGGGAAAAGATGTAGGACAAATTAGGTGTGCAGTTCCAATTAACAAGCTCAGGAGTCACAATCTTGAAGTTAGCGTTTAAGTTATGTGAATGATTACAATTATACGTGACTTTGAAAATAAAAGCCGTTGCTTTCAAAGCATCTTTTTTCTTATCACTGAAGTGGGAAAGAATAAAGCTTGAGGTTTTTTTCCAGAAAGGCATATGTACATTTTCCCTCTGATAGAGGCAGGAACAGAACTTGCAGAGGTTCATAACTATTGCTTCATCACCATACTTTCCAGTGAATAAATACTGCTCATCAATAAAACCTCAGGCAGACGGTCAATAATGGTTGAATATTAGGTAAGGCTACAATGAATGTCTTGATAAATTTATAGGTTGGTGGTTAAGACAACAGAAAACTCTGAAGGCTAAAGATTAAGGTTTTTTAAGCATTCTGTAGATTAGAGCCAAGTCATTCACTGGAAATCAGGTAGTTGCTCACCCCACTGGGAAAATTAATGCTAAAAACCCACATATCTCTTAGAAATGTTAAAGAACAGTTACATCAATAGCATAATCGTGTCCTAAAGATTCTTGCTTAGTTCTATATACAATTTTATTTTTACTTTTTAGTCCCACTGTAAAGCAAGACAGATGTTTGTTTGCTAGACATGAGGAAGTGGTGTCACATCAGCAGTCGCCTTCTGAGGTGGGTGTAGACCATGTTAGAGTTCCTTGTTTCTAGTTCTGTGTTTTAAACTTAAAACCTTTTTTCCTCTCTCTATTATAGTGGACATACAGTAAAGCTAAATTTTTTCCTTATGGAACCTAACAAGCAGATTATCTATTTCTTTGTAGAACTGAGTGCAAGTTTAGGAAAAAAAAAACACAACACAAAATAAAACAAAAAAACCCTACACCCCCAAAAAACCCTCCTAAACATATATGTTTGAAAATCTAGGCAAGAAAAAGAATTTCTAATTTGTCCTCCTGCAGTATAGGGTCAGACCTGAGAGCTTTGTTATCATACTGTTTGGGGTTTGTGTTGGTTATTTTTTCCCCTCCTTTTGGGTTTGCAGCCATTTTATTCAGCTGCCAAGAGTGTTAGAGAATCCTTATTTCTCCTCTGTCTGCAATGGGTACCAAATATAACATTGTCTAGAGCTCATCTATTTTTGTCCTGGAAAGTTAGCAGCACAACAAATAATCTACTGCAGAACAACCTTTCTGTCCATCTCTGAAATGTTTTCAGAAACTTTTCATTGCTCACCTGTTTTGACTTCCTTCTCAGCAAGCTGTGGATAGCAGAATATGAATTAGTAATGTTTTGTGCCTGAGCAGCGTTCTTGACTGGTGCCCTTTATGATTCCATCAGGAAGTTGTGAATGACTTTTGTAAAATAGTATTTTCAAGTGCTGAAAGGCTCTGAAACCTGCTTGTACACCAGCACCATGAAAAAACTTTAATTCAGGTCCTGTAAAATGTACAACTGACACCCATGTTGTAGATTCCTGTATAATAACCTTGTCCATTAACAATTATGATACTTGACTGACAGGCACCAGGATCCCCAAGGTATAAGATATTATTCCTAGGAATGGAGGGGAAAAATAAAAGCATATACTCACTTTTTTTAGTAGGAAAGGAGTGTGTTACAAATCTGAACATTCCCTGAACCTACATCATTAAAATATCCAAATATTTAATCATTATTTACTGATATCTTCATAAATATGAAGAAATAGAGTCCTATCCTTTACCATTCTCTGTTTGAATAATTTTCATATTACATAAAGGGTCTCTTGGGAGGGGAAATACCTAGAGAGGAAGGCAAATTAGAGAGAAGGTAACAGCTGTGTTAAAAACCAAGTTTTTCCACCATTTGTAATGGGTGATTTCAGAATAGCATGAGGTGGCTTTTATCTCTCTTGCACATCCTTATCAACAATTACCAAACAGTTGTTTCTGTACATCTTTTTTACTTGGGCCTAGAGATGGTCCAATGAAATATATTCATGCTCATTGTCTTGAATATGCAGGATTACTTTACCAAGATACAAGTAGATGTATCTACCTTAAAAACTAGTAGTGTAGGAAACATAGGAATGCCCATATTCCGGCCCATAAAAATGATGAACCTGCTAGAGGTGTCATTTTGGAGGTTGTCTACAGGAAGATGACGTCTGCTTGATAAAGAGTAGTTCATGGCTATTTGCAGTTGAAGATGTGTCCTGTGTGGGGTAGAAAAGACTTTTATAGAAAGTAGAGAATAAGGCTACCTTTATCTCTCTCTTGTGCTCCTTTTTTCTCCCTCTTGTTTTTTTTTCCTCTCCTCCCTTTGTGTTGCTGAAAGGTAGCAATATATTACAGAATTTTCTGGTATGATGATGCTGCTCTAATCAATAAATGAAACCTCACGTTACACAAAGGATACTGAGCAATTTTATTTTATAATAGGTTGCAGAAAGTGACCACACTTTGCATTTCCTGCCCTTATAGTGGTTTTTGGCTTTCAAAGTCTCCATCAATATAAAGAAAGTGAAAGTCAAGCGAGACACAGCATGCAGTGAAGAGACATGAAAACTAACGATAAGATAGGAAGCAGACAGATCTATACCAAGATTCAGGTTAGAGTCATACCCCTGTCTCCATGTATGTTGTCACACCATCCCCAAATGCTGGAGACTGCTGCACACTGAAGAAGCTATTAGCTGAGAGGCAGGTGCCCTATCTGAAGAATAGTACTCACAAAAGATCTCCATTGGGCTCTGCATTACCACATTGCATTTAATTAACTAGCAAAACACCCTGAAGTAAAACTAAATTAAAGGTCTCACTTAAGCCAGGTAAGGTGAAGAGTTTCAGAGTTAATTTGCCACGTAGTTTTTCATTATTTCAAAGGTAACCTGCAGCTCTTACATATGATCAGCTATGCCTAGCTTGGTCTTTGACATTGTAAAAGCCTTGAATGGGTCTGTGCCTTAAGCAGAATTTCTTCTCTTTTGGCCAAAGTAAATTTACATCATTTGCAAAGAGTTTGTACACCAGGTCCGTATTGGCTGAGATGCATTATGTATTGGTATTCTGAGAGAAGCAAATAGACTCACTGTTTCTGTCTCTATTTGAATGGGTGAGATAATAGTTGTGAAGTTCTCCCCCTTTATTTTTGGAAAATCCTAATGTAGATGTAGGAAGCCACTTTGGAGTGCAGAAGGAAGTTTTTATTTACCTTCTTCATGTAATTTTTGTGTGTGTGTATATAACCTAAATCACAATCTATCACTCAGCTTTTCTACTACAGAAGCAAGAAAAACCCTCTTTCTGGAAAAAAAACCAGCACTGGCTACCTTTTAATTACTGACAGAATACATTGGAAATATAAAGCAAGTTTTCATACTGAACTTCCCCATTTCTGCTGTTTAGATAGGCCAGTAACATAGCCTATCTAAATATGTTGAATATTTAAATTTTAAATATGAAAGATGATGTTAAAAATGTCATTTGTCTTTCCCCTTTCCTTTCAGTAGCCAAATTATGTATAGAGTTTTTCCATAGACATCATAATGTTTGAGAAGTCAAAGGAAGTGTAGGAGACAGTGATCTATTACAACATCAATGGAACTATATGAACTCTGCATCCTCAGTGGAAGTTTAAAAGTCACTTTTCAGAAGTGTAAGATACATTCATTGACATATATGGACTATATCTATGGATAGATATGGTCCAATGTAATTTTGAATCATTACTGCATGTCTTTGACACTTAAATAATATCATGTATAAAAGGTCATAAAAATATCTACACTGCATACATATTAGCTTTCTTTAAAATGCTCACTGTTTACAATACATAGCTTCTATACCTGTTAGAACTTTATCTTAATAAGTTCAGTTGCACAAAGAGTGCTATGGGCCTTAACTAGACTGACTATTCACATGAGTAAAACTACTGGCATAGTGCAAGATCAACTCCCAAGGACAGTAACCAACAGTTACTCTGTATGGCTAAAAGATCAAGAAATTAAGTAAGGAAAGAAAAAGGGTGTTTATTTTATTTTATATTTTTAAGAAGCTGGCTCAGAGTAAACATAATACTGCATTTTCTCTACAGTTGGAAAGATGTCAGTATAAAACAATTGTAATTAGAAGAAAATCCTATTTTTGGCTAAAAATTTTCATAACAGATTTTGGCTTCTTAGATTTTAAAGCAACTGCCATATAAAAACAAAACCTCTGTAGAAGATGTTGGGGGTAATGCTGATACACAAAAATCCAATGGAATGTCTAATTACATGTACCATTAAGGAGCTTCCTCTAGTAAACACTAATTTATTACTTCAAGTCATAGTTTCTTTTATATAGTCCATAACTTCAATAACCTCTTTGATTCATTTACATTAATACATCTCAAATATTTTGTTCTAAAAAAAAAAGTTTAGAATGTAGCTTTTAACTATGTGCTACGTTATCTGTGTATGGGATTTTAAATAATGCTGATCTTCATTTGAATGCAGGTGGCTATAAATACCTGCTACTCTCATTATACCTGCTTTTTAAGTTCCATTTCTGTAGTAAGGAGATGATACCTGCATAAACGATATGAAAACATGGAGAAGGTTGTAAGACTATTAGATAAGTTTGCATTTGCCTTTATGGAAGAACTTATGCATACGTAATTATGGTCTCCCTTCATTATTATTCTCAATAAATGACGGTGGGCTATTGCTAATATTGGAATGAGTACTGTTTTGTATTTCTATCTGCAGTATCTCCTGTCGTGTTTTACCCAGTTACCTTTACTCTGAGGGCTACAGGATGAGCTCTGTGCAAAGATGGAATAATTGAGGTTGTTTAGTAGAGAAAAGAGAAGATTCCAAAGAAATGTTTGGGCTTCCAAATGTAAAAAAGTTGATGCTAAAAGGGAAAGAATAAGCTTTTTGCCTATGGATAGGGTAAGAATTGTTGTGATTAGTCTGACAATTAAGAACAACAATCTTACTGTAAAGGACAGTTAAGCGCAGGAGTAGTTTGCTTAGGGAGATTGTGGAGTCTCTGTTGCTGGGGTTTTTTAGGAACTGGTTAGACAAATGTGTTATGACTGGGTTTTGTCCTGTGTGTGGCTTGGGTCTGGGGATGGACTAGATGGCCTCCTGAGGTGTATTCCAGCCCTATTTTTCCCTTTCTTCTACAAAGCATCCAGGACAGATTGCATGAAAACCCTTACTAAAATCTATTAAAACTTATTACAATCACTTTACCCAGCAAACCACCTCCTTTATTTTTTTTCAAATATGGCTTATGTTTATTGTGGCCTGATAGGTTTTATTAAATTGACCCTTGTCATTTATCATTCACCATCTATTTCTCTCCTAAGTGTTTATGTATTGATTCCTTTGTTACTTAAATTTGACCGGTAATAATAAAAAGTAGTCATCTTTTTCAGTCCGCAGAGCAACAGAAGAAGGTAACTGACACCTGCAGCATGCCCTTCCATTCCTATCATGTTTTTATGTTGATAGATCCATTCCACATTTTCAGTAGTCTAGTCAGTGCTGCTTTGCTGGCCTGATTATCCCCTCAAATTTCACAGCATGGAGGACTTACGGCATGCAGTTGACATTAGATACCCTTGACAGGATTTACATAACCTCCACTACCCCTGAGAGGAAGTGCTTTGATTTAGCTGCACTTGAGGCCCTTACAATATCAGAAGTTTTAGTCCTTTTAATCACACAGTTATTTGCTATCTGTAATGTTAATATGAAGTTCTTAAAACCAGAAATATTATATTGTACAATACCTCCATGAAAACTGGAAAGGGAGAAAAGCCAAGAGCAATTTGCCTCAGCTAACTAGAAAAACCTGAAAAAAGAAAAAAAATCTCAACTGAAATCTGCTTTAGATTTTATAAATCAATGATTTGAAGAGCATTTCTTAACGACCCCTCATATAATTTCTTTTTCTACATGGAGGCTGTGATAAGCATTTTGCACTAAAAAGTGTGGAATCAGATTCTGTTCTGAAAAGGGAAACATTAATTCAAAAGACAATTGAATAAAAACTTGTCAGTTTTATGACACTATCTTATTTTGGCATTCTTTGTCGTCTTGTCTCTTATGGTTTGAGTAACTGTTCTCTAAGATTGGCACCTTCAGTCCTGAAATCAAAACCAAGCACAGAGAGTTATGTATTCTTCCCATTAGAAAGTCAGATGTATTTTAGCTTTTTGCCTGAACTAGGCACAACTTACATCATATGTTTACAATAGCAGTATGTAATTACACTAGTAATATTTGTGTTAGCAATAAAATTTCAGTGGGTAAGATTTTATTTTTGCAAGATGTGGAGACTGTAGAATCCCAATGTTACCATCAGCCAGACAAGCACCTGAAAACTGAGTGCCACCCTGTTGAGATCCTGTAAAGAATTAAAGAAATTATTGTGGCTGTTTACAATTGGCAAGTCTTATTACCCCAAACAGGTATTTTACAGGCATTTGATTGTTCCCAAACAGCATAACCTTTCAGGAAAACTTGTTATTCTGAATTGAACTACTGAAAGTTCAAATGTTAACTGATAAAGCAGCTTTGCTTTAAAAATTACTATGGCACGTTTCTGTAGAACCATTCATTAGAGTGTTTTGTATCTATAAAAAAATCAACTCTATTTTATTTACCTCTGTGCCACTATATTGCATATTTCCTGAAGGCTTTCCTTTGGAATAACTGATGCAAAGCAGAGTACAGGTATTGAAATTTATATTGAAGTTTATTGACATGTTATAAACTGTAGCAATTATTAGTTTGCAACATGACAAGACACCCCTGAGATAGGGATATATATCTCTAACACATCTATGCCATTTTCATGACACCACATTATTTTTGCAACGGAATCCAATTCACTTTCCTCTGCATATCCTCAGCAATTTACTATGGACATGCCCAGTGAAACACAGGGCCATAGGTCTTTGAAGCTTGTCTGAAGGACAGCATCTTCAGAGCAAAAACTTCACAAGATTGCCTGGTATCCCTTTGTTTTAGCCCTGTCCTTCAGAGAAACAGTACTAAACTGAATTCTTACTGCAAAAATGTCTTTCTGTACAGTGTGCATCCTCAGTGAAACAGTAGCAAGCTTCTTATTTTGACTAGTTTATGCTAAGAGTTAACAATTACTGGAAGCATGTTTATGGTACGTCAAAAGCCAAGATAGTTGAATATTCAAAGCTAATGCATATGCTCTCCTCTTTGGCTTACTTTTTTTTTTTTTTTTGGTGGGGTGAGGGGGGCAGAATACAAATAAAGCACAACATGAAACTTAAATGGAAGAACCTTTAATAGTAGGTTAGTGATTGGGCTTAGAGCTAAATAGTCTCAGGAAATATATCTTCCATTCAAATCAAGTGTAAAACAAGCAGCTCCCCACCTTCACTTAAACAATGCTACAAATTTGAAATTCACTTACAAAGACAAGTTTTACTCTAATTCTTTCACAAAAATTAATGAGCAGTAAAGTGTACAACGTATATATAAACATTTTATAAGTGACATTAAGGTAACTATTCCTTAGAAAAGATGTACTGGAAGGGTGAAAAAATGGAGTGAAGGAAGGTTTCTTTTCATTGTGATGAAGCTCTTCTGAAGTTAACAGAAATGTTTCCACCAACTTAATATGGCTTTACATGAAGATCTAAGGGACAGATCAAATAAACTTGGTAACTTAAAGTGGGTGTAGATAGATTTGTTGCCAAAGTTGAAAATGATAAATTCCTACTTGTGCTCTGTTTCTCTAGAGGAAGTCAAGAGAACAGGCATCTTCTCATGCCTTTTCTCATGCATCTTCTCATCATTTTAAAGTTACCCAGAATGAGGTATCAGTGAATGCGTAGAATTGAAAGGACAGGGCAACTGAAGAGTCACTGTGCAACAAAGGTTAACTGGCATCCAGAAACTATGTTTTCTGCCAAAGCGGCAACGCCCACTCAGTCCAGTAAACCTTCCTAAAGCCTTCTCCTGAGAGGTAGGAGTTAGGTCCACAGCACTGCTTGTTACAGCTGGTTACGTCCCACATGTTGGCACAAACAAACCCGTCGTGACTTCACCTGCATGTGCCTAAAAAGCTGTGGTACTAAGGTTAAAACAAGTTCCCATGGTCTGAAGTGGACCGTTTTCCATGTATTTAGAGACCACATGTTGAATACGGTGTAATGGATTACAGTAATTTTTGAGAACTGTAGTCTTTTATAGAATTAGACTTGAAATACACGGTGATTATATTGTTTCCAAAAGCAATATACCAAAATTTTCCATGCATCTGTCTATCCGGTAGTTACAGTGAAGTTTTAGTCAGCCTACAAAGAACACTATTTTGGTATGCAATATCTATACATGGAAGTAAACTATTTGCTTCATATGCAATTATTATGCAATTATTTTTAAGATGAAGAGGTGTTTTAATGCTGAAGGTGAGAGGAGTTACACTTTCTCAAGTATTACACAATGACCTTTTTTTAAAGTCCTCTTAAGCCATCACTAGAGAGTTGATGATGCTCATAGAAAACACTCAATTATTGATTTTTAAGCACTTTTAAGATTCTCAAGATGCAGTTTATATGCTTGTATAGTTTAGAAGATGCACCACAGCTCATGCTTTGGAAAAGATGCCAGATATTTATGGTTGTATGTCACACATGACCTCCCAAGGAAGTACTCCTATAGTTGAAGTGTAGTCAAATCAGAAGAATAGAAAAGAGTGAAATGCTTTAGCAATAATTAACAGTATCTAAAAACATCAGTCTCTAAAAGCCAATAGACATGACAATGTGAAGCACAAATGGCCCTTTTCTTTCCATGTAATTTCTTTCTTAAAATATTTCTCAAAATCCTTAGAAATTCTGGCAGAAATGTAGACAGACATCAAGCCAAAAGAAGGTGTTTAGCCTGTAGCATACTGTGAAGTGTTTTTATTGTTGTTGCTATTAGTTTTTTGGGGTGTGTTTTTTTTTTAGGGCTTTTCTTTTTTCTTTCATTAAGAAACTTAATATACAGCACTTTTTCACGCAGGTAGTCATGCTGCAGTTTAAGACGAGCTGAAGTCTGTACGTGGTCTATTGAAAATCCATAGGAAGGAGTGCCTTTTTTATTTGCTTGAGCAGATGTGGGTTAAATTCCCCAAATAAGGAACACAACCTTATTCACATACATTAACAATAATGTTTTCTTCCAAATTGTTGACATTTAGGACTAGATCTATATTTGCCTTTGGGCTTCTGAATACATTGGTGATGCATAGCCCCTATTGATTTCAGTATGGGTTAGGAGACACATCCATCTTTAGACACATTTATATCTGTCAAAACACATAGTTTCAACTCTCCGAATATAAAGTATTTCCTTTCAAAAACATAGGGATTAAATACATTTGTTAATGAGTCATGGGAACAAAACAACTAAAATTTTATTTTTCATAAGTATAGATCTAAATAATTTTTTCAAATACTTTTAAAGTACTTAATCTCTAATTTTCAGTCTAAAAGTGAAGCTATGAAGAGATAAACTTTTATTAATGTATACTTTTTGACAAAATTTTAAAAGCTTACTTATATGCAAATACATGAAGTGTACTTAATGTTATTTTCAATTTCTGTTTGTAGTATGCTATCAGAAATATTTTAATAATTTTCTACTGGTTAACAATCTAGTGTCATAGAATTTAAATAGTTAACTAATTTTTGATGTGAGAAACACATTTGTTCACAGACAGGACTGAGGTGAAATCTTTTACTCAACATTTTGATTTTTATGATCAATGAGAATTTTAAAATTATGCCAATGGTTTTGCAGATTACTATAAAACCCAAATTATGGGCTAACTTCAAGTTTATTATTGCTATAAAATCTGCTACTTCTGTTAGAATATTTTTAAAGTCACAATTATCAGTTTTCATCATTGAATTACACTAATACTTTTATAAATATTTACATACATAATTATTTTTGCATTGCTTCTTTTCAGCAGAGAATGGGGTTGTGCAACATATCTAGGTGAATAAAGAGGATAGTTCAAGGACAGATAGAATGGTTTTACATGTCTAGACAGAATGGCCCATTTCAAGTCCATATATGTATAAAGCTGAATGTTTATTCAGAGATATCATGGGGAAAAACAACCATATGTGTGATTTCATGACTGAGAACTTTCCCTCACAGGCTCTTTATCTGCCTTGTTTCTTTCCAGCATCTATGTTGCAGTCTGTTAAAACCCTTGTTGGAAAAGGGATGCTTGTGTGCTTTGGCATGGCTGCTGGATACTGGATGGGAAAACCTTCCAGATGAATGGGGGGATTAGACCTTTCCCAGGAGCAAGTGGTCATGCACAGTTAGCAGAACCTTCTGGGATGCAGCATGGAGTAGTTGAGGTGCTCACTTTAAAGAATATTACTTATTAAAAAAAAAATCTGCCTTTAGAAATGTAAAGCTTTTAATTTTCAAAGAGGAGAAACAAAAAGCTCTCACATGGATGAGAAGTTGCAGGAAGTTCCCCTTAGGATATTGGCAAACTTGGGGTGTCACTGTGCAGATAAATAACACACCATTTTGTCAGATACCATTTTATGGTTGGCTGTGCTCTGAAGAATTGCTCCACTACTTAAGGATAGTACTTCAAAAAGTAGATCTCACTGAAATATTTTACATAAAAAACCAAGAACCAAACCAAAAAAAACAACGACCCCACACACACACACATTCAGTTGCAAACAGCACAGATTGAATGTCTGTATGATGCTACCAAGGGTTGATCTCTGTTCTTAGGGAGGGACATGGCTGCTGTGTTGGAGGGCAGGGTGCTGCATAGCACACCTCCCTCTGACTGTTGTCTTATTATATGACAAGGAAAATGGATAATTCTGAATAGTATTGTCAGGCATGGGTTGACATCCTTATCACCCTCCTACTTTTATGTTGTCTGTCCCAAGTAAATCCCTCTCTAATCTGTTTTAGAGATCCCAGACTTACAGTCCTGTTCAATCTCTGTGTGGTATACTCGTTTATCACCTACAGAAATGAAGTACTGCCTCAAGTGAAGATTATAACTGAATGCAGTGGAGGCTTGTTAAAATTATCTATTCTGCTCTATTGCAGTTTCATAGCAGAGAATGGATGGATTAAAATGTGTGCTGATTACTATACAGCTGGGACTTTTTAACAAAACGGCTGCATACTTGTGGTATGCCGAAGAGCTAAGCTATGTTCTCAGAAGCACTTAAACTGAGAATCTATGAGGACTCTCACTTGCTGGGGTGAGGTCCCAGCTTCGGTCCCTTGGCACGCTGGGCTGTGTTCCTTGTGTGTGGGTGATGTTTCTGGGGAGCATGGGAAAGTTCTGGGATTCTCTTTGGTTTGATATGGTCAAGAGAAATACAATGCACTCTGCCGCTTTTTGCCTCATTTATTCCGACGTGCTTGTTCTGTTCAAATACAGTAAAATAAAGATATACCATATTGCATAAAAACCTCACAAACATTTGAATTGCATCCTCTCACTTTAAGGAATTCATTTACTCCAAACACTAGGCAAATTAGGTGAACTGGAACATACAATTAACGCAGCTTGCCAAGCTGAACTGAGCTCAACCCTAAATATGGTCATTGCTACCACCTTGTCAGTAGCATGTGGTGTGTGTGAGCTGAGTTCTACCATCAAAACTCATTTTTGAAATGTCGAGGATAAGTTTGTCCTGTTACCTCCATCAACACTTTTCAAAACTTTTCACTGAAATTCTGAAGAATATATGTAGGTCTTAAGCAAAATTTCTGCCCATAAAAATGTCAAGTACCTGTTATTTTGGATATGCCCATTCCATCTGACTGTCTAGTGTTGATGTGATGACATTATTTTTACTGCATGTGCTCTTTGTTTTGCCCATCTCCTCGGGGGAAAAAAAAAAGTAATTCCTGTAAATCAGCCTACTCAAATGATATTCTACACCCGCTAACACCCTCACTCCTTTCAGGACAATGTTCTTCCTCTTCCTGGTTTCAGTGAAACTCAAGGCTATAGGAAAATTAAAAATTTGCCTTCTGTCCTTTGGTACAAAACTAAATAATCACGTATGACAAGGATGTGCTTTCCTAGTCCCATCTCAGGACCTCTAGAGCCCACTAGTATTAGTTACACTGGGCATTACTAAGGACAGCCCTCTAGCTGTCATACTAGACAAAAAATATCCTGAGCTTGTTCTGCATAGTTGCCATCTCTATGGAAATTTTAGTTAGAACAAGAAAATCGATATGAGTTAGGCTAGAAAAGCAGACTAGTATCAGTCATTAACATGAAAATAAAACCTGTTGGATCAAATTTGTACTGACAAGGCAAATTTTAGTTTAGAATTAGTGAAATGTGCTCTGCTCCAAGGGTGATTCGCAAAATTTTATGAAATCTTAGCCTTTTTTCTTTTTAATTTTCCTTAAAAATAAAAAAGAAAGGAAGGAAACAGAGCAGATCCCTTCAGGTCATGGCAAAAGTCATGCAGCTGATGTCTGTGGAGTGAATGAGTGAATTGGTCAGCTCTTGCAGTTTTCCAAATCTCTTCTTTAGGGTTGCTAGATGTGGCTCATTTGATATTTAACATTTTTGATAGCTGTTTCTTTTTTACTATAACAGTTACTATACCACTGTTTAAAAAAAATACTGCTATTAATAAACAGCATATGACACTACCATCATCAGTCTAAATAAGCAAGATACTACTTTTTTATTTTTTTAACTTATCATTCTGCTATTTACTAATTTATCTTAGTGATAAATAGGATGAATGTGATTTTGTATTCCTGCTGAGGTGAGTTATGTTTAGTTGTTTCACTCTAAAGCTATGTGTAGTATTTTTGTAATGGTTGATTCTGGAGATGTTTGTACAGATAAGAGGGCTTCTGAGCATGTTTCTATATACTTATATTGCACCATTAAACATTCAGAACAGCAGATGATATCCATATGGAAAGCGTGACAAATATAAGAAATGCTATATTCAGACAGAAAAAAAAAAATTTGTGTTCAGTGGTCTTGCAAAAGCACCACTACAGTTGGCAAGAGTACTTTTCTTGTTGACAGTCTTTGCTCAGAAGCCTAAGCCTAAATGCTCATCAAGACTGAACTGCACTCTTGCCTTAGAAGTGTTCCCCTTGGAAAAGCTGAGGGATGTTTGTCAGACAGTACTGGCAGCACAGATTTCTCTGCTATATTAAACCTAATATAAAACTGCTACTTTTTAAATGAGCAATGTGGATACTTCTTTGAGTTGCCATTCCAGCATTTTCCCAAAGCGTTCAGTTCCCTACAAGAAACTGTCTTTTCATTGTTGGTTTTTTTTTTTTTAAGTAAATGCCAGAAGTATTTGGTCTCTCTTAGCTCTGAGCAGGGAGGTGCTTGTGATTTCAGGAGAAAACTCTGAATTTAAGCTCTGATAACGGCTCTCTGATTGACCTTGCAAAATTTCATAGGCTGCACAACCCTGTAAGCTACATTTAGCTGACTGCCTCACATGCAATAAAAGACCTATTGCTAAAAAGAGCCACAGAATAAGTGAGAAATATTTAGAAGTTATAATAAATTATCTCTAATACTCTTGACTTACTCTGCTGTTGCAGCAAAGTGGCATGGAAAGACTACTGAAGGGCCTAAGCTAGTTTATGCAGAAACTACTTCTGTATCATCAGATGCCTTCTGGAGAAGCAAAAGCCACTAGGAAGCAACCATTAGTTGGAAAATGGTGAAATCAAATCCCTTTTCTAAAGCTGTCGAAGGAATTTTATAAACACTGGCCCAGTCTTTTGTGACATGAGATCAAGTCCTTTCTTCAGCTCTGAAGAAATCAGTGCAGTCTACAGTTGCCCTTTTCTAGTCAGGAGGAAAGCTAAAACAATTACAGAAGCACTAGTTCAATCATCCTTCGTTACTGTACCGTATACTGGAAATTAGGCCAGCATCCCTCTTTGCAGCCACTGGTCATTCTGGATTAAAACTATGTGAATAATTCACTTTTCTTGGGGCAGCTCCAAAAACTTGAAAGGTAAATTTATTTCACAGCAGCTAAAATATTTTTTATAATTCAGTTATCAAGAATATCTATAAATGTAAATCCTATCATTTAGGGTAATTTGAAATATTTCTAACTATTATTTTAAAACATTTTTAAAAAGTATCAAGGATATTTCTAGAAGAAACCTAGTATTTTTAAAGTATCAAAACAAAAACGTTTTGATTTGTTCAGACTTGGGTGGTGGGCTTTTTCATTTGGTTGGGGTTTTTTTTAATGGGAGGAAATCAGGAATACTTGAAAAACAAATTAGTGATACCTGTAACTGGACTTCTCAGATGAAAAAAAACACCTCATCTAACAAATTTAACTGCGAACCAGGATATGATGTGGAAAGCACCAGAATGTCTGCTACATGGAGTATCCAATCTACCACCTTTAAAAGTGAAGCTGCCTCTCAATCATCCATCCACCATTTTTCATTGGTTTACTTATTATCAAATATGCAACAGCACACAGGAAATGTACAGTTTTGTGAAGGATGATTTAAAAACAACAAATATATCTGTTTAATGGCTGTGGAATGGTTTTAAAGTCATGATGGTAACCAAGAATTTCACAGATGAATTACTATTAGAGAAGAGAGAGGATCATATTTAGAGCCCATGGACTGAGTAGCTTTAATCCCCCCCAATTCTCAACAGTATACAATACACAGTGATAAAGAGAATGAATTGAACTAATAAAAAACTGAATTAAAGCAGTAATAGAAGAAGTTATATGTATGAGCTAAGGTCTCAAACGTATTTCAAGTTCATGCTGAGGGGCTGCTCCACACCCAACAGATAAGACAAACCAAAATTAGAGATGCCGAATGGTCCTGCTTAAACTATTAAAGCAAATGAGATAGTCACACATTTCTCAATGTTCAGCATCATACTCAGATAATCTATCCAATTTTTTTCATTAACTGGTAAAATTCAAGGCCAAGTAAATGGTCTGCAGGCAATTCATAATAGCTTCTAACAGGTTCAGATCATGGAGGTGCCCACAGTAAGAAACAAAGAAATCCTCTTTTCATGATCTGTTACAGAAGCAAAAGGCTAGAGCCAAGGAGAATAGATCTGGTAAAACGAGCCAGCACCACAAAAATAAAGCTTGGGGTAATTTGCAACATCTATTAACAAAATATATTTTTTAAAAGTCTGGGAAGTTCTCTACTTTCTGAAAACTTCCAAATTTTTTTATATATATAAAAAAGGAAGAAAATAAAAGGAAGCCATATTGATTTCTCAACTTGCCATATCCTTTTTTCAAAATTTTCTTATTTCCTCTGGATGACAAAATAAGATTGTATGTGCTTAAACCTAATAAAGGAATGGTGGAAGAAGAATGTCTTGGCAAACCTGTAAGTCTTTGGCTTCTACATGCTGGTACAAGACAGAAAGAAGAACGGGAGGATTTCTAGTCCCATTTTTAAACTTGGGATATCTTTTAGGATCCTGATATAGCCCTTTTAAGTAAGAATGTTTTTTATAAATGCCATTTTTGAAATTAAATTTTAATTCTTTTATACCTTTGGAGAAGCAAAGTTTCAGTCAAGTCTTCAAGCTGAGTCAGAAACCATAGTTCAGAAAGAAATCTAGGCAAAGTTCCCTATGAAAAAGGTTATATGCATAGAATGAGTACTCCGATAGACCAACAGATTCTTTCACAATTCTCTTCAGACTGTGAAAGGAAATGTGTTTTTAACCAGCTAGTGCAAAGGGCTTTAAATATAGGCAAATTCTTCTATATTCGTGTCCATGAAAATGAGCACAAGCATATGGAGATCTAAAGTGCCTAGGAGATATCAAGTAGGTGAATAGAAAACATTTAGTCTGGGTATGCGTAGAAAGTTTGGGTGAAGGAAGTTTCTTTAAAGAGGACACTGAGCTGGGGCTTGTTTAGCAATACCTGACTTGAGAACAATTACTCTTTGGATGATGAAGGCATTTTTGTCTTATTCAAATGCAGACTTTTGGCAGAAAGTGGATTCATCTTGCTTTTGATCAAGGTAAGAGATGTTTTGGTCATAATAAATGACATAAATGATAAATTGAAATTTGACTTACCACATAATGGATCATGATGACTGTAACTGTTGTTTTGCTACAAGTTGGTGGGATTGTGGAAAAAAAAAAAAAAAAGAGTCCTTTTAGTTATGTTTTTTATAAGCAGACCTTAGAAAGTTGGAAAATTGTTTTTACAGACCTAAAAAAATAAATAAATCTCGTGGTATGTATTATAAGGTTGCTGACTGATATTGCTGAGGGAACAAAGTATTTTCGTTCCTGAAATGATAGGATCTATGGAAGATGTTTTCTTCAGCCTAAACAACAGATTGGTGTGTCTCCTCCTTCTGCTTTTTTTTTTCTAATTTTCAGTGGTACGTTTGAAATAGAAATGCTCTTAAATTGTTCATGAGTTTTGAACATTCAGAATTTCCAAACACTTGCTTCCCTGTTTTTTAAGGTTGGTCTTTCTTCTTTTCCCTCTTTTATTCTATAAAGATGTAGAGTACAAATCAAGAAATCTTAATTATAGATATATTTATGCTAGTTCTTTATGGGAAATTTTCAGCTCCATTTAATAATAAAAAGGTGTTAATACATTCCCGTATGAATAAATGTGGGAAGATGCCAAATGAGAGGGAGGGCAGAGAGAAGGGCATTTTCCACTGCCACAATCATTTATCATGTGACAATCATTTATCTGACATTGATTGTCTTTAAGAGCTGACACCTCCTATTTTAGAGAAATAATTTCTATTTTTGCTTTCTTTAATTTTTCAAGCTCTCAGCTTCAAGGCTTAGTTTACTTTTTCTCTGGTTTTGCTGGTCTGGATTCACTATTTAACTCTGGAATAGGGATATGTTCTTTAAGGACACCCATATTTTTACTGTGTGATTCAGCCAAAATACTTAGATATTCTGTCATGTTACCATTACGATTTGTTGATGGCTTTTTGAACTAATTTGACTTTACGTATATAACTGTGGCATCCTTGCTGGCAATACTTGGAGCTGAGTTGCATTATGCATGGCTCTAACAATTTACTCATTGCTTAAGCTTTTAAGCGTTATCCAAGAATGTCCTAACAAACAGACCCAGTATCTGTCAGGTACACAATTTTTACTATCCTAAGGGTAGAATTGTTAATGGAATGCTTAGGTTTTGAATAACTTTAGGTGTGTCTGTTTGTATAGGTGCTACTTTGTGTATATTACTGCTCCTTTGTGTCATCCAAGGAACTAGTACCAAAAGATGGCATCTTCATCATGATGACATTAACCTCCTTGGGAGGTAAGGAAGTTTTTCATCCTGTATCTTTTAGTTTTTGAAATTAATATTTTGACACCCTATGAAGAGATCTTGACAGTAAAGGGTGGCATTCAGTAAAGAATGAGGCAACAAAATAATTGTACCAACTTAGAAGATTGAAACTCCTCCTTGGAAGGTTTTTCTTTGACTTGTAGTCCAGTGCTAGCCCACAAACACTTGTTACATGTTTTTTGCCATGAATTACATTTACAAAATGTAATTTAGTAATCAGAGTTGATAAAACAAATCAACATTAGGAGAAAGCAAGAAAGAAAGTTCCATAATTTAAGGTGTGTTTTCCCTTGTATCTTCCCTGTGTGGGGGGAAAAAAAATCACAATGACTCAGGGGACTGTGTTTCGTAAATTTGAGCTTTCCTTTGTAAGATGTGAATAGAAGCCAGCTTTCTTCCTTAGGCTATCATTGAAAGTATAGTGATGATAATAGAAAGAGTCAACAGAATTTGTAACAGGAACATCCTGAATAAAGTACCAGATTTCAGAGATTGTAACCTTAGCTATAAGGAGTCTTACATTCTTATGGTTTTCCTGAAGTGAATCTACAATCTAAGGACTTTATGACATTCTGAGCTTCTGTTCTTATTTGCATTGGATTCTAACTGAATGAGAAGTTTTGTTTGTTTGTTTGTTTGTTTTTTGTTTTGTTTTTGTTTTTTTCTTAAATATAGCCTGGCCCTGTTCACAATGGGATTCCAACATTTCCTGTTAGAATGTGATTTACCAGGAATTTAATTAATCTCTAGTTCAAACTGTACTGCAGGCCTCTAAAATTAAAATGAAAAATAAACATAGCAATTAACATTGAAAGAGAGCTAAACTTAGCACTTGAAACTAAAATTACAATATATAAAGATGAACCCAAACCAAAATTGAAAAAATGAATACCACTGAAGCCTATTATGTTCAAAAGCCAAATATGATTACTGTATTTTAAACCTTAGGTTAAGAAATAAAGTGGATCATGATATGAATGGCATAATGTAATTACATAATATAAGTCCTATCAGACATAAACTGTACCTTTTATATTGCTCTTTTTCTGAGAGATGTTTATTTCTTCTCCTTCCCTCTTTCTCAACCAAGATGTGATTTCGAAACACAAGCAAATAAATGTCAAACCCTTCTGCCTCTATTCTGCCATTCCACTTCTGAAATTCTGCCAAACTGAAAATTTCCATTCAGACTGACTGGCATTTGTTGAACCGACTTTTTTTTAAATTATTATTATTATTATTTTATTTTAACACTCTTTTTCAAAAGTAGTGGAAACTTTGTGCAACCCTTGCTGTGTCTATGCATGACATTTTAAAAGCAGCTGCTTCTGCGGATCTTTTTCACAATAGTACATTTTTTCCTGCAGACGCTCTGAAAACCCCTCACAAAAAACTTCGGTTACTTGTAATTCTTGGTCTTTGGTGTTTCCAAACTCGTTATGTAGAGCAGGTTCCACCCACCTTCATACCATGCCAACCTAAGAAATACAGAGACCAAATAAAAAGCTACAGTAAAGAGTAAATAAGATCAGTGGAAAATTTGTTAAAATCTCTACCCCCTCCTCCTCCTTTAAAACAAAACAGGAGATTGTACAGACTTTGGCTTCAAAATCTCTGCTCTGCTACTCAGTTATGCTTTTTTTAATTATAAAAATGAAGAGGTAGAATAATATGCACAAGGAGATAGATGGAGCAGAATGGCTTGTGAGGAATTCCTAACGTAAAAAAGGCTTTTCACATTTACTGTAATTTCTCCAGTCTGCAATATGTTAGGAAGAAACATACCACCATGAAATGTCACTATGCTACAAGAATCTTTCTCGCTCTTTGTGGACAGTACACACGCTGTTTGCTTATTAAGGCAGCAGACAGTTCTCAAAAGAGGTACTATTTTAGTTATAGAATCAATTTTTAAAATATACAATAATTGAAAGTCACGAGTGAATTCTTCTATGGTTGTGCAGACCTGAAAAGTCAAAAACTGTGTGGATCTGTAGCAAGATATTTCAGAGCACAAGATGCTCCTTTTCTGGGCAGCTTCCTTTAAGCTGCAGTCATTGCATCTTTTTTACTTTCCTACGGTGAATCTGTAGCTGGAACAGCAGCAGCAGCAGGTGGGGCTAGACAATATTTGCCCTGTTTGGCCCTTGTAGCATATAATGGAGCTTCAATTCCACCTCTGGCTTTCCAGTTTCATTTTTTTGTTTGTTTGGTTGAATGCAGGAGATTTTAAAATATAATTTAGTCTTCAAAACAGACAAAAAATCTTTAGGGCAAAATAAAATCCAATATGAACCAGTAATTTAAAGAGAAGAATGCCTTATTAAAACATGATACTTTAAACATGAAATTCCTAACATTCAAAGATTGCATGTTCTTCCCTTCTCCCCTCTTTTTCAAATACTGAAAACTAATGAATTGCAAAGTTGCGAATGATGGTAACCTTGTGCACTCTATGTGGAAGAAGCCTCTAAACTCAGAGCTGAGTTTAGTGACCCAATATAGCTAGGTCACAGAAGCAATGAAGTCCTTGAATATGACTGAAATCCTCCCAGCATGCAACATTTGTCCTTCTTATTGATCCTCGGTATATTCACAAGAGCCTAATTTTCCTTTTCTGAAAAACAGGGGTAATTGTGCTTTCCGATCTTGCTAACAGATTTTGGGAGGTGCAAATGAAAGTTTTTAAGCACATTAAATTCACTGAATGAAAAGATTGCTTCCTGCTCCTAAATGCTCTGTGCCTGTTATGTTTTATAATTCTAAGGGTTCAAATGTTACTGTGTTGGTATATCCTCTGTGACATTTATTATTTCTGTGAAGGCTTGCATAACTCATTTTGGGGGACTCTTGCCTGTCGTTCCTGTACAACCTACTCCTTTCATACACATAATTTTAGGTTCCATTTTTAGGTGATTTCTTCCCACCTGGAATTTCTTTCCAATGAGGAATTTACCACATGGCTAAAATAGTTGTTTAGTCCTCAATCTAAACCTCGCTTTCAAGAAAATATTAGCTTTTCCAAGTCACTGCCTACCTGCAATTTTCTTATCTCTGAACTTCACTTTCTCTTTCGGTACATCTGCCTGCACATGTTATGTAGTGCTACCAAGGACTAGCTCCTTGTCTGTACTGCCATCTTCCCCCGGTTTCCATGCTCTCCTCAATCAACTCTCATAGAAGCACTGTGCCTTTGGCTCTTTGCAATGTAGTTTACCCTAACTGCGATGTTGCCTGCTCTAGGTAGCTGTCTAATAGCTGTAATAGCCATACAAGCAATAACGAAAGCCTGCAGTGCCCCACATCTGCTACTTTCTGCTTTGTATGGGAAAAGTTCCCATGGAAGGCTCAGGGACCTTGTGTTCTTTCAAATGCTGCGTTAAAACCTCTGGTTTAAAATGCTTCTGCCTGACACAGATAGGTGCCATAACTTGCTACTGCCAATTCGTTACCTCTGCCTCTCAAGGATGGTGGTTTTGGGGGAAGGAGGGAGGACACATTTTCATTTCTGTTTAATGAACACACACCTCTGCTCTCTAGGGCAGAGTCTGGCATCTTTGTTCAGCACCTTCACAGGCACAACAGAGCCCTGCTGCAGGGCTGGCATTCTCAGCATCTGAAAATTACAGAACGGATTATAATATGGTAAAATTGAGAACATAAAATAAATGACCTGGTCATCCTTACGGAAGTTAGCATATTCTTTTTCCCCTGCATAACCTCTCCATAACACATACATGCTCCCTACTGCCAATAGACACCAAAAATTAATTCCTCACCTGAACACAAATGGTAACACATACCTCTTACCCTCTTGCCAGCAAAGCAGCTTCCTAATTAATTGGAGATCGGGGCAGGGTTTGTCTCTTGAAACAGCATTTACAGAAAATATGTTTTTCAACTAACATCATGGTTTACCTAAGTCGTCATTATTTGTTTCTGCTATTAAGACGAGTCTTTACTATTTAGAAAAGCATTAAGAAACATTATTCACTGTCTTTTAATTTTTTTTACTTTCTATAAGTAATCTATGTCTGCTTTTCAGTATCTTGTTATTTTATGTGCTTGGAGCTGGGCTTAGATTTTGTCCTCCTTTGACTCTAGTATTGTTTCTCTTGGAATACTCAAATGTTGTATTCAGACATCTGAGGTTAAGGATGGCAGGCATGCGAAAACAAACCGTTAGGTCTTAATGGTTATAGGTGTTTATGATTTCCCATGTGTGTATGTAGCTCCAGATGGGAAGACTGGGTTATAAAGAGGAGAGGGTCACAGGTAGTTAACGTACTAATAGTGTGGGTATGATAATGCAAATAATATGATATAGTACCAGTATAGCCATTGGCTGCTAATAGTAATAGTTCTGATCATCGCTGTAACTGCTAAAATTCATAAATGAACATTTGTAGGGAGAGGTCATATTTATATTAGCTCAGTTGATGCAGTTACTAAAAAGGAGTACATAAGCTTAAGGCCCTTCTTTGGGTCCAAAAGCTTGTTTGGTTTTTTTTGTCATTATAGACACTCATTTAATAAATGGCACTGCTTTTTCCTACAGACCTCTTGCTGTTATGTTAATATCTGTGCTCAAGCTCTGAGCATGTCTAATAGTGATCTTGAGTGAGAGTCTGTAATTCTGAAAGGGCACTTTGTATCATCTTTGTGTCTTCAGCATTTCAGGCTGTCAGGAGAGCTTAAATCATGACCAAAGCCATTTAAAGTGTACTGAACAACTTCTAAACAACAGATTTTCCAGCAAACTTAGTAAACAAAATATTTAAGCATCTCTCTTCCTTTTCCTTCCTTCATGTTTGTCTTAGACTATAACTGTATCAGGAGATTTGAGATTTTCTACAACCCCTATAAACTATAGTGGGGCAGAAATCCCACATAAAGTATGTGAAGGATTCTGAAGTGTTTGCATGATTCTCTCTTGGTATTCATAAGGGAGGACGTGCAAATTAAAGCCATCTGTGAGATTAGGGGTTGTGCACAAATTCTTTGACTGGCCTGATATCCAAATGACTTCTAGGCTACTTCATTATCACTTAATCATGGCTGGCCATTTTGTGAGTGTAATTGCAAGGAGAGCAAGCTGGGGACTTCACTGACCCTGCAAGAACCTACATTTACATGTTTTTACTTGGTTTGTTCCTCCAGTGACTCATACATTGCTGTCTTAGGTCCTGGGCTAGTGTCTTTTTATATTTTATTTTTATTTGCTCAGTTGGTCAGGAAATGAGCATTGTTGAGATGGGATAGTGATAATTCATATGAGTCAATCAAACTGTCATTTAACTTGTTCTCTGGTAGTTTGTGGTAGAGGACTGCTTACTGCTTTGGTTGTGAACGGTATGCAGAGCTGACTGTTGTTTCCTGGGCATCAATTCACAGGTCTAGATGACCTTCTCCTGTTTGGTAGCAACTTATTGAAGTTACTGCTTATGTGTAGCACAATTTTTGCCTTTCACTGATTCAGAGGGAGCTAGATTAGGACAATCCAAGGAGCTGGGTGCAGATAGGATCTCCACAATCAATAGCAATAGGCTTTCTATTATTTTTAGCAGAACTTCTTAAGTGAAGAAAGTACCATGGTCTCACTTTATAGGTACAAAAGCCCCAGTGAGATGACAGGGGTAGCCTGTGCAGGGATTACCCAGAAGACTACTATCAGAGCTCCAACAAATGGGCCATTGCTCTGAGAGCGCTGCCAAGCCTTCTCCTTTCTAAAGATTTACAGTCAAACCCAAGTTTGAAGTCTTGGTTATGATGAAGGCTGAAAATACTATTAAACTACTTTTACTTTTCATCTTTCTGCAATAGAAGACTTGTTTGGACTTTTGGTTTCTTGCGATATTTGTGGAATATCTTAATTTTAGCTTTCCTGGCTAGCATAATTTTCTAGTACATAAATGTTTACTGAAAATTGCCTTGCGTTGCATTATCAGGTAAATGGACATTTCGATGCAGTTACTTATGGAGGCCTCTAGGTTTGTGCAATGCTAGTTCTAAATTGCAATGGTGTATGCAATGTGTTATTAATCCATATGTTAAAAACAGTCAAACTGAGATTACTTTGTTTTCTTTCCTTCTTTCTTTGAAGATCCTTGTTTGCCTGTACTTTTAATTCTACATCTGATAGTTTAGCATGTGGATATAATCATCGTGTGTTTTATTCCTACCGGTACTTTCCTTTTTCCTTATCTAAGGTTCAATCCTGGATGCTGCATTTGAATCAAAGGTTTTACAAAAAGCCATGCTGTTGGGCAAGCATCTGCTGTTCCTCTGTTTTTTTACTTTTTAATTTTGCTATTATTTACTACTTTCTTCTATGCCAGTAGCATCATGATAAAATAAGAACAGTTAACCTGCTGAAAAAGTCAGAATCAGGAGGTTAAAATGTGATCAAGGGTTAATTTACCAGACAGAAATCTCAGTAGGTTTTCATGATTTTGCTGTAGTCAGTCACATACTTAGTTCATATTTTATTGAGTCTGCTATAGACTATGTTTTAAAAGTTGCTGCGCAACACTTGTTTGGATTGACAGCATCCCTTTTGTTGTATATCAGGCCCATAAGTACATCACATTTGCTGGGGAAATGCCTGGAAGGAATGGTTAGGCTAGACAATTTCAGAAAAACAAGTGGTATTTTTTTTAACTTAATGTTAAAAAATGTTTTGAAATTTACTGGCCTATTATATTTCCGTTTTGACCATCCTTTTTCTGAAGGATTTTCTTTGGTGTAAGCATAATTTTATGAAGGTGTCCAAAAGGTGGTGGTTTTTTTTTTAGCATAAAGCATCTTTGAGTGTAATTTTCTGCCTTGTTATCAAGTCAGTTCATAGGTTTTTTTTTTTTGTCATATTGAATTTAGATTTTATCATTCTGGATTATGATGGTTTATTTCCTTATTTGAAAATGTGGTTAAATTCTTCTCACATTTTCCACGAGAAACCAGTGTTTATCAACTCTTCTCTTTGCTCTGCCTCTCTGGATTTACTTCTATTTTTTATGTTACAGTAATTATTTGTTGCTCTATAGTGTGTCAAATCAAGCAAGAAATATGTATGCCATTGTCCTCTTTCAGATAAGTGTGTGAAGTATATATTGCCGTTATGAAATGGAAATGATATATAATTTTCAATATATAGAGAAGCTGTATGGTGTAATTGAACATGTCTGTTTCTAAAAGAAAACAAGCATCTTGCCTCTAGAGCAGTACCATTAGAAAAGCTGATTTTTTTTTTTAAGCAATTTTTTTCCAGTAAAATAAATTCGGCACACTCTTAAAATATTTTCAATTTGGTAAAAACTGTTCAGTGTTTTCAACTGAAAAAGTAAAGTGATTTTGAGGTTATATTTTAGTTTTCTAAAAGGATTATTTAAAAAGGATATTTAAGACTACTGCTTTCTGAAAATAGTACTTAAAACATAAAAAATTTATTAAAGAAAAACAAAACAAAGTTGCAAGAATTTTGACAAACATGCAAAATTACAAAATAATTACTGTGGCTGCACCAGTTTAGATGTAAGACAGGTATGTCCAGTGACGGTACAAGACTGCATTTCTGCGCGCAGACCTTGGAGTGGGTTGCCAGTAGATATGTGGGTGGATTTTTTCTTTTTTTTCCCCTGTAAGCATCTACCTCTTAATAGTTAATGAAGTTTCCCTGAGTACCACTCAGCACAGTGGATGAACAGAGAGGAGGATAAAGAGGGCTTCAAAATAGCTTTACTCTTCCTTTCCTCCCCAGCATGTGTGTAAGGGCCGGACCAGAGGAAGAGGGAAGGAAGAGGGAGGTGGTGTGAGGAGTAACAGCAAGCAATGCCCTGTGTCTCCTGCCAGGACACCTCTAATGTACGGCTTCCCTGGGAGTTACAGCCCAACAGGGAGCACGGAGAGCTTGGCTGTTGCAGAGTGGTGACGTCCTCTGGCTCCATAACCTGGGATGCCAAACCTGTGGCCATGGGGTGGAAGGAGGCCACGGTGCTATGCTTAACAGCCTGTGAGGTGCAGGCTATGGTGTAGGGAAGCGCAAGATGGGATCCAGCGGTGCAAGTTTTACAGATGGTACCTAATACCTGGTGGGTCAGAGGTCCCTTGGAAACTTCAGTTGGGGCTGAATTAATTAGCTTGTCTGGCTGACACCCCAAAAAATTTTAGAGCCCCGTTTAAGGATAAGCCAATCCATCGCAGATTTTGGTTTAAAAGGAGTACACAGTGAACTCTGATGCTTTGGGAGCTGCTTGACAGGCTGGTCAGCAGGGTAGGTTGGAGAATGGGAGACAGTAGCTTCATCAGTTCTGCTGATCCATGGGTTAAAGTGGCCACGTGCTCCCCAAGGACAGATCTGTAGCCGCAGCCTTCCCACAAGGCCATCATCCCTGGCTCAGCAGCTGCTCTATTCTAGGTATGGGTGTAAATAAGAAAATCATGGCCTCGTTATGCAGGAAATTTCATTTATACCTGGAGCATTTGGTAGAGTTTTATTCCCCTGTTATATCACAAAAGTGGATGACAGGAGCAGCAACTTAGACTTGGCCAAGAACACAATAAAATGATTATAGGTTTATACAACATTTAGCATATCATTACTTTCCTGTAATTCCAGGTGTGCTGGGGTGTGTGTGTGTAAACAATCTGCTGGTGGTGGACGTTTTCCCTGACAAGGCGGTATGGGAAGGACAGAAGCGGCAGACACATGGTGCTTCCCTCTTCCTTGGCTGGACAGGACAAGTAGCAAGTGAGTATGAACAGTGAGATCAGAAAGGAGGAGGGGAAAAAAAAAGTTGTGGCAGAAAGTAATATGCTCCAGAACAGAGTGTAGGGAAACAACTGTAATTGTCAAAACAAAGTGGTACAGAAGAAGTAATCTGAATATTAATACCACTGCAGGCAATTTATGCAAAAGCAGGTTTCTTCAGTTGCCTTTACACCCTTAGCTATAAAAAAAAGCCTCAGAAAAGGACTGAGGGCAAACTTGGACTTGCTGGCTTGGGGCTCTGCCTGTTAATTGCTGAACTGCAACAGATCATAAAATCCAAAACTTCATATCTTGCAGCAAGACAGCATCATGAATAACTAAATTTACCACCTGATTCCCACGATACCTGGAATTCAGCGCTTAAAAAGAGGACAAATACAGCTGCTATATGAAACCACACAATCTGCTTTGGTGCAATTTGGCAGTTTAGAAAAAGCAGAGTTTTTGGACACAGCCCTCCAACAGCCACTCTATACAGGGAAAAGAAAGCTCACTTTCTTTGAGAAGTCCTCAGAAATCCTGAGCTTGATATGTCCTGGCACCACTGACCAAAAAAAAAAAACCCTAGATCCGGTGCCTGGATGCTGCCAAATTCTGTCCACAAAACCTAGAAATTATGTCATCATAGTAGAAATAACAATTGCTTTCTATGATTCAGCTAAAAGGAAAAAAAAAAAAAAGGCAGAAAGCAGCCACCCTGGGATGGCACCAGATCCTGACAGAGCAGCGGAAAGTCTCCGCCGATGTGGCGTGAGCCTCTGGCCGCGCTCACCTCCGGGCTCCCGCGAAGTTTTGCGGGACTGCTCTGCCGACAGAAAAGGCGCGTGGGGGGGCGTGTGCGTGGGGGGCGTTTGCTTTTCGGAGTCAGGGGAGCGGAACTTTTTTTTTTTTTTTTTTTAAATAAATTATGCGAGGGGAGGGTTTGTCCTGCCACCTGGGGGGTGTGTGTGCACTGGGGGGACACGGTGCGCCCGCAGCAGGATGCCGGGATCCGTGTGGCGGCACCGCCGCGTATCCGAGTTGCGATTCCCGACCCCCCCTTCCCCACCCCCCCACCTGGCAAAGGAGCCGAGGGGGAAGCGGAGAGACACCCCCACCCCCGCGGCGGGGCGGGGGGCGGCGGGGCCGGGGCGGGGGGGGCGGCGGTGCCGGGGCCGGGGCCGGGGCCGGGGCCGGGGCCGGGTCCGGGGCGGGCGGCGCGGCGATCCGGCGGGGGGCGCGGGGAGCCAATGGGCGGCGGGGATCCGCCGGCGCGGCTCGGGGGCCCCTGGAGGAGGAGGAGAGGAAAAACCACGGGATTGAGCTCTGTCAGTGGCGCTCGCTGCTTCCAAGGGGGAAGTGCCGGGGAATAATTAATGTTTTTATTAAATTTGGAGGGAATTTTTTGCAGCCGATCGCCGCGCGTGGCCTTCAGGTGGGTCCTCCCCCGCAACTTTGTCCGCCGCCCCGCAGGATCGCGCGGCGGTGGGCTGCAGAAGCGATCCCGGGGGGAGAAGGCGGCTGGGTGCGTGTGTGTGGGGGTGTGTGTGTGTGTGTGTGTGTGTGTGTGTGTGCGCGCGGTGGGGGGGGGGATGTGCTCGCGTGTGTGTGTGCGTGGCCGCGGCTGGCGGGCGCTGCCGCCGCCGCCGCCGCCGCCGCCGTGAGGTGCGCGGCGAGCCCCGCCGTTCGCCATTACGAGTTGGAGCACACGTTTGCGAGAGTCGGGGCTGCCACTCGCGCGGATCGCCCGGGGGATACGGCGGGGAGTGTAAATAAAACCCTGCCTCTCGCCTTGCTTTTTGCTGCTGCCTCGAAGTGCTTTTGCTCCGTGTTTTCCTGGCAGAAGCCTGTAACCCAGGTGAAGGCAGAGAGGGGAGGGTTGTTTTTATGAATGGGACTCTTTGAGGTTAATTAGCTATGCAAATTCAAGCAGTTCATTCATGGGTTGTTTTTTTTTTTTAAATCTAAAAGCCATCTTGTATTCCCCTCTAGGCTGACTGGAGTCCAGAGCCCGAGGAAATCTCCAGATCAAATGCCCAGTAAATAAAACACTGAGCTAAGACTTGTGGAAGAGCTGCAGAATGGATGGATTTTATGACCAGCAAGTGCCTTACATGGTCACCAATGTGAGTGATCAGTTCAAAGTTTGTGTTTATAAACTTGACTCCGACTTATTTCTGTGGGGGAGTTTTGCAGCCAGAGTTATCTGCTTTGTTACCGCTGTAGGGGCGACTCTTCATCTGGGAGTTTTGCCTGCAAGATGAGCCTATCTTCTTAGTTATTTCAGTAAAGCATCATGTTCTTTTAAAGGCAGTTTTGGGATGATTAAAAAATCATGCACATGATTAGCGGATGAGAGAGGCAAGAGCAGCAACAGCTGCATTCAAAGTTTCTGGCTGCGTTTGTTTGCCTGCAATGCTCAGAAGAATGAAGTTGAGGCAAACGTTAACATCTCTCTTCTTTTTTTTTTTCTTTTTTTTGTTTCAGAACTTTGCAAACAATGTTACAAGTAACACAGGGAAACAAAGCAGTCTATTATAATCTCATATCTGGGTTCTCCTGCGTAGCTTATGCAGAGAGGATTTATGTGCTATTGTGTAGGTTTGTGTACTTTAGATGCTAAAAATACACGGTTGGCATTGTGTTGCTGCTTGAACACATTATATACATATCTGTACAAATAGATGCCTACAAAGATAAATAGATATGTGTTGCTTTTAGACACGGGAATCTTCTGGAGGATGTTAGGTGCTCAGCAATAGCTTTTGCTAGAAATTGGAGGCTGCAAGACGATCATTTCCCTGTTTGAAAATGTAAAGAATTCATGCCGGCTTTGAATATTCTTCATTAAATGAAAAAAAAAAAAAACCACAACCCAAACCCTCAGATTTCTAAAGTAACTGATCTTTCCTGTTTATAGAATCCGCGTGGGAGAAACTGTAATGAGAGACCGACAAATGTCAGGAAAAGAAAATTCATTAACAGAGACCTGGCTCATGATTCAGAAGGTGAGGGCTTGTTTCCCCCCCCCACCCCCCCGCCCCATACTTACTAATGCAGAGAAGCTTTTTGAGAGCTATTTATTTATTTGTTTTGGAGATAAATATATCTAGATCAATCTGAATAAACAAGACAAGAAAATTGCATTTACTACTACAAAACAAACTGGCAGAGGCCATAAACTGATAAAGTTGATATTCTTTCCTTGATGTACCCTGTTGCATTTTAGGTACATGTGGCACACGGATGTCATGCACTGAGGCCAAGCCTTTGCAGCATCTGACGCAAGTCATGGCACCTGGCTTTTTCACCTTCAGGCCTCTTGAGATTCAGACCTTTCCTCATTTGTCCTGTCTTTTAACATCCTTTTCACTGGTGTGTAGTCACTGGTGGCAGCAGGAGCCAGAATGCCTGTGTGGAGACTTGGTTTTCACTCTAGCTTTACTGCAGAGCTACTAGTCAGGCTCCTGGTATCTGGTAGCCTGTTTCTGTTGCTGTGTAACACTGGTAGGGTTAAAAATCCTAGGAAATTCCGTTAAGGAAGTCTAGAGCAGACGAAGTTTTTGAGGGCCAAAGATTTGTAACTTAGTCCCATCAGTAGCCATTCCCATGACTGTAGCTTGAGAACTGTAGTCTAGCAATAGCTGTTAACACTTCTTTAAGTTACAAGATCAGTATAGATGCTACGCCTACACCGCTGTAAGTACGTAAGACATACAGGAAGGTACATAGTGGCCTACAACTTACCCCTCTATAAATCTTATCAGGGTGAGGACACATTGATACACTTCTCAAAATCCCTACTTAATTGTTTAGAAAAGTTCATTCTGGGGTAGATAGAAAAGAAAACAACTTTCTGATTTTCAGTTAAATGATTTCCCAACATAAACATGAGGTATCAGTCCACAGGATAAATGAATAGCCTCTGTCATATAAGTGTATGTAAATAGTTATCTGTCAGCATTCATAAAAGAGGAAGTCTCTCTCAAAATACAGTAAATTAAAAATAAACCATTTGTCAGTTCAAATATCCTACTTAGTCTTAGTAAACAGAATTTTCATAACTGAGTTTCTGAGCTTTGCAAGGGAGCTGAATGCTCCGCTGGTTTACACCCATTATAAGCAATTGATTTCAGTGAATTGCAAAAACAGATAAGCTGCTGCAAAACTCAGTCCATGGAGAAAGTGGTTTTACTTTAAAGAAGCACAGTGAGTACAGCATAGAGGAAATAGTGGTGATTCTCTTGTCATACAAAGTAAGACATAAAGGGAAGTACTAAAGGTTTCCCATTTCTTTTTGCTATTGCAGCATCTCGGGTCTTTGCTTCAAAAATTTTATATGGTAGTTACGACCCTACTAATAATAATACTCAGTCATTGCTCAGGTAGAACTCCTGTTGAAGTCCGAGAGCTTTATCTGGGGCAGATATAGCCCCAGATAAAGGAGGAGGCCTGAGCTGTGTAAGGAGAGATAGTTCCCCTGTAAGAAAGATCATAATTTTTAACTTTTCTATGTATTGCTGAATGAGCCTTTTACATTATAGAGCTTTGTTAAGATTCTGGTTATTATTTCAAGAGCTCATAAAACAATACAGTAAGTACTACTTTTTTATTAATAGGTGTAGAAAAATCATTAACTGCAACCCAAAAATACCCTCTTTGTCTGTACATTTGACTGCCAAAATAGAATTCACGTACGTTGTTCTTTAGGAAAAATATACTTTCAGACATATTTTAATCTTATGAAGAGATTAAAGGTGTGAGTCTTTTATCCATGTCTTCATCTTTTTCAGAACTCTTTCAAGATCTGAGCCAATTACAGGAGACATGGCTTGCAGAAGGTAAGGGAAAAAAACTGCTTGTAAAAAGAGGAAAAACAACTCTGGAGGGGGAAAAGAGAAAAAAAAAAAAGTCCTGAACTTGCTGTCTTAATGTTCAGCCCAATTAATTGAGCTCTAAAAGAGCCACCTCATGTGTCATGCATACATTAGAGCCTCTGATGAGTTTGTCTTTGGGGACTCTGGGGCTGCTCTACCCAGTGTCATCACAAATTACCAGGAGAAATTGCTTCCAGCTCACAATCACATCTGCTTTTGGCAAGAACTAATGCACCAAGACTTCAAGTTCTAAGCCTCTGTTCAGATTTTAATTGCAATTGATCAGGTTTATATTATTGTACCTCGAGAGACTACATACAGCCAGAACTGGGCTTGCTGTTTCCTTCAGAGCAGCACATATAATTATTTGGTGTTCTGGTGGAGTACTTTTCTGATGGCAGAAATTAGTTTCTCTGGGTTCATCGGGACGGGATGCTTCAAGATTTAAGTGCAAGTGTCTTCTTTCCACCTTGTTCACAACACAGAACATTAGGTGTGTATGGAATACTTAAAAAGTACTATTTCTTTTTTTGTTTCCAGAAACCTTTAAATATTTTGCATGTTATTTTTGTCTTCGTATTTATAGTTGTGAGATTGTGTACTGGGTGATTAGAAAACTGGCATCGGTCTGCTTTACACCTGCTTGTGCTTCTAAGTATTTCAAATAATCTTGCAGAGCACATGAAGAGAGGAGGTTTAAGAAAATAATGTAGAAATCTGAATTCAGAGTAGCTCTTGAGAGATTCATTTAACAATAACAAAAAATGAGCTGCTGCATTAAGAGAACTTTAACAAAATGCAAGGTAGCTTTCTGCTTGTTGAAGTGCATTTTTCTCTTCACCAATATTTTCTGATTTTTTTCTTTGGTATTTACAATACTGTTTATTTCAAGAGTGACAGTTTTTATGCATTGTCTGTTCTTAATATTTCTAGTTGAAATTTTAATGTAAACTTCTGCATCTGAAATAAACATGATTTTGATGCAAGTTAACATAATCTCTCCAAATTTATCCTTATTTAAATGAATGTGAGTATTCACATATGTTTAATTTGTATCCTGTACTGGACTATGCACAGTTGTTTATAGAATAGATGTTATGCTTTTTTGGGGAAAGGAGGAATGTTGGGGTGAACTGCTTGCTGCTGGTTTTCATATAAAGAGGGAAATACTTTTGATGACTGCTTGCCTACATACTGGTTTTAACAGATTTTGTATAGTTAGTTAAGTTCTTAACCTATAAGTAAGTTGTGGGGTATTGTTTGTTTTGCTGACGTTTTTATTCTGCTAGCATTATTTTTAGCATGTGGTTATTATGTATATAATCAAAAAGTCTTCTTTAAATTAATGGATCAGAGGATATATTTTTATGAATTAATATGGTTCTTTCCTAATCGTTGAAAACAGGATGTCCTGTACTAAGATCATCTTTTGTAGTATAATGATCAGATACCACTGTAACTGTCTCCCTGTGGTAATTTTCCTAAGGATCTCTATATTTTGTATCATCTCATTCATTCTAACAAGCCAGAAGTATGTTAAAATACTACTCAAAAGATACTATTTTGTGATGGAGAGGAGAACTTTTAGTTTGATTTTTCACTGGCATTGCTGGTTTTGTTTCTGAAAATGATTACATTTCTTTGATCAGAAGTCAGAAGGATACAGGCAGATTCATGATGCATGTGCAGATAATAATGTAAGCTTGAAAAATAATATGGCATGTAAAACTGATTTAATTTCTGTAGGTACATGAATTACGGTAATGGCAATTTTTATTCTGGAGGTACTGCTTATTTTAGACTAGAATGAATTGTTTGGAAATGTTTTTTTCACTTTAGCTGAGTCTATTTCACGTAATAAATTTAGATAGGTTTTGAGAGAGAAAGGTGTCTAGTCCTGTGTCAGCTAGGTTGAGGAACCTTTGTAAAAGCAGATAGCATCATTTGGTAAGTAATTAAAAATGGAAAAAAAAAGTTGCCTTTTCATGTAGCGGAGGATAATAAAGCTAAATAATGTTAGAATTATATTTTCCCACAGCATATTACAAATAAATATTACAGATTTTTCAGTGTTCCAGAAATATTTTCAGAAATCTTTGTGTTTCAGGCCACACCATGGTTTTAAGCTGTTCCATAAAACACTAACTTTGCACAGCTTTTCTAAAGGCTGAACTAAAACTGAAATAAAAAGTCAAGACGAGAAAATAAAATATCGAGCTATTAACTTGATCCCAAATTTTTATTAAGGAAACCCACCCGAAACAACTTTTGATAGTCTTTATAAAATACTAGTGTTTGAGAATATTGTAGCTCTGCTCAAATGTCTACATGATTGAGCTTAGCCAGGAAACAGATTTTGAAATCAGACTTGTTTATCCATTGCTAGATGTGTCCATTTATGTTCTTCTGGACCTTCATAGGCTAGAAGTCTGCCAATTTGGCAGCATCAGTAATGTTTACATATTTCTTTTCATAATGCTCTGGAGCCAGGGAAATGACCATGAAATTTTAAAACATCTTGACCCTTTTTAAGAAAAGCAGTGGCAGCTGACCAGGTTTCTCCCACGAGTTCAGATCCCCACTGGGGAGTAACCAGGTCAAAAATCTACTTATTAGTTAGGAAAAGAAAGTGAGTTGCATTTCATGACACACAAAAAATGCTTGTGGATTTTTTTTGTGTTACTTTTCCTGAAGCTATCCTTACTACATCACATATTTTAGCCTGGAGATTTTTACAGTTAGTGTCACCAGTGACAAGCTGGTGGTAAACAAGCAAAACCAAAAGAAATGTGGGGTTTTTTTCCAATTGAAAATGGTGGGAGTTTCACATGTATTAAAGAATTAATCCAAAATGTAAACAATTCAGTAACCTCTTTAATATTTTATTACTCCATAATTAACAAGCTGAATACTACTTACAGAAAACTTAGAAATGTATTCCACTAGCTGCATACCAGGTTTTTATGGAAATGAGTTTTACTTCTTACTCTGTGTAGCATTAAATAGGAAAGAATCTACGTTATTTTGATGTAAAACTTACTCTGAAAAAGGTTCCCTCATGCCAGTTGTTATGTAGGACAGAAGATAGACTGTAACTGTTTCCTGATGCCAGAAAGTGGGAAGCCTTTGATTATTGTTTCAACTTTCAAACTTGAAAGGAAATAGTTAAAATTGCCTATTGCTAACCAAGGCAAATATTATTCAGATATTATATTTTCTTTTATATTTAAATAACATGATGGCAACATTTTGTCATGGTAATATTATAAAATGACTTTATTGATTCTGTATGTTTGGAATCAGATTGGTTTTGGCAGATAGCAATTGTTCAGTGACTTGAAAAAAATGGTTCAAATATTAATCTAATGTTATCTCATCATGGTAGCTGTTACTTCTTATTCTGGAATAAAAAGAACAATAAAAAGAGAGAACAAATTCTTGGTGAGTGAAAGTCCCCTTTCCATTGTGAAAGCATTTGGTTTTAGGGAAATAACAGATAAACAAAAATCTGATTTTTTGTTAAAAATTACTCTTTCAGATACTAGTTTCTCCTAGAGCTTGTTAAAGGTATGCAAAAGGCATCCCAAGCAAAGACAAATAATGAATTTATGCACCAGATCTGCTTCTTAGAGCAACGTATAATACACTTCTCAGATGGTAATAAACTGAAAAATAAAATATAGTGTCCTTTGGGTCACGTGAAAAAAAAAAAAGATAAAGCAAATAGTATGTGGTTTGGAATAATAGCTACAGGTAATGGGTTCATGCCTCTACTGCCATTTAGCTAAACTGAGTGGATGCCTACTACAAGCTACCAGTATTTAAAAGCCAGTTCTTGGTATCTGAAAGTAAGTTACTTCTCTCATATAATTAATACCCAAATTTGGAATGAACACTAGGAAGTTAAGTTTCTGCCTTCTGTTCTCCTATCATGAAGGATGCACCAGTGTCGCGGTGATATCTAACCTAGTGTTGACTTATAGTTTATTTTTTAAATGAGGAGGTATGAGAATGAGTACTTTCTAGTTCTCAAAGGATTATTTTTAATTAAAGAATGCAGCAGATCTTCAAATATTAGTCTAGTTAAAGTGACTTTATTTAAATCAGTGAAGATATGTAGCAGCTTACTCTGGCTAACTAGCTTTCTGCTGCCAAAAAGTTGTAAAATTTACCCAGCGTAAGGCAAATGCTATGTAGCCATATTCAAGAACTATCCGTGTTTTAATAGGAGCAAAGATAGTCAAGAAAATATAGTTTAATACCTCCATGGCTGATATCTGTCTGATGAGGACAGACACTCTAAAAAGCAGTGAAAAGATTTTAATTGTGGAATTTGTAATACAGAGAAGAGCTGCTTTTTTAAAAAAATTGTTTTTATTCTAGTGATCTGACAGATTTGGCTTTCAGATACTCATAACTCTTGATCTTAAATATCTGCGCGCAAGAAAAGGAGAAAAGTTAGATTAGGCAAAATGCGGGAAGGAAAGGGTCCTCTTTTAAAAAGAATTCCAAAAGAAATAAACCCACCAGAAATCCACAAGTCTGAAAATCTGTCTAATCATAAACTTTTTAACATTTTTATTGTTTGCTGGAAAAGTAGATGCCTTTTACTCAAAATAATAATTTTCAAAGGCATTGTGGGGTTTGTGAACCATGAGGGATATAGTGAAATGTTAAATGTGAGTGTTCCTTTTAAGCTAACTTTTTTCTCATTTTTAGTATAGCAGCAAATGAAGAGCAGATTCTACAAACCCATCTTCATATTCCTAGGGATTATTCACATAAGGAAGAATTTTGGGATCTGGAGCTAGTTCTGAACTGCATTTAAGTTTATTAGTCAGAGCATCTTACTTTATGTAAAAAGGGTTTGGGGTTGTTTTGACAGCAAATCCGGTGCTTATGGGAAATAATATTTTTTACCATCTTGAAATTTGTCACTGTTTTGCCTTCTGAATGCTCCTTTGTTAGGCACAGTTGTTCCCGTGGAAAAAAAGAAAAACCCAAACAACAACCAAAACATTCCCCCACCCCCACTGCCCAGCTCTTTCAGGAATACTTAAAATTTATACAACCTCTCAGGTATTCAGAAGTAACAATGAATCAAAGAAAACTCAGTAGGTTCATTACTGTTGAGACCTGAAGTCTTATTTTAGCTGAAGCCAAATACTACTGTTCATATAATTCCCTGTCAGTTTCTTTTGCCACTTTGAATAAATCATTGGTATTTTAAAATGAATTGCTCTTAGCTCTAAAAGTGAAGCCTGAGGTCAGAGAACACAGGAAGTGTTCTGCCACCCAAAATAGAAGTTTAAGTGAAGCGAGGAGGTTTGCAGCTTCTTGTTTTTCTGGAAAGTTTCCGCTTTTTAACAGGAGCACCTTTCCCTGGAGTGCAGCTGAGCTTTTGGAAGCAGTACGTGATTGGGAGAAGGAAGAGTTAAATTTAAGCCCTTTTTAGTTCGCTTAACTTTTCATTTATTAAATATGTTCCTCAGCAGGTCTGTGCTGCATCTTGAGACAAAGCAGTGAAATCAGTGTGTTTATGCCTAAAGTTCAAGTTTACTTTGCTGTAGCTTTCTGGAAGGGTGTGACATGAAAAGCTTGTGGTTGGGGCCACATGGTTCATGCTGGACTGTGTTTTTGTGAATGGAGGCAGAACTCCAGTTCTGACTGCTTGTCTTGAGGAATTGCTTCGGAGATCAGCTGTCTCATTCACTGGCAGAAAGAATGACTCATACATCTTCTGCCTTGTTTGGCTCCAGGTCATTGTTACAGTGGATAGAGCTGGTTTTAATTAAATATTAACTCCTTTTGTCCTGGATGCTTGTTAACGGAGACTTTTTATTTTTGTTTACTTGCAATGAAACCAAGCTAACAGGCCCTAGTTTTAAACTTTTTTTTTTCCCCAAATTGCTTTCCCTTTGCAAAATGAGCTGTCAGTTCAGCTTTTCAAAGGCTTTTTAAAGCTCTAAAAACTACAAACAAGTATTAAGTATTTTTGTGCTGTGAATGTTTGCTTTTGGCAAACTGATTTTTAACTCGGTAGGTAGTGAAACCGTAAAATCTAAACTGATAACATCCTCAAGATCATCATTAATGTTTCTGTACGCTTCCCAAATCCTCTTGAGACATTGTAGCCATGATCAGAAGGAAAAGAAAACTTTTGGTAATAATCTAGACTGAGCTGGATAGCTTATGCTGCAGATGCTGTCTACTTCAGTAGTTTGAGACTTGATGGCTCTGAATGTGGAATGAACTAATGTAGCTGCTTCTGCTATTAGCAGTAAAAGCCACGTGCTTAATATCCTTCAAAACCTTTTATTAGTCTTTTGGAATATACTTGCCTTCTCAAACCCCCATAATTAAGTAGCTCAGGGAAATATTCTCATTCAGTTAGATGATCATTTTAGATATCTTTTTCAATTTTCCTCTGAATGGCAAAGTAGCAAAAAAAAAAAAGTTCTGGTGATTTATGCATTGTGTCTTGTGTTGAGTATGTTAACAGAAGACCAATGAAGATTTTATGGCAGCCTTGCTGAATTGCAGTATTTGTGAATAAAAGAAAAGAGGAAATGAATGGCATACATGTATAAATGTGCAGACAGTTGCAACACTGCAAGTAACATTTTCCTTTTGGACATTCAGGTTAAAGTGTCTTTACCTGTCTGTTTAATTTGCTACAAACTCTGCCTGTAATTATCTGAACTGAAGGTGCAAAAGCCCTCTTCCCTTTGAGTGATGGGATGGTGTACCCCAACAATCTGCCCTCTCGCAGCAAGATGCTGGTGGAAGAAGTCTATGTACTGGGCTGATGGTGGTTGCTTGCATTTCTGCAGCATGATCATGTGCGAGTTTCAGTTTTGCTAGTTTAAAAATAATATCAGCTTAAACAAAGGAATAATATAAGTTCTCATTTTCAACAGTTAGTGTGTCCTTTTAATTTCTTTGTATAGGCTTGTGGGCTCGTTTCTAAGGTACCGATGCTACTAAAATTAGATTCCAGTAGGGAATGTATGTTCCTGGGTTGAACATTTTGGATATTGTTATTTGTTTTGTTTATATTTGGCAGGGTTTTAAACACTTATTAACTTGCTGTATTCCTTTTCCTACAGAGGCTTATAAGGTTATGACAATATTGTATTTAAAATACATTTTGACAGCGTAGTCTCCACCTATTTCTAGAGTACTGATAGTGATGTGCCTTGATATCTATTAAATACGCCTTCATAAATTTTGGGGATCCATGAATGAAGCATATTTTTCTTGTTTACTCCAGACCAAATCAAGGGTATTGACAGTATCTCTAAAGCAATACACTGTTTTTTTTTGTGACAATTCAACCAGATGTATTTTAGTTTTTCTCTTTGGCTAGAAAAAAAAAAAGGACCTCATTTATTGAAATATACATATACCTCTACAACAGATTTCGTTCTGCAAGAAGTCAAGTTAAACTGATAAAACCAGAATAAAGCACCGGTGAAAGCATTCCGTGTGCAGAGTACGCTCTAGAAAGTTATATAAGATTGCTGTCCCAGTTCTGCAATCACTGAATGTAGTCTCCCGATTTCAACAGGAGGGTTTTTGTCATCTTTAAGCCTTTTTCAGATATCCTGGATTCATAGATTAACATATATATGTGTGTGTGTGTGTGTATATATGTATATGTATAATATATATATGTTTTATATATATGTATGTTAACATATGTATGTATAAAAAAAAGTGTGTGTGTGTATAAAAAATTGAGTCATACTAGTCTCCTTGCTGCATTTAAATATGATAGCTGGCTTAAGAAAAATGTGTGGGATGTGTCTTCTGTAAACAAGAAATTACTTGATACAATTACTTTAACTCTAAATGTACTCACAAACCCTTCAAAAACAATTGACAATGTAAGAAATCCTTAGGAACTGATTTTTAAGAGGGGTGCCTTGATTTCATAATTGGATTATTCTGTGACAGCCGAATATTTGGCATTTTTGAAAGGAAAATGCCTAACATTTGCATGCAGTGAATTGGACAAAATAACAGAACTTGCAGTGTGTTAGTATTTGGGCTCGTATCATCCCTGAGTTCATTTCTGGTAAAAGTCCTGAGGCTTCTCTAGAGGAAAGAGACATTTAATGCATCAAAAATACTGGGAATATTTGGTTTCATAAAATATGTGTTTTATACAGCTTCAAAATTTGAGGAGCTAACACATGCTCAGAGGTACTGGTTTCTTCTAAGAGGATAGGTTCTTAAAAAAAACCCGAACAACAAAGCAACAATAGCTATGGGTTTTTTTTCAGAGTAATGCTAAGTACACTTCATGTATTTATCTTACTCACACTTCAAATCTGTGTTTGCAGATTTCCCAAGGTCATTTGTACTAAGGGGTGTTTGCTGCAATTAAGACAGTAGGACTTTAAAAATTTATTTTAAAACCAAGAGCAAATAATTTTTCAGTGTAATGAGCCTGATTCTGAACTCTTTACCCAGGACAAAAATCTCTCTGTTTAGTCATTAGAAATATTCCTGAGTAAGGATTGGAGATCTGGTCCGTGAAGGGTACTGTAGTGTGCATTCAAAATAATTGTGAGTAATTATAATTAAATATGTATTTTTAATTCAAACAAATTTTGTTAAATGTAGTAGCAATTGCACATCTATAAAGAGGAGAATGTGCTTTCTAAACTTAGAAAGTGTTCTGAATGGCATTAAAGTTATATTTTATCATTGAACGTATTTAATGGTGTGATAGTCCTGGTTTTGATAAATGATTATATAACCAGCATTTACCTCTCAAATCTTGTTGGGTAACCAGATCATGGCAAATGTTAACTTTTAATTAAGATCATGTGAATTATTTGCTCGTGTTTAGACAAGAACTGTGTAAATCGAAATATTTTCAAACAGATAATTTTATGCAGCTTTGCTTTGATGATTTTATTTAGTGTATGTTGAGGACAAGATGACAAAGTTCAGAGACGGTAAGCTGGATCTGTCTCGGGATGTACCCAGAACCAGTCATCCTCTAAAGATGCCGCTTCTTAGTGTAATGTTCTGCAGTTATTCAAATGTATTCACCTATAATACACATTCAGTGGTATTTCAGCTTAAATGGTTTAAATGAGTTTACAACACAGGGATGGCTAATGTCTTAGATGTACAAAGAAAAGGAACTGTGGTACCATGGGTGCAAAATTATCCATCAGCAGACCGTGAAATGATTGTATTTCATAGCTCAGGTTTGTGATGAAAGTTTTCTAAAAGCGAAGATGAGCTTACACAAGGTGAATGGATGTTAATAACGATTCTTGCTTTAAGTAAATCTATGTTTTTGATGTCTGAAATTTTGTCATTGAACCAGGAATTCTGTGGTCTGGTAAAATAGTTCTTTTTGAATATTAAAAACAATAACAAAACCCCCCTCCTGTGTTGGCTGACTGCAATGAAAAATTGGAATAACTTTTAAGTAAGCTGAAGGTGTGGTAGTTTGGGGTTAAAGATGCATAAATGTTAACACTAGGATTTGGTTTTATGCAGACTTCCTGTGCAGATGTTTTGAAAATGAGCACTGATGGGTTTTACCAGTGGCATGGCAGGTCCAGACCCTGGTGCAGGGAGTGAGGCAGGGCCATTGCTAGTGTCAGCCTTCACGTCCTCCCATCCTCATCGCTCTGTACCGGGGCTGTTCTGGACTCGTACTGCACCGCAGAGCTTCTCCCCAGGGTTTATCTGATCTTAAAATGATGCGCTTGCCTGATTTTCATACCCAACAATGAGAAAAAAAATCCAAGTTTTAATCTTGGCTGTGCTTCAAATTAAGCACAGGAGTCTTTATGCTTTAATGGCTTCTTTTAATTCTGTCCTTGTTTTTGTTTTTTATTTGTTTGTTTTTTTTTGTTTTTCTTTTCCTTTCTTCAGCTCAGGTACCTGACAATGACGAGCAGTTTGTGCCAGACTATCAGGCTGAAAGTTGTAAGTATAGTACGAATCATAATTTTCTTTAAAATATGCATTTGTGTATTTATATTTGGGTTTTCATATTTTTATTTATTGTGTCATCTGCAGTCATGTGACAGCTCCTTTCGCTGGTCGGTGACATCAGCATGATGAATAGATAAAGCAAGTCAAAAGAAGTTGTTTGGGCTGAAGGTATAACCTTTAGCAGGGGCCCCTCTCCTGTAATTCCCACCCCCCAGGCCCAGGGCAGCAAGGAAAAACTCACATTGTGGAGGTGGAGGGAGTTTCTGTGTCCGTAGAGTGAGGAGAGGAGCGTGCTGAGCTGGTACAGATTTCATATTGTAGAACATAGGAGGCAGCTCTGCTGAGCAGAAATCAGGCTGCTCAGTACGTTTTGTGTATATATAAATAAATAAATTTCTCCACATAATCAATCAAATACAGCCACTGCTGAAGCATTTTTAAGTCGTCATAGCATGTGGCATTTTGTTGCTCAGAGAAAATTTCCCTTTGAATTGATGGGAGGAAGCAGGAGTTATGTTAAGCTGGAAGCTTTGCATTGTTTGCTGCTTTACTTAACACGTGCCCAAACTTTATTTTTTTTTTTAGCCTGTACCCATCAAGTCTTGCCTTTACCTGCTAAAGTGCTACTGTTCTGTTAAACGCTGGCTCCCCTTCACTGTACTTGCTGTTCTGTGGTTTTGGGTGGTTGCAAGGGCGTAGTAAAGAAACGGCAGGAGAAACATACCTGACAAAGTCACAGACTTCTTGGAGCTTCTTGATGCACCTTTCTTCCTCATGGCAAGGCTCCTCTCCATCATCAGAGGTCTCTTCTAAACAGCGTCTGCTTATTGCAGCAAAGCGCATGGTAGCTTTTCTGTTTTGCTAAAGAACTTAAATAATTTATCCTATCAGAGTGAATTACTGCAGTTCACTAAACCAGATAGCTAAGTACAGCATTCACTTATTAAAATGTTAGAATTAAAATTAGAGAGATTAGAAAGAATTGCATTAAAATAGTCTTTAACCCCCAAAATTCAGACTTGTTGAGTTATTTAGAGACTGTTTTAAGAAGAATTTATTAAGAGTATTCATAACCACGTTTTGTGGGGGAAGAAGACAAAAAAAAAAAAAAAGGTTTTTCATAACCTGGACTTGATAGTATACCTGCACAGCAACAATTCATTATTGTTTTTCTCTAGAAGTTCCTGTACATATACCAACCAACAATCATCGTCACTTTCAAACTCTTAAAGTTGCCCTTTGTAACAGTTGGAGTTTTTTCACCTCTGGCTTCAAAGACTTTTTTTTTTTTTTAAATTAAATTATAATGTGAAAGCCAAAACTATTCTATAAGTTGAAAATTAGATACGCTATCTTACATGTGGAGCTGTGTCCAAATATAGTCGTGTATGCGTACATCCTTTGTGTAAGAGTACAAAGTTCAGTTAGGGCTTCTATTAACCCACAATTATCGTTACACAACAAGTCAATGATTCTTGGAAAATAATTTGTGAACTGTGAATGAAAAGCTCCATTGAAGCTGGTCACTGCTTTTGGTGATAAAGAAATTCTCCTAACATGGCTATTTTATTAATGCTGTTAGCCACAGCTTACACAGTATTATCAAAGGAACATTTATTTCTTCATTTCAGTTGGTTTCTTTATCTTAAGTAAAGGTCAGGAGAGCTTCCTGGAGAGTTACTCTGGCAAAGGTTATGGAGTTTCAGACATATACTTGGATATAATGTATGTAGCTGTGGGCTCTGTGAAACAGGAACGGAGATCAACATAACCAAAGCCATGGGGAAATTACTGCTGCAGAAGTAGCGCAATTGTGACTGTTTTCTCTAGGATCCAAACCTGCCTTCAAACTCTATTATAATGACCTACTATATGTAATCTATAAGTCTTCACAGTGTTCACCCTGTTACTGGCAGCAGCCTGGCAGGAGCACTTGGCTTTTTTTTGCTTTCATAGGTTCAGTGTTTAATACGCTTAATTGAACCAAAAATGGTGAAGGACAGAAGTGTAAACCAGTGGAGGAGCTCACAGCCACTTCCTATCTAGTTCAGGGGCAACCAAACTGTGGTCAGCCACCTTGTTTAAATTTGCAGCACAAATTTCATTTAAGGAGCTGTATATAGGTGGGGGGTGTGCATGTGATTCGCAGAATATGTAAAGAAAACTGAAGTGCTCCACTGAAAAAGTTACAGTCTGTAGTCCAGGTACAAAAATTAGTGACATTTTATTTCTAGCTTCATTGCTTGAGAAATTGGCTTTAAAACTAAGGTAGATTTGTGGTCTTAAATTGAAGCTTTTGTAACACTGAAAGGAGTTGTAAGAAACTTCAGTAGCAGTAGCAGTGCTGGAAAGCTGTGGTTAAAACTTTCTTCTTGCTTAGAAATCACCAAGTTAGTCAGCTCTTGAAGCGAAGATGTGGAAGGTAGCAGAGGAACTGATACTCCCAAGAACATGTGCTGTGTCCTAGTGCTGAGGAGGATTAAATGCCCCTTAAAGTGCCGTGGGTTTTGCATTTCTGTTCTGTAATAATGATTTTAAATAGTGAAACTGCAGTGGTATTAGTAACTAAGGGAAACATTCAGTTTAGATTAGATATACAGTCCACTTTATCCACTTAGGGATTTAACTTCAAAGCTACCTTCGGACCATGAATATTTCAATTATGAGTTGCTAATAAACTTGAATCAGTTTTCAAAAAGCAAACATAATATATATATTTATAGTTAGGTGTGGGCTTTAGATATTATGAGTGAGATCAACAGCTAGCATAACTTCATGTGATATTATTAATGTTACTGGAATTATGCATGTTTCTGCTAGCTAAGTGTCCAGCATGTCAAGCTTCCCCTTAATGCTTTAAACTTCAGTTTACCAGTTTAAAGTTGAACTTACGTTGTTACTCCATTATGTCTTCTGGAAAGAGGTTCTTCCTACCATAATAATCTTAGAAATGTCTGTACTTCCAAACCTTTCTTTTTTGTCACAGCATCCAAAGCCCCATTTTGTCCACCTTTTTATTAAATATTTTTTTAATACCTATCACAAAGAACATTTTTGTAGTTTAGCTCAGGGCGAGCAGAATGAAGAGTAGATAACAACTAGCCTGTTCGGATGGAATTTGAAAAACCAATTGCAGTTTAGTTTCTTGTAACCTTCTGCTTTCTGCAACAACCAAACTTTTTGAGTTCTAAGGAAGGAAAATGTTATCAATAAGATACTTTTTTTCGGCTCACAATTACTCTGGAAAAATACCACAACTGCACATTAACTGGTGTAATTTTCTTACTGTCTCATTGCCATTCTCATAAGAAATAAAAATTCCACAAAAAGAGGGAAGAATCACTTTTACAGGCATTTACTTGGAAATTCTGTGTTAGGCAGGTTGGTTTTGCCCCATTCTGAATCTGCTTCTACACTTCAGCTGACCTGTTTGCTATATATTAAAGTGACTTCCTGATGACTTTTCTTTTAGCAATTACATGAAAAGCTGTGTAAAGCAAAAATCCAAAATCTGGTTCTCCAAAAAGGTGTTTTTTCTTTTTTTTTCCCCAAATCAGCACCTAATTTGTAAGACTTTGTTAAGCTGTTTTTCTGTCTGCGTAAAGCATTCACGTGTTGAGAAGGGTGACCTGCGTTAACGTCCTCAGATAAGGTTTCCTATTGTTGCAAGTCCATTTTCATACACTGAGGAGGAGCCAGATCCTGAACTGGTTGTAATCAGTGGCAAGGCTTTCAGATAGTGTAGAACAGCAAGGATTTTCCAATCTAGGAGTAAAAATGAATAAAGCGTTCAGTTTGCTCGAAGTCAATAGCTGTTGAGGTGAAGATTGCTTGCTCCCATTGTTTGGATGGTTTCTATAACAGACACAAGAGGAAGTAGGTAGGATTTGCTGATGTTTAAAGGATGTAGTTGGCAGAGAAAACTTGGTATTGTCAACAATATACTGATTTGTAATTTGACCTTGGTACGTTTGGTTATAAATGGGGATTACCCTGCACCAAACCAGATTGTCTGATGTCTTAATAGCACAACTCTGTTTTGTTTCGTTTTAAAAATATATATTTACATTGGTCTGTTCTTCCAGAGTTCGGGGTTTCTTTCTTTTGCCCTAAAATGTAGGTTACCCATTTAAAATTAATGTTAAACTCTAGCTTTTTGCTTGTTATTTGTTATTGAATTTCTGCTAATGAGGATTTGTGCTGTGCCTCACCTTCTTGATCAGTTTCCTTCCTTCTCTTTCATTTAGTTCCTATATTGTTTCCCTGACCATCACAGCCTTAACTTAACACTGCCAAGGGGTAAATGTTAATGTTAGACCACAGCTGTTGACAGTAAATGGGAAGGGCGGGCTGTAAAATCCGTGCTCCCCCATGTCTGATTAAACTTTAAAATAGGAAAAATACTTTTTTAGTAGTGATTTTGTTGCTGATCTTTCACGACCTTTATTCTTTCTCTTACCCCTGTTTTTTTTCTTCCTCCAGGTTTAGCAAAGGAGCTCTTTCAATGTAGATGCCAGGAGCCTTAAATTATTCAGGGATGTGCTTTTTAGATGCTCTGGCTTGCAATCTTTAAAAGCCTGTTAAAGAGAGATTCTTTACATAGGCTTCAGGTAGCTGTATTCTTCTGTCATTTTAACTAATGGCTTAGGATATTCCAAATGCAGTTTAAATGAAGAAAAGCTTTAATATTTATTTACATGTTTGCAGCATACAAAATCTTTTTATTTTCACTACCAGGTGAAAAATGCTCTGTTTTATTTTATTTCTCTTTCTGTGACTTAAATTTCAAAAGCGAATTTCAGAACTAAAAGAGCATTTCCTGTTTGCTTTAGTATAGCAAGAGCTGGTAAGCAATCGGTAGAGGTTAATTTTCACTTGTTTTGACTCATTTTGGAGAAAAAACCCCACATGATTAAAACAAAGTAGGAAACACCAGAATAATATAAGTTCTGATGGGTCTACTGAAGTCAAAAGGAGATCTCTTTACTGGGTTGAGTTTTGTTCGTGATGTAGAATAGTTTAATTTTGCAGCTTCTAGAAAAGAATATAGTGGACTGAAAAAAATGACATTTTTTAACGTGATGATTCATTACATAGGCAGCTGGTAGTCATGTCTTGGTAGTGCACAATGTCCTAGAAATTGCAGTTGGTAGTGTTTTGGTTTTCTGTGTGTGGCAAGTTGCACACACCAGCATGTTTTCAGGAGTTTTTTTTCCACATTTCCTTTTTTTTTTTTTTTAAAGCATCTTTATGGCTGGAATCACCTTTTCTTTAAGTGTAGTTCTGCAAGTGTGGTACTGCAGCAGGCAGTCCAATGAATATCCTACAAGGTGGTGGTAGTTGTTCTTGGTGCTTAGCTATTCCCTGGTAGGGCTTTCTGCTGCAGCTGTGTTTTGTTTCCTTGCCACTTGTCTTGAAACGACTTCCTTTCGTAGGTCAGATGTTGTCAAATACACAGACATTTACTTATTTATTTTAGTGCATGCCCGACTGTGAGGGATTCTTTCTAAAGGGCTGTGAGAGTCCGGGCTCTGTGGTTTGTTCCTGCCCTTAGCTTTGTATGACCTTGGGCATGTTGCTTAACATCTTTGTTTCTTGGTTTGAAGTAGGTACAGAAATGCATGTATCACTCTGCTGTGAGATATACAGCTTTCTTAATGATCACTTATCTAGAGATCTCAAAAGCATTTTACAAAGAGAGTCCAATGCAATTGCTGTTGTAAGAGCTGGAGAGGTCAGACTGAGGAGTCGATGCTGACCACCTTATCTCCCTTCATAGTTGCCTTAGATAGCCTCACTTCTTTACTTCTTTCACTGTGTCCCTGAGCACTTGTTTCCTTTGTTTAAAGCAGGACTGAAACTGTTACCAGCTGTAAACTTTTTTTTTTTTAAATTCTCATTCAAAAGAAATTAGGAATTGGTGTCTTTCAGAGAACTTTGTGGGCTCATTTTGTGGTTCGTCACCAGGCATTAGCCTGTACTAATATGGATTTTTTTCCTTCTTCCTCCTCTAGAGCATTTTTGGAAATATTTAAATCTGCCATAGTCGTGACCTTTTCCATAATTGCAAGATTTAATTCTTGAAAAAGTGTTACCAAGAGGCAGACCGCCGACCTTAATGCCTTTAACTTATGATCTTAGTAATAGAGAATTTGTGGGCTTGCTTTGATTTTAATAAGTAGTTTATTTGCTTTTCTGCTTGTATTTTTATATAAATTTCCAGCTTTGAAGGTGCAAGGACTTTAGGTTCTCCTGCACTGTAGTAGTGATAGTGGCTCACAGGTTGTGTAAATACTGATGGTGGCAAAAGCATTGTGAAGCAAAGGACGAGACCCTGTTGAGTACATGGCTTTTGATTTTTAAAACTCTTAAAGTGGAAGCTATTCCTTTCAGAGTGCCGTACATGCTGAGATATGAATTTTATTGCTAACGAAAAGGTACCTCTGGGCATCCCAGCAGAGACAGCAGCCATGTTATGCAGATGTGTTTTAACTGCACAGGATGATTTGAACCTGATGGTCTCCAGCTCTCTGGGGCATGGAGGAGTGCAAGCAGCTGAACAGGGCTCTTCTTGAGGGATTTTGTCCTCCTGTCTCCCCCTGGCCTTCCACTGGCATGTGCCTGCTTGGCCAAGCTGACTTAGTTCCTTTCCTCAGAGCCCCATCCTCGCTTGCTGTTTTATTGCAGATTAAAGGCTTGGGTTGCATGTAGAGGTTATCAGCTAATGAATAAACTTCAGTCATCCTGTCCTGTGATAAATCTGTCTTGTAGATCAAAGATGAAGCATGTAGACCTTTTTTCTTTCAAATGGTAATTTCTTAAGGCTGTCAGATCACTTCCTAAGGTCTGTTTACATAAAAACAAAAACATTAAACATATTTTATTCAAAATGTTGAATTTTCAGTTTCGAAAAAACCTTCTATTTCCTCTCTAAGGAAGCCTCCCCTCCTCCCTTCCCCATAAGGGCTCTGCGAAGATCCCATCTGTGGAAATACAGGCGTGCCTCACATTGTAACTTGTAGTCACGGCAGTATTTTCTTAACACTACAGTTATTTCTGTTTTAAAACAGATAGTTGTTTAGTTAATTTCAACGGGAGTATGTATATGTATTAGAGCATCTGTTCAGTTCCAGTTGTATTAAACAAAGTATGCAGAAATTTGTTTCGACTGTATTTTCACACAGAAACCAAACAAGGCAGATTGAAGGGTCTTTGTGATTCTATTTTGATACAAAACTGTTATTCTCCTTAAACTGCTTTCCATGCAGTGTTTTTGCAAAATGTGTTTTGTATTCCAAGAGCAGCCTAAATAATGATTTGAAACCGGGATGGTGTAAAATAAGGAGGCAGTCTGCAGTCTGAGTCCATCCGCTTCTGTTTATTTCATATGTTTCTTTAGGTAAAATGTATTTACAGCCTGCATAATTTTTTTGTCTTTTTTCTTCTGCTTGCTGCCTCAGCAACTGAAGGCAGAGTCAAGCTCTCCCACAGACTGCTGTGAGGTTTTTAAAGGGTATAGCAGGAAAAAAAAAGGGAGAGAGTGACAGTCCTCAAAACATCAGTTAAGCATTGGAGAGTATGTGACACATTCATGTTTTGTAGGACCGATATCACTAGTGTCCTCTGTAAGGATACAGGAAAAATGGCCCTTGTTTCAGGTTCTGTGTCCTTTTGTTTTGGTCCTGTGCATTTCAGTACTGGGAAGTAATTACAGTGGAGACATTTATAAGCTGATAAATATGCATAAATGATGCTATTTATTAATATTTTTGAGTTTTAGAAGTAATCAGTGTTTTTTCTAGGAATGATCTAAACCTAGTCTAAACTGATAAATGGAAGTCTGATTACTTTTTCAAGGCATATGCTCCAGTCTTTTCCCTGAGAAGGATTCTTTTCCTTTAACTTATTCTTCATGTTCTCCTTGTCTTCAATACATTACTCTTACGCATTCCTGGATTATAGTTTGACCTTGATGAGGTGAATAGAGAAGTGGACTGTCTTGGTAAAGGATATCTTTATTCTTATGTATCTGTTTGTTCTGTAAGCTGAGGATTATGCGTGTTAGAAAAGAGTGAATCATTAGCAACTTTATTTCTGGTTGTCTTTTTTCCTGTGGCTGTTTATGAACTTATTCAGCAAATGTGGTTGCCAGTAAGTTAATGTAGTGAAATATTTTTTAGCAGTGACATTTACTGCCAAGTCCTGCAGTCACTGAGTAGGAAGGTTACTGACTGGCCAGGTTTTTGTCTTTAAATTTATATATGATGAGTTGTCATCAAGGACATTTGAAAAATTACGTGTGAAAAACAATTCCCAGTCTTGCTAATTTCATCCTCTTTGCTCAAATGTTGTTTCTTTCCTGCTTCTAATGTATACCTGAAAAAGATAAACAGGGTTTTTTTTAATGTTCTGTCTTCATGCTGAAACCAAGTGCAATGTTTCCTTATTAATTCATCTGTAAATAAAATCTCACATGACCAAAGTACTAAGATAAATTGAGACAGAAGAGAATTTGAAAAGCGTCGGTATTCAGTAAAGACCAAAAGTTGCAAGCGTTTGGGATTAGAATTTGGGAGATGGATTTATACAAGTGTATGTGTATATACACAGAGTATACTCAGTGTGTATCTATACATGTTCTCTATATGCATGTATATGTATAAATATACACATACATACATATAAGAAATATACACACCATGTAATTGTTGGTCTTGCTGATTGGATGCACATGCAAAATAATCCTACAACTTCAGGAGCAACTGTCTTCAGAAAAAATGTGCAGTGCATGTATTCCTAAAGTATGTTCAGTTGCGAGTCTCGTATACAGTAAGAACACTTTAAGTAGCAGCAGAAGCCTTAAATATCTGTGCTGAGAACCAGAGCCTGGTTGCAGGTGGTCAAAATTCCACTGGCTCCAGAAAGAGCACTTGGCTAAGAGTCTTTGAATATCGGGCTACTTATTTAAGTCCTGACTTTATGTTCCCAGACGTAACCACTTCTGACAAAGGCTTCTTTGTTTCCCTGTTGAATCAGTGATAAAACTTGTGAGCTGAATTCTATTGTTGACTTATTTCAATGGCCTGCACCTTTTCCAGTGGAGACTGCAGTTTTTGCAGTGGTTTTTGGTAGTGAACTAAAGACTTAGATTTCAGCCTTGCTTTAATGAACTATAAGCTAATTCTGTTCGAGTTTCCTTACTGGTGAGCATTCATGAAAACTTAACGTTGAAGCATGAAGGACACATGTATTTAGACTGGTGACAGTCTCGTTCTTCCAGCGAAGTAAACAAAAATCCCATTAGGTACCCTGAGTTAGTGTGTACTTGTTTTATGAATGCATACATATTTTTATTGTTAAAGGCAAAATCAAATTAAAGATCATCTTCTTAAAATGCAATTTTGTTCCTTTTAATGCCTATTATTGAGAGTTGCTAAAATAAAAACAAACTGTAAATAATCTTTTAAAATAGTTGTTTAATTCATGCTAGAGAGAGCTCACTGTGCAGTCCATTTCATTATTTATTGGCTTCTCTTGCTTTCACATATTCTTGAGTAGCTGACAGACAGGCATGATTATCCCTAAGGATAATCTTTTATTATGATGCTCTTTTATTATGAGGATATTCCTGCTTTTATAGGGAAGCAAACTGACATGCTGGTTATGAATCTCTGAGGGTAGGCTCCTAAGACTGAGCTGCTTCAAACTAGAAGCAACCTTCTGACACAAGTTGTTTAGGTTATGAACAACAAATGGCAGAACCAGAGGTTAAATCCAGTTTACTTCACATTTTGTGCAGCTGCAAGTAAAAGATCAGCAGCCTTCTCCTGTATAGCTGGCTATTAGCGCTTTGCGCGAATACATCAGAAAAGAAAAACGAAAAAATAATAACTAGATTAATGTAACTAGAAACTTTTCCGTAAGAGGGGAAATCAGGCAGTATCAGTTCCTGTTTGTTTTCTGCTGTGAGCATGCTCTCCTAAACATCAAGTTGATGATACCTTTAAAACAATAAATACAAAAAATATGAAATGGTTTATTTAAAAGCTTATTGTTACTTCTGGCAAAAATACTTGTTATAATTTCCAAAGTTTTCTTCATAATTCTGTTTCTATAAAACCTATTAAAATCCAGACGTGGAACCCTCAAACTGCAGATATACCTGAAGTGGAAAGGGTACACGTGCGTGTGTGTGTGTATGTGTGTGTAAAACGCTGGGATATTATCTGTCTCACTTGGAACCTTTAGTAATGGAAGTTACATAGTGCTTAGCCATTACCTCTTACAATTTAAATTAAATTTTGGAAATTGCTGCAAATGGAAATCCTGTCCTCAGAAAAGCACACAGACCCTGATTTAGTGGCCAGCTCTTCTCTTTGCATTTAACTTTATCGATAATTCCCAGGTAGGAATACAATTTAAGTTTTCTCCCAGGGTTGATTTTACATTAAGACCTTCCTCTTTAGTAGGAGCTTTAAAGGTGGATCACCTCTCCTTGCACCCTGCCTGGGAGCCTTTGGAGCCACATGCGTTATAAGTAACTGTAGGAGCAAATACCCTGATCTCCTCCCAGGATTTTACCACTGAAAGCTAATGCAGATGAAGAGCAACCCTGTTTCTTTGTGGGGTCCTGGAGGTTGCAGATCCAGTATAGAGGGATTAAAAATTCTTTAGATTTTTCCCCCCCTACAATCATCTTATGCTATCCACGGGTTTTAGATCAATTGCTACAGAATCCAGCTGGTTTAATTTTTATTAGGTTACTGCTTCCTCCTTCAGAGAGCCCTAAGCCTCTGTTTATTTTGGGGGCAGGGGGAGCGGGAGAGCTCTTCCTCCTGCCTCACCTACTCTCCTCTGACATCAAAGCAAGCCAGTTTGCTCCTCCTAGCCTAATCCTCTCTTTCTCCCACTCACCAATGCTCTGCGAATTTCCTTATATTCTTCTTAGAGTTATCCAATGTCCGTGGTATTTGTCCGCAGGTTAACTTTTGCCCTGGAGGTACTTGGTGGGAGGCAGAGCCCCTCGGGCAGTGCTTTCCCCTTGTCTGCCTGCAACTGCGAGCCCCATACGCCTGGCCAGGTAGCTGTCTGGAAGGGAAGGAGAGCACTGCATGAAGGAGACATAAATCAGAATAAAACAGTGCCCGTGACAGCATTTCTGTAAGATTGCTGCATTTGGAGGCTAAGAAACTGTCGGTAACTGCAGCTGCCACTGCATGAAAATACCTTCCAGACAATTCTTAACTGGAAGCTGGAATCTTTTGGGGGTGGAGGAGAAGAGGGGTCAGCTAACCAAAATCGTGTCAAACCGGCCCTTTGCTTGGGGGTAGAAGAGTAGAGAGTGTCTTTCAATACTGTGTAGCAGTTCAGCCATTTAGCAGCTGCCCAAATACATCATCAGTTTAGGCCAAAGAACCTATAGTGTCCTAAGAAGGTGTTTACTGACAGCTTGTTGAAAAGTTTGCCTTGTAATTGCTCTGCCTTTGGGTTTAGGGAGGAGGTTAACTTTTATTGATATTTACTGAAAGCTCTCCCCGCCCCCCTTCTTTAGCCAGGTGGCTTAGCCTTTTGGGTGGGCTTTTTAATTTTGATACACCGAACATGCTCACGGACTTCAATTTTCAGCCAGCAGGGTCCTTTTAAATGGGAAGCCAAGTGGCTACAAATATCTGAATTATCTCAGTGGTGCCTTCAGCACTTACAGCATCAGAAAGCTGCAAGTACCCTCAGTAACTCTAATGAATATTTCAGAAATTGCAACTGCACATACAAGCAAATGAGGGATATCTTGCACTAAAAATGGGGATTTATAGCATTGAACCAATTATTAAGCTGTATGGATACAACCTCTAATATTGTGCCCCCTCCTCTGCCCTGGCTGGGAACCCCTCCACCTCCCAGGAAGGCTGCATCCGTTGCGGCAGGGGGATCTTGGGTTAGCTGCCCAGAAATAGCTGAACGTGCAAATGTGTTTGGTGTCTTAGCACACAAGCTTTAGAAAAGCATATTTCAGTTAATTACATTTATTTCCATTTGTGAAGAAGCATCTAGAAGAATTTATTTGCTGAACAGAGGAGGGAGTGTCATTTTTTAGGAGTCAAATAAACTGTGCTGTGGGGAAGTGGCATATGTTTGCATTATAATGATCATTTTGTTGGTCACTTTTCCCCATGTACAAACGCCCTCATATAAACCTGCTTTATGGAGTGACGCAACCTTGATGTGCTGGAGGTACAATGAACCCGTCTCTGTTCTCTGCTTCAACCTTTTTTTGGCCTCACTTGTTACTCTCAAAGGCTTTATGTTAATGCCAGATCATAATAAAGATAGGGAGAAATTATGGTGGATATTTAGAATGAACATAATCTAGAGATGAACAGATGATCCAATTAATTTAAAATTGATTTTCATCAATACTTTTATTTTGTCTTTTACTCATTAATCTGTAATGCTTTTTGATTAAAAAAAGAGAGGAAAACCTCTCCTACTCCAAAGCAAGAGAAAGTTATTTTAACCAACAGATGCATTATTGCAGATGTTAAGGTCCAGGATTTCCCAGTATCAGTTGTAGGAAAATGTGCTGTTATTGTCCGTCTTGAAACTCTAGTAGTAAACAGGAATAAATTCCAGCTTTCAACACAGATCATCTTCACCTGCTTGCTACTCTTTCCTAATTCAAATTCAGAATCAATATTTTTTTTCTTCTCATACAACGTCATCTGAGAACAGTCCATGTAGACTTTGAGGACAAAATCCCACAATTTTGCGCTGTCTTTTATTCTTCACCCCCACCCCCTGAGGATTTTAAAGACTATACTATTATGTAGCATTCGTGCAATGCAGTATTCAAGTAGACCGTTAATTGACATGCACAGTATTGTATGCTTTAGGCTGGAAGAGAAAATAAGCAATTTGCTTCATTTTGCAGAGTGAGTTCTAACTGTTATTAAAGTGCATTTGTAGTTGCGTATTTTCCAGTAAAGGTGACAGATTACTTCAAAGCTGGTATTTTCTTTTTGTTAAACAAGGTTCTCAAATAGATCCATCTTGCCCACGTATTCTATTCTTGCCAGTTGGCTTTGAAAGCTGGTGCTTGGGCTCATCGTTCAGAACTAGCTTCCAAAAAATGAGGTCCCATGCTGTTTCTATCTATTGAGCTGGTAGGGGCTGGAAGGATCTGATCTGAAGCCAAGGCGAAGACTGAATTGATGGAATCATATCTAACGGGTTTGCCAAGTACTGCCCAGTCATGAAGTTCCACTTTCTGGGAAAGAGCACTGAGATGAGGGGTGGCAGAGCATTTGCAATGACACCGGCTATCCTTAGATTTCCTTCCCTGGACATAGAGCCAGGCCACCACATAGGAAATAGCTAGCTTTTTGCTGAATGTGTTTTTACACATTTATGTCTCGTTCCTCTGTTCTGCATGCTGCTTCCCCATTTTCTCCTCAGTCGCATGCATTTGAAGAGGAAAAAGCTTACTGCCCTTTATTAAGGTATTACACGTATTTTGACCATACGTAATGTACCATTGCAAAGGCTTGCTGGCACGTTCAATATGCTTGCTTCCATTTGATTCTGTGCGCACATGTACAAACACCCAAACACATGCAGACTGTTCAGGTGAATGGTCACCACTCAGTGGGAATAGATGGAAGCCAGTTGTCTTTAGGGCCAAGTTCTGCATCTTATGCAACTTCTAGTTTTCTAGATGCAACCATAAGGTTGCATAATACCAAGACCATGCACTTCTTCAAAAAAACTACTTGACAAGGATTTCTTTAGGTCCGTTCTCCACACCCCCACACCCCCCCTTTTTTTTTTCCAGCCGCTTTCATTTGTGAGATAGTGAAAGCTCAGGTCTCTTGTTTATGTTCCGTTTTTATATAAACTGCCAGGATAGTCTCTGAAACCACAGTGATGATACACATCTGTGTGTCAGATATCCAATTTGTCACCAGCTTCTTTCAATATCTGGCAGAGAGCAGGACCTAAATGAAATCCAGTTGACTGGAGCTCAGCTAAGATCTGATAGAGGTGACTTTGATAGATCAAATGGTTGAAGAACTTAGTGGAGTCTGTGTAGATGTAATCTGTTCAGCCACTTTTAAATAAGTCCACACTATTCGAGTCTTGCTCATCTTTGCAGCTGTTGCAGTGGTCAGAAACAAAAGGGGTGTTTTGCCATTGTCTCGGTGAGGGTTTGTCTAGGGTGAAAACAGTTGCAGATCTGGCCTCGGTTATCTATGCTTGAAGACAGTTCAGTCTTCAGCGGTTGCAGTGGTCTGTGTGTGTAGGCTTTAATTCAAAATCGTTGGGAACAGTTTAGCTGGAAAGACTCGGTTATCAGCCTTTACTGTCTTTCCATCCTCCTACCTCTCTTCATCTGTCACCTCTCCAACACGATGTTTTTATTTCAGTTTTTGTTAGTATACTAGGCTGCTTGCCACATTCAGCTGCAGCAGCAGTAACCCCCAGGGTATGAAGAAATGGTCAGCTGGTTCTAGTACCTGCTTCAGCTACTTCCTCCTGTGCATCCCAAAGATTACCGGTAAAATTTCTCATCTTAATGTATAGTGGAATGAAATGGAAAGAGCTCCCTGCTTTGGCATCCCGTTGTCTATAATCAGGTGCCTATTAATTAGAGTGCAGCTATCTACAAAGGTCTGTAGCTCAAATCGTAATGATCAGAAATAAATAATCAATAAATATTCTCCAGAATGCAGAAGGCTATTGTTCCATAAGTTAAATATACGTTTTCTTAAACCTCTTCAGAAAATACGTATAAAGCCTGGCATTCCCACCTAGAAGGTCAATAAAGTATTTACATTTGCAGCAAATACCTATACTGAATGTATGGTTCAAATGGTAAGTAACTGTTGCAGAAATAAAGCATTTCAGGCCTCATACGAACCCACAATGCTGTGTCTGGATTTTTTAAAAATGTCTACTGATAAGAGCACCTAGGTCATTACTATCACCTGAGAAGTAACCAGCACTTTACCCTCCTTGATGAACCATTCAATAAACTATTTGTTTATTGAAAGTAATTTTTTTTCTATTAAAATACCTACCTGTTGTACTTCCAGCATAAATAATTTGTTTGAATCATCAGGTGAGTGCTGTTAAGTTATAGTGAGCGAGGAAAATTGCAAAAGCACGAATTAGGGTCCATGTCCTTAAGTGTATTTCAGTTTGCATTTTGATAGCAGTTTAGAAATGTTATCGCCTGTTTTGTCACAGACATAATTCACATCTTTCTTCAGGCACTGTAAACAAGAGAAATGGTTTAATGGCTCCATAAAAGGCACTCTGTGCTGATAGCTGAGATTAGACCCTTTAGTAATGGATTTTTGTGTGTTGGGGGAAGGGGAGGGCTTTGCGGAGGTAAATGTACTGGAAAAGAATCTTGGAGATACTCTGATGTATCTGAAGTGCCTGCTGCATTTCTGTGTGTATTGGGAGATAGATTTGAAGTGTGACAATATTGGCTTCATCAGGACAGGGGCCTTCTCTTCTTGCTTTTGAAATTTTGCCAAGTACTAGCTTGGGTCACCTCAATCAGTCTAGCTCCTGGAGTTGTAGTGGTATTAAATATTTTTACATCTTCTGTCTTTTCATGTTGCTGTTAAGAAAATTAAATCCCCTTTATTCAAATGTGTTTAAGAAATTTCTCTCAACTTACACTGCATATTAACAGTTTTGCCTCAATCGATCATAAAAATGAATTAGTTTGTTTACTAAATTGGGTCTAGAGAATGATTTGAGACCATAAATGTGAAAAGCAGTTCAGAAACATGTAGCAGAAGTATTTAGGGCATGACTTCCCGGTTACTTCCTTTTCTCTGCAGGTACACAGAAGTCCTTGAACTTAATACACATGAACGTTGTATTACTTAGGAGACACTGGAGTTCACTAGCACAAGCAAGGTTGCTGCTGTCAGTTGATTTTATATCATATAGTAAATGCTCTTGCCCTACAAGGGTTGTTAATAAGACATCTTTGTCTCTTTGGTCAGTGGAGTCAAGGTTGCCTGCCGTTAGCCAACATCATTGAATTACCAGTAATATTTGAAGTCTTTTAAAAATATGTTTAAATCAATTCTTCAGAAAATAAAATCAGGTTTTATTTTGTGCATGGGCAGGAATGTGAAGTTTGAAAATTATAAAGTGACGTCTTGCTCAAAAGAGAAATGACTTGCAATTTCACATAAATTTTTCCTCATTTCTTCTTCATCTTGTACAGAAAATTATTTTAGGCCATTGCTTTTATATTTGATGCAGTGCATTTCTGGGGCTTTCTCAAAAGAAGTGATTCAGTTCTGTCTGTACAGAGGTGGTACATGTCCTGTATCTCAGGCTAGAAAGTGTACAAATCGGTCTCCTCTAAGATAAATCAATTCCTCCTTTAATTTCAGAGTTCTTAATAGAATTGTTCTTTGTTTGGGTCTTAAACTGGGTGTTACTATGAACAGAATGTTTGGGGATTAGGCTGTTGACAGCAAAGGAGAACAGCACTTCAAAATGAGGGGTAGCAGGTTTCACCCTGTGTTTTTGCATGTTCTGTGCAAGTTTACTTTGTGGTGAAATTGTTATTGTTTTGTACAAAATCTAGGTCTGTACAACAGCACATTATGTATAACATGCAAACCCTCTTACTCTGCAGATATAGATAGATTTATGCACAGAGAATATGCATGTAGTAATGTATTGTACCTTCATCAATTCGCTACAGATGGTAGCAGTCCTTCTGCTTGCCTTATATCTGTGTGTTGGCTTTGGAGAAGCTCCAGACAGGGTCTGCGGATTGAGTCAGTTCTGATACAGATAAGCCTGACTTTCCCCAGTAGTTGAGATGAGGTGTTGAAGCCATCCATCTAAATACACGTTGTGAGATTGTTTGCCTTTCAAGTTCAGAGGTAGTTATCTGTAAGTAATCACTCGGGATGAAATCTTGGCCCTTGGTCACTTCTTAATAAGATCATTATTAAGGCAGAATGCCTGTTACTTTAATAGGGTTGAGTCTCTGTTCTGGGGTTAAGTAAAATGAATTTGCCATCAGGAAGAAAGAAGTGGTGAGGAGCTGGTTGTTTGAGATGTCATTTTGTTAATTTGGATGTGTTGGTAGCTTGGTATGCTGCACTAAAATTAGATTGTACAAATAAGCACCCTTCCTCTCCTCAAAAAAGAAAATGGACTGAAAACATAATATCCAGCTTAGCAAAACGGTGTATGTTTAAAATCTGTTTTAATAGGTGCACTATAAAATGAGTGTCACTAAAATGAAGAGCGACGGGTGGAGGGTTTCAGTGAGGATATGAGAACTGTTTTGAATGTTTGAAATTTTACTGTTGGAATAAGTCTGTCATCTTCAGCCACACTTCAGATGTGGTTTGAAAGGTCAAGTAGCCTTCAAGAAAGCCCCCCAAAAATGCAGTAAGTATTTTTCTCAGGCTATCTTTTTTCCTTTCCACCTCTAAAAGTGTACACTTAAGGAGTTACAGATAAAGCTTAGCATGGTGACTGTGTCAGGGGACTGCCCCAGGAAGGCTTTAAATTTTACAGCTACATTATCTTTCTGGCCGTAGTTAAGATAAAGATCTAATATAAAATCACTTTGGACTGTAATGCTTTTCCTAAATGAAATGAAGGCGTTAACCTACTTGATTTGATATACTTTACCCTACCTTATAAAGCTGGGAGGAAGGTGAGGTAAACTTTAATTAAAACTACAGCACAGATGCCTTCTAGCACTGTGCCCTGTACCTTGCTAGGACTGTACAGTAAGCAAAATAAAATGTACCTCGCAGCCGAGGCAGCAGGCTGGAGCCGTGTTCAGTGAAAGTAATTTAATTAGTGTTGATCATGACTCCAGATGATGGTGATTTGATAAGGAATAATTTAGTACTTAACAGCCTTTTACATGCACCAACTCCATGTGGGAAGGTAAAGCAAATTGCACAAAATGAATGTGCTGCTTTCACTTGTGCCTGTGCCAGTGAGCTGGAAAACTGCCTGTTAGCAGACGTTCAGGCTCTCAGCGCTGTGATGAAATACCCAGCCAGTTCTCCGCACAGGGCTGTGGTGTGGGAGTCTCTGTACTCCCGTTATTTAAAAATAAATAAGGGAAGTAATTTTTTATAACAGATTAACTCTGAGGAAGTAGCAAAGTTAAAATAAAAAATAAAATTAAAAAATAGAGCAGCATGTGGTCTTTGTGCAAATATGTGATACTGGCTTTAAAAAAGTCTTGTTGCAGTTGTGTTTTAATTCTCTGACTCAAGTCAAAGAGATTGCCTACCTTTGTGTCAGAGCTACCATCCTGGAGTTGTGGGGCCCATCATATGCATTAAATGTGTGGTGTGCCTTATCTGACCAAGACATGCAAGGAGAGTCAGCAGTAAAAGTTCACTAGGAAAAACCTGAAACAAGCTACTGGATGCCAGCCTGCTTTATGATTACGGTGGAAAGCTGACTGGACTGCATTTTGCTGTATTATTAAATTTGAGAATCTTTATTCAGGAAGTTCGTGTGGCCTTCTATTTTAGGGCAAGTTCAGACAGTTTTTTACAAGAGAGTTCTCTCCTTCTTGCGACGTTCACCACTTTTCGTCTCTGTTTAAAGTTACTGTGCTGTGCGTATTTGTGTACCTGTTTTACTGTCTGCTTTTCCTCTGTAGTCTTTCCAGATAATTGACTATTATCTACCAAATATAATAGCTGGATAGTAGTTTTAGAAATTCTTGTGAGTTTTGTGAAAATCTGTGGCAAAATAACATAGTGCTATCTTGCAGATGTCTCAGCTGAAAGGCAGTAGTATAAGCTGTCATGTAATAGGGTACGGGAGGACCCGGTTGTGAAAGGATTCTCTGACCGTTGCGCAACTGTGGGAAAACCCATGGTGGGAATCTGGAATCCAGATCTTACAGATACTTATAAATCAGTTTATTGGTTCTGATGCTCACTTCTTCGACAGCATTTCATTTACCTCCTCCTCCCCACCGAATGCATGCATGTGTATGCAGGTGCATTAGTATCAGAAAATATATAGCCTTTAACAAATTGTCTTTCCTAAGTTCAGGGGCAAGGGAAGGGGCAAGGTGCTACTTGACGGTATATAATAATGGCCTGATTTGGTGCTGAGGTTCTCTAAGAGGGACTGCTGCATGTATGTGGATTTCCACGGAGGTGCAAGTGTCTGTGTCAGTCTGGTGCGTGATATTAAAACTATGGTGTTTTGCTGACAACATCAAAAATTGGTGATAAAATTGATCTCCGAACTCTAGGTTTCTCAGAGTTCAAAAATGTGTTTACAACCTAATTTTATTTAAATCTTGAAGGGTGTGTTCTGAAGCTGTTAAATACTTGGTTTTAGTCTTTTGTCCTCCTAGCCACTTACTTTAGATTTGTCTATGTCAGGTGAACTTTAAATTTTCTTCTGCTTTAATTTTGGTTGAGGTTGGATGGGGAATAAGGAAAGTTGGCTGGCTTAAACTAATATGCTGGTTAACCTTGTCTTTTTCTTTGGCCTTTTTCTTAATCCAGACCAACTTGTGCTTCTAATTAATGCTGCATTTCTGTCACACTCCCTCTGTTCTTTTTGCCTTTTAAAAAAGCATGATTTTTTTTTCTCAGTTTATGTCTATATCACATTTGCTATTGACTTTGGTGGGGCCAGGATTTTATCTGGTCTATTTTTGAGAAAAATTACTGAAGCCATTTCTTATGCATTTTTTCTAATGTTACTTATTACTGAAGGCACATATAATCATCCAGCTTCATAAGTTTTACTGTAAATTTTCACGCATTCTGTGGGACAGAAAGATCACTGATCATATACTTGAGGCTGATAGACGAGAAATTTATTTTGGAGTCTTTTGCGTGGCACTCTGAAGTGAACTACTATTGCATTTATAGCTAAAAGCTACCTCTCTAATATTACTTAGAAACATTTGGTGCCTGGGAAGTATTTTGCCTCTGACAACATTTACAGTAGTTAAGCCAAATATAAGTGGGCTGTTATTTTCCTGCTAATGAGATGGGATCCTGGCCATCATTCTATTAAACAATAAAAGTGCTAATAGCCAATGCGAAGGATCTCTGGTGTCTATTTTTCAGTTGACACCCGAAGAAATATTTGAAATGTTTATTTCCTATATTGTTTTTAGTATTGCAATGGTTTAATTAATCATGTGTTTAATTAGCAGTGTCTAGCTTACTTGAGAAAGCTCATTGTTAGTATTGTATTTGGATTTTAATTACATTTTCTTTCTCTTTCCAGTGGCTTTTCATGGTCTCCCTGTGAAAATCAAGAAGGAACCCCATAGCCCATGTTCAGAACTTGGCTCTGCTTGCAGTCAAGAGCAACCATTCAAGTTCAGTTATGGGGAAAAGTGCCTGTACAATGTCAGGTAAAGCAATCAGGAGCATGTTTGCAGTGAGAACTGCTGATTTAAATGAGGACTGACTAAAGAGTAATAAAACCATAATAGAGATCTTATAAAAGTTACCTCTTCAGCAGATAACAGACTGATGAGATAATGCATTTAGCTGATGAACACTGATGGAGTTGTTTACAGTGGTATCAAACACTTACATAACCATTTTAAAGCAGTGTTTTTCATCAAAATGCATATTCTCCATTCCTTCTCCATGGGAGATAGCCAGAGTTAAAAAACCCAGGGTGCAAGCATGAAATAGAAGGGAGGAGTGTCTTGTTTTCTGCAAGTTGTGTTGAAAGTATTTTCAAAATGCATTACACACATTAGGAAAGAGAGACCTGTGTAACAGGCAAGAGATTGGCAGGTCTGAGCAACACATTAAGTATTTGACAAGTTTTGCAGACGTTATATGTGTATATTTGTGGGGGATTCCAATTTAAAATAGTATTTCATTAGGCTCTGCCTCTTTGTTACCTATTCAAAAGCAAGTTGTCTCCTTTTATAGGGAGAAATAATAAAAGCTTTAGTTATTTGTGGGTGGTGGAGGGGCTTGATACCACTGCCTTCTTTATTGACTTTCTTTTGGTTTGCACTTATGTCTCACTCCTTCCTTTAGTGTCAGCAGTGAAGGGTTTCTTATTGACATTTCAGTCTATTTTAGAATCTTTCATCTAGCTTGCAAGTTTTTATTCTCATTAATGTACTATCAAAACTGTTAGCACTTAAAGCATTTACATTTAACTTTTTGGATATGAAGGAGGGGAGAACATTAAAAAAAAAAAAAGGCTGCCACCTTTGCCAGTCATAGAGGACTGATTTTGATTTAAAAAAATCAAATGCAAACATTGATGGGTGTGATAGGTGCTAGGGGGCCTGACAGGAAAGTATGCAAGTTCGTGCTTACTATCTGCCTATTGTCTGCATTTTTTCTGTTAAGAAAGAGGGATGATCAAAGTGCACTCAAGTCCTTTCCTGATTTGGGACACCTCTGAAAATAGCATCTATGTATTTGCAGGACCAGCACTTTATTTTTGAGAGATAGAGGGGAGGAGAGGCTGCTGCATCCTAGAGAGGGTAGCTAAGCCAACATACCATTGTTTTTCTGGGTCAGATCTCTTCCCTCTAGCTGTATTGTTTTACTGTCTCACTTTGTGGTTTGCGCAAGCTCTAAAAGAGTCTTGACAGGCACTGCTGGCTCTTTGTGCTCTAGTCCAGGTGCTTCTACTTTTATGTATTTTGTATAACTCCTGTTAGAATGTCACTGTAAGACTGAATCCTTTCAAAATACATTTCTGTGCCCCAGAGAAGAAAATGCTGTGTTGAACCCCTTGCCTTTAACATGATTTTTCAGTGCGCTTTGCAATGTAAAGTAGATAATTCCTCTGCCCCAAACTGGTTAATAAGGTAACTATAATGAAAAGCTTATAAATGTGACACTTAAGGTTTTCCTTCTGGAGGTAGATGCTACTTTTTTTTTTTTACAGAGAAAATAAGCTGACCTTCTTTCCCCTTGCCTTACTGATAGTGCCTATGATCAGAAGCCACAAGTGGGAATGAGGCCCTCCAACCCACCGACGCCATCCAGCACTCCTGTGTCACCGCTGCACCATGCCTCCCCAAACTCAGCTCAGACTCCTAAACCTGACCGGGTTTTCCCTACCCATCTCCCTCCATCCCAGTCCATTCAAGACAACAGCTTCCCTATGGACCACAGGTAAAACACAAAACACGTGAGGGACCCATGCAGAAGGCATTTCAGTTGTGGCTGCAAGTCTCTTACAGAGGTTAGCAGTGCCTTCCTGCCTAGAACTATTCCCTTTCGGGTTGGGGGACCAATGTGAATGCCAGCAAAGTTCAGAGTGTCAGAAATATGTGTGTTTTCTGAAAGGCTGGCACCCAATTTGATGGACTTCGGTAGGAGTTCATATTGGCAGTGACAGAGTTTTAATGACCTGCTTCTTCTGTCTTGTGAGGATGATTACAGGGTGCTAGATAATCTCATCTAGGCTCCCTTTCCCATGAAAGGTTGGACCAGATGGTCTTTCAAGGTCCCTTTGGACCTGGGCTATTCTGTGGTTCACTTGAGGCTAGTAAGCCCTACGAGGTAATGAAGTCACTAGCAAGCGTGATCCTGGCTATAAATAACTGGCCTCTTGCTAAGCAGTTCACCTATCTACGAGATAAGTGGCCGTGTTATGGTGTAACTGCTTGAGAATATTCTTCGGAAGGGTGGATCATTTTTCCAACCCCACTTGAAATACAGCGTTTCAAACAAACTAAGATGCCAACATAAACTGTGCTTAAATAACATTAGTCTGAGTAAAAGCCACAAGAGCTAGAGACTAGAATTAAAGCTTAAACTGTCCTTAAGTCACCCTGTTTTGTTTTGATATGTTAGAAATCCCCAGACAACTGACTATCTTCCTTAGATCCATTTTGCAACACATACGCTCAATGGATTTCCCTGAATTTTGAGGCCAAACACTTGCTTGTGGAATTCTGTATGTTCTAACCTTTATTGCATGAACCTGTTTGTGTCTGCTGTGTTGTGTGATTGCTCTTAGCATTTAAAATTTCAGATATACGTAAAGGGATATATATGTTCAGAAACTTGACTTAGCGCTGAAACATTAGCAAATTAAGAAGCAACTGAAAAGAAAATCACAGTAGCTGGGGGTGCGATTTGCATGCATCTGCTCTAATAAGGGCTATTATATCCAGGGATTTGTGCAGATCACTTCTGAAGGGGGTTGCTAAGGTTCATATTGCTGTTTTGTGCTCTGCTGAGGTAGTTTTAAGTATAACCCAAGGTTCTCTGCAAGCCCTCCTAGCTTGTAGGAAACACTGAATTGGCCCCTTCAGCTGCCATAGTCACCATCTTTCCCCCCTCCGTGGACTGTGGTCTAACCACGCAGGCCCCCAGTGAAGCCAATCACCGGTTTTGATTACAGGATGGTGGAGAAATGTGTTGCTGTATATGCACCAAAGTCAAGTTGTCAGGAGACTGAAATCTCTAGAAGCTAAATGGCTTCTGTGCAGAGAGCAGTAATAAGATTTTTCAGGTGAAAAAATCTTTTATTTTAGAGCAACTTGTAAAGAGAGGGCTGAAGCTCTATGTCAGCCCTAATTTGAGTATGTATAGAGATTTGCATACACCTTAGTGTATTTTTCTTTACCCATAACACTTGCTCTGCACAAGCTTTGTAGGCTTTTTACATGATTTCCCTCTCCCTCCCCCATCTTTGTTATTCATGTTCTTTAGGGCATTTTGCACTAATGCTTCCCTTCCGTGCTAGCACCTCATGTGTTCTAGTAAAGTCCAAAATAGCTGACTCAGGGGAAAAAAAAAAATTTTTCCTTTTCTTTAAAAGAAAGGTACACTTGTAGTGGAAGATATTTTTCCACATTTTCGTATTTATTTTAAGTCTTCTCACTTCCAGTTGTTTGAAGCAAATGTGTACTTTGTATTTTTGTGAAATTCAAATCTTCCTAATTTACAAGGTGGTGTGCTGCTACAATGAGTGTATTCAGAAAATGTCATTTAAACAAATGACCCACCTATGTGAGTTCATATATATAATCTGTGACTCAGGGCATATTTCCTTGGACTATGCATTGGTGGCATAAGATAGCATTAGTATCTAGAATATAGAGCCCATACATCTTCATACGGGGCATGAATATATGAACGATAAGTGGTCCTAACAAGTACCAACAGGAATCAAATCCACTTGTATAAACAAATGGCTTGATTCCATACAAAGCTTCCAGTACAACAAGTATTATTAACTTCCTTTGAGGCTTTGTGAGTGAGCCTGTTTCTTATTTTAACTTGAAGTTGCAATTTTCTGATTCACTCCTTGACAGTTCTTAATGATAATTTCTGCTTCTTTTTTTGGCTAATGAAAAAAGGAAAAGAGGGAAATGAATGCAGTGCCAGTCAGCCTAACTGTTTCATAATACATTTGAGTTTCTAAGTTTATTTTCTGCAGGTGTAGGTGGAATTGCAAAATCCAATGCTACAGTGCAGTACTCTTTCTACTGCAAAATATAATATTTACAGCATCATTAAAAAATTCATTTTGTCTCCAGTACTACATTGTAATAGTTTCTATCTCTGTAGCTCCCACAGTATTTGTAATTAAGGTATGACAGTAAATACTTGTCAGACCAAGTTCCCAGCAGTATTATGACAGATGTTAGTACAGTTTAAATTGTTTCAGAAACATGTACTACATATGAGTTGCTAGTCAAGGACCGTATTGTCTGTGCAGTCAAATTCCTGCATTCTTCTTCACTCACCTAGTGTTCTCCAGGAGAATGTCTGCTTTTGCTGGCGTGAACCAAAGTCAGATCCAAAGTACAGGAAGCTGAAGAATGATTAATTCTCGATATTTTTAGTGTGACAGTGAGAAACTTGCAAAGAACGGCACAGTTTGCTTTTTTTTTTTTAAAAAAAAAAGAAGGTGTGTCTTCTTCATGAGTGAAAACAGGACTAGTAAGCAGTTTGTTCCAAGAACGTTGCATCTGCTATGGATTAGTGCAGCCACAACATTACTACAGTGGTGCTTCTGCAGGTAATTTGCAGGACATGACAGGAGGACTTTACGCAGTTCATCAGGGCATGGTGGGGAAAATAACAGCCTTGTATTCTTCTCTATGCTTCTGAACCTGCAGAAGTCCAAGTAATTATATCCAGGCCTTTTAGTGCAGAGAGATATGTTTTATGGAAGAAACAACAAGCATAGGTTCTCAAGCAGGGTTACATGTAAATGAAGTTAATTTAAAACAGAGCATTTGGGAATAGTGAATGACAGTGTGGCTTGTATGGATGACTTCTTTCACGTAGAAATGACGAAGGGAACAAGTTAAGGCAGGAGGGGAGTTCTTAAGCATTGTTTCTCTTAGCAAAAATTTGCACCCTCTCCATTTTCTGGGTTCCTTGCATTCCCTTCCCATTAGTGCTGGAATGCAGTGCCAGCCTTGCAGGTAGATCTCTCACAGTGCTAGGCCTGAGAGGACAGAACTGTGGACTTTCACCCTGGAATGATTCCAGATACTGTGGCAGACAATACTCTTCATTCAAAATGTTTGTGTGTGTTGTGGTCAGAATGGTTTCCATGTAACAGTAAGAATGGTAAGAGTAAATTAGAGTACAAGCAATGCGTTGCTAATACTCGTGAAAGAACAGAGAACTCTAAGACTCCCTTATGTTACTGTGGTCAGATGTCAGCCTTTCTACTAGTTTGAAGCTGGTGCATTTCCTGTTTGCTGCTTCTGTTGAGAGAAGATGCTGAAAGCAAAGAGGATGGTGGTGGGGACAGGTCTTAGAGCTGGTAACTAATAGGGGGCTGTTTTTGTTTCTTTGCTTGTTACTGTTCTACAATGCAAGGGATCCTGATGGGAGCACTTGGTGTTATCATAAGCAAAATGTTTGCTACTGAGAAAGTGATACAGCTGCTAATCGTGACCTGTGAAGATCTTTGGGAAATGGAATGTAGCTCAAGTCCTTTACATGACCTCTCTAACTTGTGTCCTAGATTTCGCCGCCAGCTCTCTGAACCTTGCAATTCTTTCCCACCTTTGCCTGCAATGCCAAGGGAAGGACGTCCAATATATCAGCGCCAGATGTCTGAGCCAAACATCCCTTTCCCTCCTCAAGGTTTTAAGCAGGAGTACCACGATCCAGTTTATGAACACAATGCTATGGTTAGCAGTGCAGCCAGTCAAAATTTCCCCCCTCCTCTGATGATTAAGCAGGAGCCTAGAGATTTTGCATATGATTCAGGTAGGTGAGACTCTCCTTTACTTCTGCATAGTAAATAAATGAGTCCAAGCTGGTGCTATTGATGTTTTGATCATATGAACTGAAACTTGCTCGTTTGGCTTCTGAGTCTCCTGAAGTAATTTATGTCCGATATAGCTTATGAAGTAGTAAGATGGCTACATAGTACACTGTAACTTGTGCCACTGTTGCTGTTGCTTGCTCTGCAAAGGATTTCATTTTCCAGAACCCCCTGTCCAGGCAGTGCACAGGTTGGAGAAGCTGGGGAAGAAAAAATCATGGGTGCAAAACTGAGCTTTGCTTAAGAGGGGTCTTGTTCTGTGCTGTCTCATCTCTGACCTCTGAATTTGTGTGCTCCATTTTATGAGCACTTTCATTTATCTGCCAGAAATAGAGGACTCTTTCTCCTCTTGCTTGCACTACTTTAAATCAGGAGTAACTCCGCTGAAGTGGGGTTTATACAGCTATAAAACCAATGAGGGAGAAGAATCAGCCAAATTGGTGTCAGCTTCTCAGATTGTGCATACTGCTGTGTTTTGTGGAGGTATATAATCTGTGATGCCAGGTTGCTGATGTAGAGAATACGCTGTTGCTATTAATAATGTTTATTATGATTGTGCTTATAGGGCAACTGGAATGGAGCCTTATTGCTCTACAGACTGTACAAAACAGAGGAGGTGGTGGCAGAGCCTGCTCTCAATAGCTTCTGGTCAAAATAGAAAGATAAGCGGTAGAAAGGATAAAAACATAAATCAAGGGAATAACACTGTAAATGTTTGCCATAATTTAAATCTACTATTTATATTGTACTTGGGAAAAGAGAGAGAGAATTAGGGAAGCAAAAGAGGAGTTCAGTGATGACTATCAAGTAACAAGGAGAAGGAAACTGGGAGGGTAGTATGGAGAGAAGTTGAGGTTAAAACAGCATTTAGTGGGCTAGGTGTAAACAGTTCATCAGTACTGAGCTGAGAAAATGCAATCAAAACACATTTTTCAGTTCCGGTGTAAGTGATTTCTGCAGCTCCTCTTCAGTCTCTGCTTCTGTGCTGCTTTGTGTATGCCACAGTGTTGAAAGGGAAGTATTTCAGTGAGTCCTTACCATACCATGCTTCTGGATGAGGATGCAATGCTTTCGTACACAAGCAGCCTGAGTTGGGCAAGGGGAATGGGTGGCCCTGACTTCCGTCTGACTCTCTCTTCTGGGTGGTGCAGTACCTGCAGTGCTTTCCTGCTGGTTTATCCTCTAGCTAGATGCTTTTGCAGTTTATTTCCCAAAGGTTACAAGGCAGCAGAGGTGAGGTCTCCTTTGAAAGTTTAGCCCATGTCAAACTATCTTCCAATTGGATATAGTGGAGAATTTGTTTTTGTTGTCTTTTCTGTAGCTAACTTAACATTGTTTATTTAGTGGGCTTTTTTTTGTGTTATCATTGTTGTAAAGCCCTTGGTTTTGAATTTATCTCAGATTTACAACAGGGGAATTTGGAAAGTAGAGCTGCTTTCTCCTTTCTTACTCTTGACAAGTAAAGAACCAATCCTTAGGTAAATTTGAGTTAGACCTATACAGGGATGGGACCATGAGTGAAATATTTCTCAAAGTTGAAATATAAGACAAGATGAAAACAAGTTCAGGTTACAAGAATCAGATCTCGAACTAAACCCATTCATTGATGAAGATTCTGAGATACATGCCTTTGGCAGTCATGTATCTTTAGTCTTACAGAGCAGCATGGGGGAGACTGTCTGCATAGTTAATGTGGCAATGGATAATAAATAGGGGACTTCAGCTTCAGGCACTGCCAGTCTCTTGCAACCTTCACAAGCACCGTTATTCATCCTGCTAAATTAAAGGGTGAAAAAAGGCCCTTTTGTAAGCATGCTTCATATTTGGCTAGGAAGTAGGATCTCCTTATTGCATACTATTACTTTAAATCTGAGTTGGCTGCTAGCATTCATCTTTCTTTGGAATATTCTTTGGGGGGGGGAAGAAAATTTTCTTCTGGAAGGAAGATGTGCAAACTTGTATCCAATTCTGTCATGCCTTTCTCTTTGTGCTAGCAAGAACAACATTCCACTTTATAGTAATGACATTCAAGTAAAATTGTTGTTTCTTTTGTAGATGAATAATTAGTTTTTAAAAATGTAATAGCTGTGTAACCAGTGGTCATGAAAAATTAATCTGTTGGTATCAGGAAGTACTTTTATTGGCTTCAGAATCGCTGCATTTAAGTTGACACATCTGTACACTCCATAAATTGCAGTCAACAACTGTGGTCTGTTGATATTTTGTCTTGCTACCATCTGTTCTCTAGAAACCATCATTTTCCATCCTTGCTAAGAGTACATTAAATAACCCCTTAGGAAACATAATGTATTTGTCACTGAATCATTGATTTCATTTTTCACCTATGGATGTTCAAGGAAGGGGGAATGCCAGAGTGAAAAGTCTTTTTCGCATGGTATTTTATTGCAGCTCAGATAAGAATATAGAAACATATTTAAAAAGTTCATTGTAATACACCAAGATGTTCCTTTTGGGATGTTTTTGTAAAAGCCTCATAAAAGTTCATTGCTTTTGTGCACTATACTTTTATACTTTGTGGGAAGCTGGTGAATGAAAAGCATTATTATGGAATGATTATAACTCTATTAAAACATGACATTAATTATGACATGGGAAATGGCAGATCAATTAGTTGTAATTGTAATTGCAGGTATGCAATTTCTACTGCAGAATGTTTGAGATAATGGAAAAAGAAAAATGTCAACAGAGTAGAAGCTCTTCCTTATACTTATCCGTCCACACTTCTAGAAGTCACAGTACATCACACATGTTCAATCAATCAGACCTTATTTTCTGCATCAGGTTGTTTTTTTTTTTCATGGCTGCCAGTCAGACATATTTAATACTTGATGCTGTATCTAGGAACTTTAAGCACCAAGATGCAGCTAAGGACATATAGACTTTTGCAATTTTGCATCATTAGTGAATATACCCCAGAAGGCTTCCCAAGACCTTTGTTTGCAAGGGTTGGTAGTGGGCATTCCTGTACCGTTAGCACTTCTAGAATTCTATTCAGGTATTCAGTTATTTAAACAAAAAAGGCCAAACTTGCGATGCTTCATCTATTCTGGGCTTTATTTTGAAGCAGGATCTTTGCAGGCTTGATCCTTACCACCTCATGTAGTGTGTTAGCAAATTTACTAAGGTACAACTCTAGCTATGAATGTATCAGTTAATATTGAAAGTCTAGTTTTAAAATTACATCTTAAGTTGTTGTTAAGTTTAAATCTCATATTCTGTTTTGCCAAATTGAAATACTTACTCTGGTTGGAAAGCTCTTCTATGGCTATGTCTTTGACTGGGAACTTTGAAATTTGTCGCACAGTAGTGTTAAGAGTTAAGTAGAGGAGGAATTGTTGCTTGCATGCCCTTATTACCAATTGCCACGAATTTATCTAGATAGATTAATTCTTCCTTGAGCAGATTAGAGGCGTTAGCAGTGCTATTCTCACAGTTACGTTTCAGGGTAGCATCCCAATTAATATGCTTGAATAATGGACCTCAGAACATTTAGATTCTGTCCCTGTCATTTCCAAAGTTTTCTTCCAAGATACTAGTCACATCACTTAAGGAATTAACTATCCCGAGTTATTAGCCTCCATATCTTGCTTTCTGGGTTGCTCATCCTTTTCATTCCTGAGGCCTCAAAAGCAATAAATACCTTGTGTTGGCACGTTAGAATGGATGAGGAACTGCCCCTGTGTTAAGAGAGACAAGCGGAGGCAGAGAGACACATCAGATGTATATACCTGCTTATTTTGGGTGCCCAGTTAGGACTGGATAATTTTTAAAGGACATAGTGTATTACACATGTTCAAAGCTTAGCTCCTAGGGACTTCCTTTGTGCTTCTAAGCAAGGCAGTATGTGAACATCAGATTAGGGTCCCTGTGTAAGCACTTCAAAAATAAGAAATGCATAATATGAAAAATCTGGCAGAAGCCACGTGACTACTTTGGCAAATTTCATTGAGGCTGGAATGGGCTTTGTTGGGGCCTAAAATTGACCGTTCAGCTGTATTAATCTTGAAGTCATCTTTTCCTTTCTTGAAATGTTCTGCCTCATTGAGTGCACAACTTCCAGACTCTGTAACAAATGAAACGGGCTCCACCTGCAAAGCTGTTTACTTCATGGCTCTCCCTCCCCCAAACAGTTTTGACCGGTGCACTCAAGAGGCAAGAGTGCCGAGGCAAAAGGCTGTATTATAATTCATTTGCAACAAAGGAGTTGTATCAAGGTTGCCCAGGAAGTTGTAATTATGACACTTCTTAACCTCCTAAGTTTGCTCTCATATGTATAGGATGTTGTTAGCATTCTGCCATCCATGTTATAAATGTGTGTTTACCTACTGACTAGAATGGAATAAAAAGCAAGCGTCCTTTCAAATACCTGATGTGGTGGTTTTTTGGAAAGCAAATCAATGCAAATTAATGTGGAAAAAGATCCCTAGTAGCACATTCTTCTCTAGAGATCAGCTGACATGTCCTTAAATTTGGGACTTTGCAGAACAGCATAAGACAATGTGTTGAATTAAAATTTCAACGGGAAAAAAATTCAGTTTATTTATTGGCAGTGTATTTATTTGCAGATTGCTTTTTTTCTTTCTTTCCTGTTTTAAACAACAGTTGGGTATTCTATTGTACTTCTTGGAGGTAAAGTTTAGACATTTTGAGATGCTAGTATAAAAAAAAAAAGAAATCTTAGCTGTCAGTAAGAGTCAGTACAGTTACGCTTTTTCCAGGATATCCTCTAGTGAATTGACCAGTGCAGCATTTCAAATGACACAACTCATGGTGCTTCTCTTACTGTCTTTAATTATATTGGCTAATTTTTGCACAGTGCTTTGAAAACATAAAGCGCTGTATGAGTGCTAAGTATTATTACTACAATTATTCTCCTGGGAGATTATTTCACAGACTAATAGACTTCACAGTTAAGAAATATTTTTTGATCGTAAGCCTAAATTTTCCCTTTGATCAGGTCCATTCCCTTGCTCATAGCTACACCTCTTTGGCTTATCCTAAACAATTCCTTGGTATTAACATACCACCTCTAAATCTCTGTAGACAGTTTGCATGTATACTTTTAGTGTGACTGTGTGACTTGTTGAGATCTTGCTTCATAAATCCTCCAGCTGCTTAATCTTTTCCTCAAATTGTCTCTAGGTTTTCTTTTTCTCTGTCGTGTGTGTGTCGTCCATCCCCGTCCCCGTCCCCCCCCGCGCTTTTTTTTTTTTTTGTCAGGCTGCAAATATTTGTGGTATTCTTGAACATAGTTTTATAAAACAGTCTGTGAAACAAAACTGACTCCATCCTTTTCCTGGATGTGGTGCTTCAGTACGTGCATCTCAAAACTGCATCCCCCCATGGCTTTAAATAAATTCTTTTACGCAGCAGTACAATTGTTTGCAATGAAAAAGTGGCTGGCATAAAGGTAGGAGGGGCAAAGGATAGAAGTTTGCTCTCGAGTTCAGTAGGTTTAAGAAGTCTCCCCTCCTTGTTTTTGGTTTTTCAGTTTTCCCGAGTCTCACTTCTGTGGTTTAAAAATATTTCACCCTCTTCTTTCAGGAGCTTGTCTTTGCTGTGTTGCTTCAGTGAATGAGCATGGATTTTGTTCAGTAGTTAAGCTGCACTGCACTTTGTACTTGCTCTTAAAACACATAAACACAAGTCTGCTATTGGATGATATGAGTAGTAGAAAAAAATAACATCTGAGGGGCAAACTTGGGAAACCTGGACTTCAGAAGATTGCTATGGAAGTCAGAGTTTTAACTTTTTGCTTGTTTCCCATCTAGCTATTCACGGCTATTCACTAATTCTGTCTGAAAGTAATCTGTAGTTAGCATAGAATTCATTTTGTAATATTATCTTCGTGAACAAAGGAAAACCTGAATACCAAGTTAATGTGAACATATAGGCAGGAGACCATACATCTATTTTTCCTTTCAAAGGAGACAATAAGATCTGAAAAATTGTCCTGCAGTCCCTGTTTTTCAAAGAAATGGATAAATATCCTCTAAATCTACAGTTACAGTAAGTGGCACTGGCTAATGATTTGATTTGAGGATTGAGAGCACAGTCTGGATTTACTCTTTGTGCATTAACGCAGGTCAAATGGACACAGGCTGCATTTTAAATCAGTAATGGAAGGCTGAAGCCTGCCTTAAACCAATCACATCAGCCTTACCCAAGACCGATTGATCCCGAGAGACTGAGCCCTGTGAGCATAGCTTTTATATGAATGGACTCTGTGCAGCCTGAAGTTTCATTCATAAAATGGATGCTGAAGGGAAAAAAAAAAAAACCCACACACGCCAAACCCTGGAATGTCCATTTATGCGGAGCTGAAGGGTGTAGTGTTCCCTCAGCTGCTGCTTTTGCCAGTTGCCTTAAAGTAATGATTAATGCTCCTTGGCCCTGCCTGCCTGTAACCTGACACCATTTATGGCCTTGGTGTGTTTCTAATGTATAGTGAATGAGAAGGCTACATTCTCAAATCAGAAACATAAACAGGAACTGGTTGGTCTGAATTCCATTCAAATATGTCACTTCAGCCGTGCAGTGTTTGTCCAACTTCGATTTTACAGGCAGGGGACGGGGCGGAGGAGAAAAAGCAACACAGACATTTTTGCAGTAAGATTACTAACAAAAGGAGCGAGGGAGAGAGAAAATACTTCTGTCTTTTGTTGAATTCAAAGGGAAGCAATGTTTAAAATACATTTTACAGTTACTGAGGTTAATAAAAGCAAATACATGATTTTAAAATATGCTCAAAAGATCAGCTCCATGTGGAATTTCAATTCAGAGCTGAATGTATGAGCCTTTGTTTTCCTGTTCTGCTGTATAAAAAGTTACACATCGCCGAGACAGGCTGTTGACATCTGGTCTCAGAAAATGCATTAGATGTTGTCATAGATCTAAAAACCAAAGTTGTGGAAAGGAAGCTGTTTGCTTAAGGTTTTCTTTCTGTATGTGTGTAATAATTCCACTTCGACATGAGCTGGTGGGGCCAAATCTAGTTCTCCGGTAGGTTTTTCTCAAGTGAGGGGTAAGATATTAAACTTAACAAATTTTAATCATCTCTTTTTCAGAAGGGAATGTGTGTGTATCTATGAGTGCACATACTTCTGGATTTTTTTTTCCTAATTGCTGGTACGAAGGCTAGTGACAGACAAAATGAAGAACAAAACCTTCCATTCTGAATGTTTTTAAACTGCATAATGATTTGGAAAAAGAATACTTAATTTTTAGGTTGATTTTTAGAGAAGATAGTGACTCTATTTTCACTCATATAACTTCAGTGTACCTACATTTTTTGTGCTGAACCTGCTAAGGAAAATATAATGCTGACTTTTGTATTGCCAGGATTTTACCAAGTTGTTGGACTCTGTTGTAATTAAATACCTTCTGAGGGGATAGTGCTTTTAAAGGTGGTTGAACTAAAACCTAACCAACCAGCATTTGAAGTGTGAAATATGCTCAAGCAATTCCTGTGTAAGGAGATTGCCATTAGTTCTAGTATTTCTACCTGTCTCTATTTGGAGAGACATACGAGTTTTAATCTAAGTGTTTTCTGCAGGTTTACAAAATTGTAGGTTTCATGATCAGAAAGAATCATTTGGTACCTCTCCCTGCAAAACACAGGTCAAGGATTTTTCTTAGTGATGCCTGGTGCCACCTTAGCCACTTGTTGTGGTCTAGTTTTTTAAGAATTGCCTTTCTTACCTAAAAAGCCCTGTCGGTTTTCCAGTGATTTCAGTATTAGTCTTCACCCTTGAGCTGGTCAGAGCTTCTCAGTGGTGGTAAACAGCTGCTTTCCACCACGAGGCTAAATGTGTTTCAGTGGTGGATGAAGCACTCCTTTGTAAACAGTTTGTCAGTTCTTTTGGAAATCCATGAACAGAAAAGTTACTTGTAGTGTGATTGTGATGTTACTCAGTTTGAGGCCAAAAGTATGATGTGTTCCAGATCAAATATTTTATTTTAAAAAGGCTACCTTTGTCTCTGCACTTACTTGGTAAAAAAACCTCTCCCACTACACCAGCCACCTCTGCACGTACCAGAGAAATGCTTGCCTTGCACAAGGAAGTACTTGGCAAAGCCCTGCAAGGCACTGAAGGGAGGGCTGGCATACTCACAGTGTGTGTAGCACAGGGTCAGGCTGACGTGTGTGTGGTGCCTGGGAGTTAGATTGGTCACACTTACCAGAGGGGCTTGTCCAGGCTCTGTTCCTGGTAGCACAAAAGGAAAGAATCTGCATGCACTGTATTTCTTGCCTATGGGAAGACAAGTGGCACAGCACATTTAAGTCTGTTTGTATACATATACCAATTCTGAATTGCTGAAATAGGAGCCAAAGCCCGTGTAGTAACTTTTCAGACCAAAAGGACAATTGGAGAGGATATGCTGTAAGTTAAATTACAGGACTGGCTGTATTTACTGGGAACTGCTTCTGTTCTTAATATGACTTAGCTGGTAATAAAGTGTAAATTGGAGAGGTAGGCGGGCAAAGAGTGAGAAGGTTCTGGTTTTAGTGTTGTCACTTTATTTTATGCGTGTAGGGAAGGAGACAAGTTTCACCTATGAGTTGAGGTGTTTGAGTGATTTTGAGATGAATTTGAGTGGCTGGATTGATGGGCCGATGCCAATTGTATGAGGTTCAAGTCTAAGTGCCAGGTCCTGCACTTGTGTGACAACAACCCCATGCAACACTACAGGCTTGGGAAGAGTGGCTGGAAAGCTGCCAGGCAGAGAAGGACCTGGGGGTGTTGGTCAGCAGTGTGCCCAGGTGGCCAAGAAGGCCAACAGCATCCTGGCTTGTATCAGGAATAGTGTGGCCAGCAGCAGCAAGGAAGTGATCATGCCCCTGTACTTGGCACTGGTGAGGCCACACCTTGAATACTGTGTTTAGTTTTGGGCCCCTCACTGCAAGAAAGACATTGAGGGCAATGAAGCTGGTGAAGGGTCTGGAGAACAAGCCTTATAAGGAGCAGCTGAGGGAACTGGGGTTGTTTAGTCTGGAGAAGAGGAGGCTGAGGGGAGACCTCATTGCTCTCTACAACTACCTGAAAGCAGGTTGTAGCGAGGCAGGGGTCAGTCTCTTCTCCCAAGTTACTAGTGATAAAATGAGAGGAGATGGCCTCAAGTTGCACCAGGGGAGGTTTAGATTGGATGTCAGGAAAAATTTCTGTACTGAAAGGGTTGTCAGGGATTAGAACATGCTGCCCAGGGAAGTGGTTGAGTCGTCATCCCTGGAGGCATTTAAAAGATGTGTAGACATGGCGCTTAGGGACATGGTTTAGTGGTGGTCTTGGCAGTTTTAGGTTCCTGTTGGACTCAATGATCTTAAAGGTCTTTTCCAACCTAAATGATTCTATAATTCTATCACTTGTAAGCAGGCTTGGTGCGCAAGGCAGCTGCTCACCATTACATTGTACCGCTCACATGAGCTGCCTTGCAGAGACCAAGGCCAGGCAGGTAGCTCAACTTCTTAACACACCATTTTTCAGATTGTGTGCATCTTCTAAGTCTTGGCCTCCCATCTCTCTCTCTCTGCATGTGCATGTGTGTAGTGCAGTACCACTGTACTGCACTGTGATTTGTCACGTGCACATGGGCAGTGCCCTGGGCCACCAAATCTTCAGCTGGTGTTGATAAAGTTAACTGAAAAAGTAATTCAGAGTTAGAGGGTAATGTAACAACATGTCCTTAGTTAGGAAGGCTATCTAAGGTCAGAACCACAGGAATGGCTGAAGAATAAATTCTGGTTCAGGTTTCCAGGTCCTGCTTTTGCACAGCTTCAGGAGAAGACAGTCACTTCATCCCGTCACCTGCAGAAGCTTCACCTTCCCTGTCTCACCTGGCTAAGGATGTGGGCTGAAGTTCTGTTTGTTTCTGCACAGGGTGCAATTGTGGGTCTGAAACCTGGTTCTCATCTCTGAAAAACAATTGGAAAATAGGATTTAAGGATTCCTTACGTGCTTGAGGTTATACAGGGCTGATACAACCTAACCCTTTAAATTCTGATATGGTAATTAATATGAAATACTTCCTTACCAAGGGACCACTCAAGTGTCTTTCTTGATAATGAAACCTAGAACCTGTGTCCTGCTAAATTCAGTAGCAGATTTTTCTTGTCGTGAGAAAGTCTGTTTGGGCTTTTTCTGCTTTGATGTATTTTGATTAAGGCACAGCAGAGCTTATTTCCAGTATTTTACTCTGTGACATTCCCAGATGAAAAGGCACTTCTGCAGTGTCTAGATTACATGCAGTTTTAAAATAACACCTACTGGGAAAAAATGGTTTCAAACCAACATGGTGTAAGGCTATATTCATTGTTTTAAGATGACTGCTATGTTTCTGTTAGCAAAAGGAGCAACGAAGAATGACCTCTAAGTATTCCAAATTAACAATAAAAGAGAAATAAATTTTTTTTATCACCATATTTTTAGTTAATTTGTTTGGGTTTTTTTCCTTTTTTTTTTTTAAGGGGCTCTGCTCTTCTTGAGATGATGTAACTTTACAATGTGAATTACTTCGTTAAAAGTCTGAAATAAGTTGTTGTGTGTCCTAAATTCAGGCACATTTTTCTCCAAAGTCTAACAATTGCTAAAAGGTGATAGAATCAGTCACTTCAAACACTCAGATCCTGCCCTAGAAGCATTTTATGCCTAATTCTGTCTTATTTGTTGTCTTGAAACAATGCTGTAAAGAGAAGAAAACATATAATTGCTCGGTAATTTCTGCACTAAAATGTTTTCTTTTGAAGTAGCTCCGCTTAGCTAGTAAAAATACTTCTGGGTCTTAGTCAAGCATTTAGTACGATTTAAAACTGCAATGCTAAATTTCATTGGTTGGACTTTTTATTAGATAAGGTAGAAATGAAAGCAGCAGGCAATTTAATTAGCAGTAATTTTTCTGGGCAAGTCATTACTTTGATGAACTTCAGAGCAATGTTTATGGCTCCTAATTAACCATGTTAGTCATTTGATTGAATAATCACTTTGGAAATGTTTCTACAATTTGATTAGAGTCTGACCCACTCTGATAGTCATAAATTAACTGATAGCACTTTAGGATAACAAGACTCTAGTTACTTTACGAGAAATAAACTCTTCGTTGCTGTATTTTTCGGTCCTCTGTGGACTGTTTAAGCACAAGCTAACCAGAAGATTAAGTAATGTTGGTACAAACAATGCTTGCCTTAAAAAGACTCCAGATGTTAATTATAATTGACTTAGGAGCATGGGAGATGAAACCCCAAATTGGCTAAGAACACAACTTCTTGGATGCATGTATAATTCTTTATTCTGTATACTCTGCTGTATCACTTTGTGAGAGTGGAGTTTATGAGTCAAAAAGGGTTTTGCTGCCAATACTAGTGAATTTTTACCTAAAATAGAAAATAACATCTGTTTCAGTTCTCCAACTTCCTCTTTTTTTACGTAGATTTTTCCATTCTCCTTAAAATTCAATCTACTTGGTAACATGAGTGATTCCTTGCAGGTGAACCATTACTCGTAGCCTTGACTTCTATTCTACAGAGCTATACTTGACTCGGCTGATCACTGGAATCACTGATTCCTGTGGTTGTTCAGAATAGCCGTCAGAGACTTAGAGGTTCTTGAGGCCTGAGCAGGCAGGCATTGAGCATTTCGTCAAGAGAGGAGGTAATGAAGAGTTCAGCACAGATGTGCAAGAGAGACCATGGACTGTTAGAGGAAACTTATTATTACTGCCCTGTGTTTCTCTTGTTTGTGAAGTCAGTGTAAAACCTCAATTTCTTATCCTGCCAAATCTTTGATACTCATCACTAGTCAGTGAACAGTGAAATTTGGAATCACATGCTGAAAGAGTCTGTAGGCAGTGTTGGAAAAATAATGCCTGCTCTTTCGGCCTCTGTTTGCATCTTTTAAAGAGTTACAAGGTACTGGTAACAGATTGCATAGCTTAGGGTAGGAGTTTATCACAAGATCAAATAGGCTTTGTTAAGCAAGGCTTCTGATATCCAAGAAGCAGGTTAAACATGGTCTGGAAGGGCAAACATTTATGGTGTATTTCTGTTTGCAAGTCCCTGTGCACAGGATGTGGCTGCCTGGGGACAGTGCAAGACATGGGGAAGAAATAGAAAGACATTTAAAGAACTTCATTTTCATTAGTTCTGTTTGTTATTTCTCATTCTTCTTGCAGATTTGAGTAGAGTTGGGGAATGGCAAGTAGATGTCTGTATTACTTTGTATACACCAATTTCTTTTTTCTTTTGAGAAGCATTCTTTTTTGGTTAGGGATGTACAGGTGGAGGGTGAAATTGATGCATCTGATTTCTAGATTAAATGCTTAGCAATTGCAGAAAATTTCATTAACCCTTCAAATCCTTAACCAGAGTCTAAAAAGCAATATCCTACTCTAAATTCACTCTGACATTCCTTGTATTAATGTAGAGTTTATAAGTCTCCAGTGTGATTGGCAGGCTTTTCTGTGTAATTGATTAAAAATGTTAGGTCAAATTAGTTACAAAGGTAGGTTTATGACCTATCTTTATAGGTCGTTACAGGGTTTAAAATTGATACTGTCTTGTGTGGATTTTTTGGTCTGTGAATGGTCTAAAGTGTAATCATCGTGGGAGTCAGCTTTTAGGAAAGTTGATTGCAATAAGGGTTTGAGTTCAGGTGCCTATGTTAGACAGGATCTATGATCCTCACATTATGATTTTTCTCCTCCACCATGCCTTGTGCGTGCTGCTCTGAAATGCTAACTGTGTGTTGACAGGTTCCCCCTCGCTATAACTTGCATCCTTTTTGTTGCTCTTCTGCCTGCAGCCTGTCTCATTGATAACCTGCACACTTTTAATTCCAGACAGTCTTTTGACTAGCGTTATCATCTTCTCCTTTCAGAAGTGCCTAGCTGCCATTCCATTTACATGAGGCAAGAAGGCTTCCTGGCTCACCCAAACAGAACAGAAGTTAAGTTTTCTATTATGTATCGTTGTATGAGAGAAACGTAAAAAATTAAAAAGCCTAGAGGGATTTGGGGTTCACTGGTTTAATCCTGCTGCTGGGAAGACTTGCATCATCTTTCTTTCCCTTTCCAGTCTGTAGTTTCTGATGCACTGATTTTTTGTAGCTTCTTCTGTTGCCATGGGTTGATCAGCATAGAAGCAATTTTATTATGAATTCACTCATTCTGCTTTTCAAGGCCTCTAGCAGTTGAAAGGAAGAGACACTTAAAAAATTTGTCCATTTCACCCATTCTGCTCAAGTGATGTTTTCCAGGCTATTGGTGTGACAGGCTCAGTTAACTGTTAAGTAATCCATTTTATACTTTAAAAAGTTTTCAGTGAAGATTTTTGGCTTTTCCTTTTGTTACGATTTTTGTAATGTTTTGGTGCTCCTTAAGCCCGAATTGTACAGCCATATGATATATACCAAAACTCTCAGTGACTTCCATAGGGTAGAGCTTAGTTTATTGTCAGAATTAATAATTCTGAGTAAAAGCACTTTATATGTATTAAAAATAAGAAGGCCAACAGAACTAAGAAAAAATGACCACTGAAAGAGAGGTTGTACCCTGTGCTCTCCTGCTGTGGTGTATCTTTCTTGTCAATATATGATTTTTTTGTTTGTTTGTTTGTTTAGGATTTATCTGTTTTTCTTCCAAGGGGCAAATTTCACAAACATGAGGGAAATTTGTTTTGAGATTGATGAGAACTCAGACAGATGCATGAATCAAAGTCCTCTAGTAAGACTTCATTCACCAGTGAAAAGACACAACTGGAAAGATAACAAGCAAATCTGGCTAAAAGCCCAACTGCTCCTGGGGTGGAATAAAGGCAGAAAATAGAAATTAAAAAGTAATATTCAACAGGGAGTGTGAAACAGGAGATGGAAATCTATAACAGGTTTGGTATATGAAATTATGTGAAGTATAGAAGCTTGATAAGGGAGGTGAAAGACACCAGAGAAAAATCCACAAACTGCAAGGCTAAAGTCAACAGATCTGAGTTTTAATCACAGCCTAGATAGGGGGAAAACAGTCTTAGCCATGTTATGCACTCATAAGTACTTGTACGTGGTAAAATTTTTATGAATGACATAGAAAAGTAGTGTTGTTCAATAAATATTTGTTTTCTGTATTTGGAAATCAGTCAACATGATTTTATGGAATAAAGGTCATGTCAAACCTGATTCAATTCTTTGTTGAGATTAAAAGTTTGAATGATAAAGATACCTGTATCATATAGTTAGACTTTTTATGGCATTCAGTTTGCCACTGCATTACATTCTGATTAAGAAGTTAGCACAAAGCAGTATCGATAAAGCACACATTAAATACATTAAGACCTGGCCAACTGACAGATGTAAAAGTGGCTGTCACTGGGCAATCGTCTCTGGATGGATTGTTTCGATTATAGTTCTTTAGGAATTGATATCAGGAGTGTTGCTATTCAACATTTTCAGTAAAGACACGGAACAAAGTTAATAGATAACTTTATGGCACAGATAGGCAGAGTGGTAAATAACAGGCAGGACTCAGAGCAATTTGAATTGTTTGGTAATCTGGGCACATTAAACAAAATGTTTTTCTAGTATGCTGAATGTAGACAAGGCCTATGGAACCGGGAAACAGTATGTTGGAAAAAATTATTTTGAGATGGGCCTCCTCCTCCTTGGCTTCACAGTGGGAAACTAGCCCAACCAAACATTGCAACCGTATGGCAAAAAGGCCTTCTGTAATATTTGCACAGTCAAAAAGGAGGCAGGAGAGGAGGAGATGTTTTGTCTTGCTAAGTAGCACTGATGAGGCCGATACTGGCATGCAGTGCAGTTCTGGTTAAGCAAAACATTGAAATAATACTGAAAAGTAGGAGCGTGTACAGAAGAGAGTGCTAGAAGGAATACAGAGTTGCACAGGGTGTCTTTTAACGGCAAAAACGAAATTTAACAGAACGATCTTACTTGGAAGAAACATCAAGGGGGGTGACTTCTGTGAGTATGGGGAGGAAATACCAAGTAGGGCTTTTTCAGTCTTGCAGGGAGAAGACCCGCAGGAGCTAATGGTTAAAAGTCAAAGCCATGCTAGTTCAAACAGGAAATGAGACAAACATGTTGGAATAAATCATAGAGAAAAATGGGTGCTTTTTCATTTTTGCAGGTGGAGATTAACAGTCTTTTGGGAATGCACGCATTAATTAAACACCCCTGTACTGAAGCCAAAATGTTGCGATTGGGCGGTGTGTAAAGGATGTGGGATATTAATCTGATTCCTTTATGACTTAGTGTTCCCTCTGGCGTTAAGCCTGTGATCTCTTCTTTCTCCATGCATCTTTATATAAACACCTCTCTCTTTTTAACTTACAGGTTGTATGTATGAAAAGGGACCTAGGCAGTTTTATGATGACACTTGCGTTGTTCCAGAGAAGTTTGACGGTATGTATGACACATCTCTCTCTCTTTCTTGTGTGGGGAGATCAAAAAGGAAGAGATGAGGGACTTTTCTCTGTTGCTGATCAAAAAAGCTCGGTAACGTTCCAATTTAGGATTCCTTAACACACCATTTGCAGTGCGCCCAACCAAAGCTGACCTTTGTCTCTTGAAACCAAAGTCTCCTTTTCAATAGGACGTCATTTGACTTTTGCCAGCGAAGGATGCTGTATCCAGAGTTGTGGCAGAGGAGCTCAGTTCCTGTACTGTTGAGAAGTAATAGGAGGATTTCCATTGCACTGGTGATCACATACCGCTTGTTGTCTGAGATTTAATGAAAGCTGTTCTTATCATTAACAAAAACGGTGGAAAAAGCAGCAGCTTTAGTTTTCCTGGGGATTAAGCCTCTTGTCTCATTGTCTGTGAAGTGATGAATAGTGGGGAGTGTATAGGGCATTTTTGTTTGTGTCAGTGTATTTGCACTATGTTAAACATTGTACTGGTGGTTTATTTTTCAGTGGGATTGATAACAAATCAATGATCTTTTCACAACACTACCCATTACAACCTTTTTTTTTTCAAGAGGGATCCTGAGGTCGATTAAAATAAATGGCCCAAATTATCCTCAGTTACTCTGATGTAAAATCAGTTTCCTGGTGTAACTCAGTTGATTCCAGATTTATTTCATTATAGACAAAGTAGATGGCCTCAGTATTTCTTGCCAGTGACTCTGTTAGTCTGCAACTTTGGGAAGTAATTTGGAGACCAATTACTTAAATTTGCTAGAGTGGCTTCTTTGTGTTAGTGTATATGTCTAGCTTTATTTAACAGGAAAGATTAGATACTTTCTAATAAGCTTGTGAACAGCTCTCTGATCATAGCTAAAAGTAGAGCTGAAGAACTCTTGGGTTTTTTCTCCTGCTTTATTTTGTGCATTTTCCCCTGAGAATGACCTATATGGATTACAGAAGTATTGTGTGTCCAGCAGCATTTGTTGTGTTTGCTGAAGAATGGGAGACTCTAAAATGAAAGTAACCCAAAGAATTACACATTCCTCAAATGGAGGTATCATGTGCATTCCAGGGTTGGTAATGAATAGCAAAAAATAAATAGAGGATTTTAAATAATAATATACCTAACTGAGGATTGCTCAATCCAGTATTGTATTTTCACATGGATTGACACATTCACTGGAAGGGTGATTTATTGGAAGTCTACTTTATACCCTGGCAGTGGAACATGTGGTTCCTCCTAAACACTTTTTAAAGCACATCGTGTCAGGTTTTTTTTCTTCTGCAAAAACGATTGTGGACCCAATCTGTTTTCAGTATCAGTGGCAAATTTGTGTTTACATTTATGGGAATGGGATCAGACCCTGTACTACAAGAAGTTAAAACTCTTCAGGAGTAGTGTTTGTCTAGCTGTCTTGAAAATCCTTTTTGTTTGTTTGGGTTTTGTACAGGGAAGGGAATGAAAATGGAAAAGAAATACAAATAAAGTAAGAGAGATAAATGTTTGGAAATATCTGTGTGTTTGCAAAGTAAGCAGTCTGCTGCTAGCTCCTATGGCTGTCCATTGAGATAACACCTTGTACTCTAGAAGACTGATGTTGTTATACGAAGAGATGTGTTTATACTTGGTGCATGATGACTTCTGAGGAAAAAACAGCAGATGTGTTGTCATGTTTTGGGCATTAAAGCAAAAGTGGGATAAGCCCAGGACTAGTCTTGATGTTTCAGAAGTAGATTCTCAGCTGCTTCATTTGGAATTCTGTGATTCTGTGAAATCAAAGATCAGCACAGGCGGAGAATCTGATCCTCTGTAATACTGCACTTTGCTATTTGCGTGTTGCTCAGCTATCGTTAAAAGAAAAATCCTGTCCTTGAAAAAGAAGGCCTTTCAGGACTGGAACTTGAACCTCATATAAACCAAAAAGCCTTGTGTTGATTTATTTGTTTTCCACAGCTATTGGCTCAATTTTCTTTCCTGATTACAAAAGGAAGTGCTCCATTTTTAATATTATTATTCTGACTTTCACTACACGGAGCTGTGCTGTAATGGCCATCAGAGCATCCTAATGTTGTGGTTGAAGGTTACATCCTGGCTTTCTGTATTAACCAGGGCACACTGCTTATTGGCGGGTATTGCTGGTCTGGTAGTTGAAATGAGGAGTTTTACCAGCATATCGAGGGTTGCCGTCATTGTGTGCAGAAAAAAATATTTTCTGCTTCAGCGTCAGACCTTTCAGCTGTTGTTGTTTGCATGAGTTGTTTGGTATGAATATGATTTAAAAACAACAGAGACATAGCATGGATGTTGCAGGATGGTTTTTCATTGGCAGTTTGTGCAACAGCTAGCAGAATATTATTCTTGCTGTTTTTTAAAAGCTTCCTCTGGACTTCAAATTTTAGAAAAATGAACTTACTGCTTTTCAGGGGGAATACTAATCTAATATGTAGATATGAGTAAAAGTAATATGTGCTTATATGCAAGTCCAATGTGCCACAGAGGAACTCGCATATCTGCAGGATTTGCATGCCTATACATAAAGCACATGCTGTTTAAGTCCAAGTCAAATACTTTGTCAAATTTTCCTTGGAAGCATTTGCATGCAAAAGAAGTTTCACTCAAAAGGGTTTTGCAGCTTTATGAAGCGTACATTACATTTCCAAACTGGGGCTTGTGCGAAGTATAGTACACAAATGCAGTTCTTCAGACATCAGAGTTGCTTACAAAAATAGTTCATGCTCTTTCAGATAGAGGATATTGCAAAATGGTTTGCAAGCGAGATTTGCATTTATCAGAAGTAAATGGGCTTAGGCTTAGGGAGAGTTCCATAAATAATGACTGCATTAGGTACTTTTTAGTATATGAATATATTACTGTAAGAGTGTTTACAATTAGCAGCCAACAGAGGAATATTGCATTTGTGGGTGGCTAGGTAGTAAGAATTCTTTCCCTCTGTTTTATTAACCTTAATGATCGCTTTGCTGGTTTACCTGACAAACTGAGTGAAGATGCTTTGTGTACATTGCTCATCTAATGTTGTTGCTGTTCTGTGCAGGTGACGTCAAACAGGAGCCAGGCATGTACCGCGAGGGACCTACGTATCAACGGCGAGGCTCGCTTCAGCTGTGGCAATTCTTGGTAGCTCTCCTTGATGATCCATCAAACTCTCACTTCATAGCGTGGACTGGCCGAGGCATGGAATTCAAACTGATTGAGCCAGAGGAGGTGGGTTAGACGGACAGCATGCCCTGATATCCGCTGCCCCATCCTGCAAATTTAATAGTGCTTCTTTGGATTTAGGCCTTGTTTTCCTTCAGTATTTTGTTTCAGTAGCACTTTAGAAGGGTGATAGAGAGGACTGGCAAGGGAAGTGCTTTAGTTAGGTGTGGTTAAGAATAGACTTGATTCCTAGTCCCACAAAATAATAAAAATTTTGCAAGTACTAGTGTTAAAAAATACTTGGCATTAGTTGTGGGGCCCAGATTTTTCAGAACCACTTTATGGATAGAGCTGTGTTCCAAAATCCTTTGAAAACTTGTCCCTGAATAGTCTTTGAACACCTTCAATCATCATGTTCTCCAAATATTCAAATATTCTTCAGTGTGAAGGTGTGGGAACTTGGAACTTTTAGGCTGTGGAGTGAAAGACCCCAAGTCTGACAGATGGCAAAAGAGGAGGTCAAGAACATTAGGCAGTAAAATCCCATCAAAATTATATTAAAACCCCTCTTCTGAGTCTTCCTGCTTATCTGTATTGTTAGATTGTTTAGTGCGTGCTTAGGTCCTAGACTTGCAAACACTCGTGCACATGCACAGCTCCCCTCAACCATGAAGGACTCGTGGGGTAGAAAAAATTACTTGTATTCATGAACATTTGCTGAAGCATGACTTAGTTCACTTGTGTGATAAACAGGAATAAATTGAACATTTTATTACATAAACTTTTTTTGACTAGGTAACATTAAATAATCCATCCTGTGTTCTAAACAGCCATGGAAACTGTTAGAAAGTCCGTTGTGCCTGAATTTTATTATAGTACTGATATGGATGATTTGATTAGGTTGTCAAAACGCAGTATCATCCTGGTTTACTTTTTTGCCCCTTGGACAGGGTTGGGTAATAGAGGAGACAGCAGCAAATTTTCCGTCAGGATCCCCTCTGAATTAGAGCTGAGTAGGAAGGTTTGGGGGTGTAAGGCTGCTTCTGCGTTGCACCAGCTATTTCTGCTGTTTGCCATCCATCTGCTGAAATAAGCAATCTGAAAGCTTTCTTGCATTTAAGTTACATCGTCTGCCAACAGCCCTAAGGGGATGGTAGAGTAGCTGGGGATGGAGACAGGACTGATGTTCCTTTCCTTCCCAACATGGTCTGGCTGAGGGGCAGGTTGCTGCAGGGACCCATGTGCTGTCTCTGGTTTTTCTGAGCTTCCCCCACACTAGTGATAGTCACCGTGGCAGATCTTGGCATTGTGCATCTGAGGGTTTGACCACAGATCAGTCTCAGTCAAAGCCTGCAGCCTTGGCAGGCTAAATGGGCTTCTTAGTTGTGCGGCCTGGCTCAGAACAGAGTGAAATCTTCAGAAAGGCTTTCGCTTGCTTTTGGTGAATGAGACCTGATTTTTCTTCCCTGCCCCAGTCTTAGTATTTTTTACGCTCTTAGTTTTGTCTTGTCTTTAAGGTGCGTCCAAAGTTTTTCAAGATTGAAAAGATTTATTGAAAAATGGTTTCCAGCAGATGGTGCAAGAACTTTGTATATTTTATTAACTAAGCAAGAGAAAGTAGCAAACCAAAACCCTAAGGTTTCCTTATTGTGTAATTCCCTGAAGAACTGGGTATTCTGATTTAAGTTAACCAGATCATCTGCTTGTCTGTTGCTTTGTATTTTTGAGCAGCCCTACATCCAAGATCTGGAGGAGGCAGGCTACTTGAAACTTGCTCACTCCTGTGTGCACTTAGGGAGTACCACAGTGCCTGATTTGTTTTCAGATGAATGTCATGGATCTGACAGAAACTGTTGATTAAAATAAGAATAGCCTATGGGAAGTTGTGCACTTCTGTTGGTTGCCAAGTATGAATTGAAGGCAAGACAAAGAGCTTGTTGGTTCAGCTGTGGCAGGTTAGGTTGTCAATGACGTGACCTTTCCATCCCATCCCTTCCTGGACATTTATGTCCTTGTCCGAAAGGTGACAACAGAAATGAATATGTATCAGCTCCTTGAGCACCATAGTTCATTCAGAAGGTAGATAACTGTGAACTGTGGAGGCTAAGCATTGAGCATAAGTCCATTTATGCTGCCTTGTTACAGGGACAGGAACGTTCAGCAGGAAGCTGGGGTGGAAGGCTGGAAGCCTGAACCCCTTCCACAGAGCAAGACTTGATAAATGCTGTGCAGTTCAGGGACAGGAAGACTTGCTCACCAAGACTCCTATTGGACCTGCTTGCTTATTTAGGAATGTCAAAATACCACACAATATAGCATATTCTTAGCCATTATTTTGTTGTCGTTATCTTTGCTGTGTATGCATTTATTATGCAAGCCTTTTATGTTGGGGACTTTTAGGATTCTGATTAATGCAGAAAAAAAACTTGGCAGGAATAAATAAAATGTGATGTAGGCATGTGTTACAAAGACGAATAGGCGAATCAAGGTTACGCATCTAGGCCAAATCTACAGCTGGAATAAATTGACGTGATTGGAGGTATGTTTAAATACAGCTATAGCATAGCTGAAGTTAGCAGAGCCATGGTAATTTACATAAGCCTGAAAAGCTGCACCACTGAAAGGAAATAATGCTTTAAAAATAAATTTTAAAAATTATTGTCCAGATGGAGATCAAAGTCATGGATTTTGCTGGTGTTATTTAGTCCCATTGAGTTCTCAGTGCTGTATGTCATCTATGGTTTGCATCAAAAGGCTCCAGACACCTATGGGAAAGTTTCACGGAGCAGTCTGCAGACAAGCTGCTTGGATACTCTCTCGTTTTTCCAGAGCTGTATGCATATGCACTTCTCAAACATTTTTATAAAATGCACTTTAAAGAGTTCATCAGCTCTGACTTTTTTTCCCTCTGGTGACATGATAGTCATTTGTACAGCCATTAATTGAAATGTCACCAACAGCAGATTATAATTTCAGGTGGGGAATAAGCAGTTAAGCTCTTTAAACAAAGGTCTCTTTGTCCAGAACTACCTTTGGCAATAAAACAGGAAGTGTAAAGGCAAGTAAAAATTAAAAGTCAGAGTAGAAGGGATATTGTTCTTTATAGAATGGCTTCATGAGCTGCTTGCAGCTCCCTTTTTATTATTATTTTTTAAGGAAAATTATACATCTGCAACTATGAAATTTCTGTCCCATTCTTCATACTACCATTTAGTTCTTCTAGGCAATTGCCCTGCCTCCTCTGGTAATTAATTTTCTTTGCTGAAGTAATATTTAAGACTGGGAGTTGGCTTTTGACTTGTGTCTCCTAATAATCTCAACATCGCTGTCATTCCAAGTACAGTCTGTATTAGTTCATGAACTAAGTGTGTATGCATGTGTGTTTAATATAACTGAGTGTTCTGACAGTGAGGAAAACACAGGAATAGTACAGTTATCCACAGTATCAAACTAAAGAAAAGTTTTCATCTTTCATGAAAATTTTCTGGTGGAACCTGATAAATATTTTTTGTGCATCATCTCTTTATATGGCTTTATTTTTTCATTGGTTTTCTTTATTAAAAACAAACAAAAAAAACCCCCAACCCTCCACCACATTTGCAAATAAGTCTGCTTCAAGTTTAACAGATGACTGTGTGTCCAGTTAAAAATTGTAGTAGTACATGGGAAATTCAGGTCATGGTAACCTTTTCTCTTGTGTTTATTTGTTGCACCTGCAGGGTTCCCAGTCCTCCATCCCCAAATAAAGTATCTGATGATAAGATCTGCTTGTTAAATGCATTTAACAAATCAATGCTAATCCATTTTTGTGGCAGGTGGCACGTCGCTGGGGGATTCAGAAAAATAGGCCAGCTATGAACTATGATAAGCTTAGCCGATCACTTCGCTATTATTATGAAAAGGGAATCATGCAAAAGGTGAGTAGCTAATTTTGTATGAAATTTCACCAGTGTTGCATGTTAATCTGTAAGTCAGTTTATGAGGAGTGCTTGTAACTGCATTGCTTAGATAGGTTTTTCATCTATTTATGCAAACACTAAGCTTTTTTACCTACCAGGTCCAGTATATGCATCAAGATACTTTCTTCTATGTAAAAAAAGTCTGTGGTTTTAGTTCACACAATGCACATCATAATTACAGGGAAAGACCTAACATTCAAAAATATCCAAAAGAGCTTCCTGGCACCTGGGAAAGGCAATCAGTAGGGTATGGTATGAATAATGTTTTGCAGAACTAAATTAGCTGCCCAGCGCTTGGGTACTTTGGTAAGTGCAAGATAGGGGAGAAAAATTATACCTATTAATATACCAAATACTTTAATATTTTACCAAAAGTGTTGTAATAATACCATTTTTAAGTGGAATTTAATATTTTATAATAGGCTGAATTATGAGAAGTATTTCACAATAATTTATATATATAACAGTCTGGTCTTACTGACAGTATTCAGCATGTCCCTCTGCTGTGGCTTGCTGATTTACATGTAGGTTTTTAAATCTTGCTATGTAGTACTATGTAGATTGACTGAGAAATCAATAGGAAGACCTGTCTGCTGCATCTGGCAGGTGTGTTCAGAGATTATAATGAACACCTTGTGCTGTAAAACCTGTTCCGTACCTTTTCACACTAGGTTTGTGACCTGTGATGACTAACATGTTTAAACCTGCCATTTGCCAATTCCATGAATGGAAACAGTGCTCTCAGCTCAAGTTACTGGGCAATTTATCCAGCAGGTTTTGTGAAGTCTCATTTTGGAGTTGCCTGTTACAAGTTCTCTTGCTTTGATTATGGGATCGTTGCAATGCTCTCCGTTGTCACTCTCCAGGAGTCAACTCTGACAACAACCTGGGCCAATATTGGCTTCTGGAACTTCAGCAGCACAGTGCATCGTACATTTTTGTCTGTCACATAACTGCGCATTGTGTCTTTGTAAAGTGGACTGGAGTCTGGGTCCACCTGGGAAGAAGCAGAAGCGCTTGATTTTGCTGGGTGGTGCTTCAGCCAGAGGAGGTCCTTGTTGCCGATTACAACTCAGCAGCATGGGCAACTGTGCCGGCACAGTTCAAAGGCAGCACAGAGGCAAGAAAAAGTAGCAAAGAGGGTGAAACAAGTTGAAAAGGTGGCGACAGGAATACCGTAGGGCTGATAAGGCTACCCAGCCCACACACCCATTGAATATGAAAGGTTTACAAGTACTTCTGACAACTAGCTTGCTACCTCTTAAACTGCTACTTTTTTTATCTATAAAAATGTATCTAACACACATTTTAAAAGCTAGATTGGATGTTTATTTTTCTGACAGAGCAATGTTTGAGTTTTGCCCTGGAATCACCCTATCTGGCCAGTTAATGTACGTTAAAAACTAATGGTGGTTATAGATTTATAGCAGGTTTCTTTACGGCAAGGTTTGTATGCCCATTTTCCCCCTCTTGTTCTAAGTTAAACAATGATAACAGGTCATACAAATGCCCAATTTCTGAATGCAGCCTTCAGTCTGTCAAATTTACGACATTAATTTGATGAAAAAATTCTGCTGCAGATATAGCCTCTAACAAAACTTTACATTATTTGTAGAATAAATAAGGTGAAAATTCAAGGAGGTGCTTCAGACTAATTTGCGCCCATAAGAACAGAGTGAAGTTTGCAACGCTTTTGCCACCTTCATTCACTCAGTTCCAATGCCGTGCTAGCTGGAGTTGCAAGAAGCAAACAATATGATTGTTACTTCAAAATAATTTTATTAAACCATGAGCACACAACAGCGTTCATATTTTTAAATGTAATTATTTAAATAAGTTGCTTGACAAGATGCTATACTGGCTTTTTTTTAAATAAATAAGGCAATAGTTTTTTTTAAAAATAAGGCAATAATTTTGTATGTTTTTTATCGTTGTTCAGCTTTTAGGAAGATGAAGCGCAGACATTTAGCGCTATTTCTGAACAAGGGAAAACTTCAGGTTCTTTGGAGTAATTGCCCCTCCATAAGCAAATCCAAATGTCCCAGCTTTGTATGAGCAATTGCTAAGTACATATTAGCCTACGTATTTGCTTACGCTGTCCCTGTACAATCAGCATGCACTATAACTAAGTGCTTTTATACTTAAGTATGAATCAATCTGTGTAAAGTGAAATTCAGATCTCTATCATGCAATGTGATTCTTTTTCCACTTCGCACAGTGTGTTGGACTCAGTCATGTTGTTTTGCCACTGTAGTGACAATTTGTTTACATTTTCCCATAAGAACAGTTCCATTTGTGGTTAAATATAGGAAATGACCACAAACAAAAGTTTGGAAGTAGAATACCTAGTCCATTTTCCAAAAGGATATCACGTGTGGCAAAACCGAGAGTGCTCTGCACAGTCTGCTTCTGCAGATCCCTGTTGTCTTTGCTAGGTCGCTGCCTTACCAGTTCTTCTGCTGTGTTACTAATTGCTTAACGAAGGTGAGTTCTTCACAAGACTGTTGAACTTGGAGTTGCAAAACCACAAGGCCTTACGCTACACTTTTTTGTCCATTCTGTTGTCCTAAGGTGGCTGGAGAAAGATACGTCTACAAGTTTGTTTGCGACCCTGAAGCGCTTTTCTCCATGGCTTTTCCAGACAACCAGCGCCCCTTACTGAAGACTGACATGGAGCGCCACATCAATGAGGAGGACACTGTACCTCTGTCCCACTTTGATGAGAGCATGGTCTACATGCAGGACGGTGGCTGCTGCAACACCCACCCCTATAATGAAGGCTATGTCTATTAACAACAGTGACAGTGAAGGGGAAGTTTCCCCCTCCCTTAGGCTTCTCCTCTTTCACAAGACCCAGAGGAAAGCTGAATCGACTTCAGTTTGTTTTTTAAATAGTACACTAAAAGGGGCTTTTCCTGTTGCATTACTCCTATGGTCTGCCATGGACAGCGCACTTTATTTGAAAGGGGAGGGTTGGAACCTAAACGTTATTCTGTGTAACAGGAGGAAAAGGGTGGGTTTGCTTTTTACTTAAGTTTGGGAAGGGAACATACAGGTTTTAAGTACAAAAAAGCTATATCATGTCTGTTTTGTTTCATATCGGCATAAGATATTGTACGTTTTCTCTGGGTATCCGTAGTACAGTTAATTCTCATTGTGCAAAATAACCACTTGGTGATGATATCAGCACAGCATGCCTAGGGCATTTGTTTCTTGCCATTCTTAATTGTCTTTCTGCAGTTATAAAAGAGAAGCAAAGCATATACCACAGCATTTAATTTAGAAGCTTGCAGTGGCAGACCTTGCACCTTGCCTCTGAAAACAACCAGGTATCTCAAGAGTTTGCGCTTTTTTTTTTCTTCTTTTCTTTTTTTTTTTTGTATGGCCTCCAAAAAATCCCGTTTAATGACAGAGTGGTCATAAATGCAGTGACCAAGCAAAATCCCTGACTTCAGACTGCAAGCTGCAAGCCATATCAGGTGCCACATTACTATACATATACGACCCATGCTATGGCTTAGACCTTTCAAGATCCATTTGAGAATAGTAATTACATGTGGTAGGCTTTCTGATGATCATGTCAGCATTAAATACAGGATCATGATCGGGAGGGAGAAAACATTTTGTATCCTTCCATTTCCTTTGGTACATAAATAAGTTATTTAATCAATAGGAATTAACTGTACTAAGTCACATATCTAACTATGCTGTTTAGACACAGCAAGCACTCCTTGAGAAAAATATCCAATACACTAAATAGGTACTTTAGTAATTTTTAGACACGGTACCCATTAATATGCATTTAAACCTTTTACTGCTGTGTTATGTTGATAACATATATAAATACTAGATAATGCTAATGCTTCTGCTGCTGTCTTTTTCTGTAATATTCTCTTTGATGCTGAATTTACTATGACCATTTATAAGCAATGCTGTAACTACAGGTAGCATTTCAGGACAAAATAGATGACTTGAACCATTTATTGCTTAGAAAATAGCTTACGCCATAGCTGTGCTATAAGCAGCTTTTATGCGCATCCAGAAATGACTAGTAAGCTTCAGCTTGCTAAGGAAAGCTCTGCAGAACCTTTTGTAATTTTCGGTGGAATGGAGACTTAGACGAACTGTCAAAGAATACCATGAAGTCGCTGTATGACGTTGTAGTGCTGGCACTGATGTTACCAATCAACTTGTTTTGGACCCTAAATGTAAATGTGATCAGATATGCTCAGAAGACAATTTAAATTTTGAGGGGTTTTTTTGTTGTTGTTATTTTTTCAAATTGTTTTATTTTTTGAGAGGGGTAACCTTGAACACAAGCCACACACACTATTCTGTATGTAAAATGGAAAAAAAAAAGCCCTGACAAAACCCCAAAAGTTTTAAATACTTATGAGCACCTTTTCTGAAATACAATATTTCCTAGTTTGAAGGGAGGGAGAAGGGGTAAGATCTGGATTTGTTTTTTTGCCCAGTGAAATTTAAATAGGTGTTATCTGGAGTACCTCATTTTCCTCTATTCCTGAGAAGCAGGAGGAAAATGAATGCATAACCATAAAACAACAAGAATAATTTTCATCGTAGTGGATGGATTTCAAAGACAATCCTAGGTGGTGGGTTAATTTTCCATCCTCTGTTAGTTAAGACACTAGTTAAGCTATGACTATTTTAAGATGCAGTTAATCAAAAGTAAAGAAGTAGTGGTCACTAGAAGCCGCAGGTGCATAAAAAACATTTGGGCAAGTATTTAATTCACTCAGATTCATAAGACAACATATTTTATGGGAGTGTATATATGCCTTAATATGTCACCTAATTCTGTCATCCGTAAGTCTCAAGGGCACTTAAATTTTCAGTGATCAACCCAGAATCAGAAGTCTAAAGTTGCAGAATTAGCAAAAAGGAAAGGGAAAAGGTTGAGTAAGATTGTTTAAAAAAAATGTGGTTTCCATTGAAATAAGGTTCAAATGAAACATGCTTTGATGAAAAGTCCTTGGATTGGTTTTGATTCTTTAATGTCAGTATGGAGCGCCTCTTGCCTGTGGCAGGATGTGGGTATTTGGGAAAGGGGTTGGACAAAAAAGAAAAAAAAAAAAAGAAAAAAAAAGAAAAAAAGAGAAAAAAAAAAGAGGGAAAAATGCATCAAATGTGTAATATTTAAGAAGAAATATATATATATCTGTATATGGTAGTGACTCACTGAACAAAACAAGCAATCAGACCAACATTACATGATCTCTCAGCAGAAGATATAAAAGTCTTTCACTGAACTGATTAACCCTTTTTAAAATGTACCTAAGAGGTTTATTTAAAGTCTGTTTTTATTCCACTTTTTTGTTTGTTTGGGGGTTTTGGGTTTTTTTTTGGTTGTTTGGGGTTTTCAGGTAGAATAATAAATCTGGCAGCTGATTTCTGCAAGATTGTTGTGTATTGGATTCCTAACCATTTGGACTGGAGAAACCCCTGCAGTAAGGTTCTTATTCTGGAGGAGATGAAGGTCTGTCCCCAGAGCCCGGAACGGCTTCCTGCAAAATGTAACCAAAAGGGAAAAATGAGAAGTGAGGAGTATGTACAATTCGTGTGTATGTATATGTGAGTTATAGCCAGGAGTTAGATTGCCAAAGCATCGTCTTTGACTGACAAAAGGCAGGAGGATCGTCTATGTAAATTTAGAGACAGAGTGATTCTGACTAAGAACACTTTACACATTTTCACAGGGCATTTTACTACCCTACTGAATTTGAATGTGGGTTGTTTGGAGCTGGGGGGTGTGTGTGCTGGGTTTTCGTTGGGTTGGTTGGGGTTTTTTTGGTTTTTGTTTTCAAGCTGTGCCATAAGTGGAGGGAAACTGCAGGCTTCACCTGTGTTTTTGGGAGGAGCTGTATTGGAGTTAGCTTGCGCATGTTTGCTTTTGTGGCTTTTTGCTGCCCACAGCAATGGGCAGCCCACGGTGGTGCTCCTGTGAAGCAAGTCTGGGAGGCATCACAGCAAGACCCAGGCGCTGTGTTATGGCTGTAAGTGCTCAGGTTTCCTCTGCCATGGCAGTGCAGTTGCGCTGGTACCTGAACAGAGGTGAAATTAGATAAGGATGTGGCAGATCCCCTCAGAACCCATTTGTAGGAGGTAAGATTACAGGTTTAGGGCAACACACAAATTTTGCCTTAGGGATATGACTTTCCATGACAGAGAGCCGAAGCCTTTTCTCTCCAAGGTCACACCAGTCTAACTTTCCCACAGACCAACTATGGTGCAAATCTTAACATTCTCTGAAAGCATGAATTTCATCTGCTTGTCAGACCAAATCTGCCTGCTTTATTTAAGAGTTGGCTGCTGTGGTAACTAGGGGAAACTGGGATACAGGAACATTAAAGATTCTTTTCTCCAGTAATTCCCTGCGAAGAGCCCTTTGCTCAGAATCTTTTTGTCTTTAGGATTCTCTGGTACCTGGGACCGTTCCCCAGAGATTAGTGCTTAGAGGTTTATTGCCTTGGATATCTGACTGTTTTGGGCTGCAAGTGAATCTTGACAGAACAATATCATCTAGTAAATATTTTTGCCTTGTTTGTGTTTTTTTTTTGTCTGTGTTGTTTGTTTTTTTTTTAATAGCAGGAAATAGATCAATGTGTGCAAAAGGTATTATGAGGAAATCTTTGAATTGTTAATGGGTGTACTTTCTCTTCTGAAGAGCATTAGCTTCAACTCACGTATTACAGGTAATAGCACCCATGAACAGCCCTATTCAGTGCTCACGTTATTAGCACTGAGGACTTTTCTGAATACTCTTCTTCCAAGGTGTTTTGGGATTCCTAATTAATATAGCTTCTTACACCCTAAGAATCATCACTTTGAAATACTTGGATCTAGCTGTAAAAGCATAGAATAATTTCTTGGTTCTCTCTGCTGGTTTTTGGTTTTGGTTTTTGGTTTTTGGCTTTTCTGTGTGTGGAGTGTTGGGGTTTTTGAGTGTTTTTGGTTTGGTTTGGTTTGGTTTTTAATCAGAGGCTACTCTGCTTGGAAAGGAGGTAGAAGCTGGGAGCAGGTGCCTGTGCCTCAGAAACTCCAATTCAGAGCCCCCTGCATTTTGCTGAGATACCAGGCTGAAACTGGAGCATCTACAGTAGGTGACTGAGCCCTGCCTTCCTTGTTCTCTTATGGAAGAGGGAACTACAGTGCATCGTCTTCTGTTGCTTCTGCTACAGGAGTGGTAATCTCTGGCAGAGCAGGCGGATGGGAAGCCAGGGGCAGTAGCACTTTAAAACTACAAGATTACTGAGAGGATGTCTGTCAGATCCCTAAGAATCATAGATGCATCAGCAAAGCACTGTACGTTACCACTCAGCTTTCATGACTGTGTAGGTAGGTAAAGTTAACTTCATCTTTTACCTCGGGAGGTTGAAATACTGTTTTCCCCATTGAACACCAATTTAATTTCTGTGGGAAGGAAGTAGCTGTGCCATCTTCTTATGTAATAGTCTGAAAATGCCTGTGAAGAGTCTTCTTGACATTTTCCTAAAGAATTGTTTTTGTGTGAAAATGATGCAACAAGCCACCAAAAGAAGGGGTAAATAATCTCCAAGAAGGTGTCCATACACCATGTTCTCCAAAGCTATAGCGTTACTTACCCTAGAAATGTATCATGTCTTTAATACTGCTGCAGTATTATCCTTATTACATACTTTTATTGGACTGACCTCAAAAATAAACAGCATACTCTGAAGTTTCTTTGGGAAATTACCTTTCTGCTGTTAATAGAGGTTACAGGAAGGTACCCCTGAGGCAGGGTCACAATCAAGGATTTGCATCTGGTAAGACATAATTCTGTGTCTTTACTCTTGCAAAGCACTGTGGGCTTTTCTGCCCATGTCATGCTTTTTAGTTGCACGGTAGAGCGGCAATTACAGCCATTGGTTGTTTTTTGGGGGATTTTTTTGGCGTTGTTTTTGGTTTGTTTTTTTGTTGTTAGTTTATGCGTAGCTATGATTTGTTTTGTTTCAGAAGAAATGTCTCTATCTCTTTCCACGCTCCAGGTACATACTTGGACCATGACCATAACCAGGTAGATACTTGGGGTCCAAAACAGCATTTTTTCTGTGTAATCTACAGTACAGGCTATGGTAGTTCCCTGCTGCTGCCCTAAAAAGGAAAGAGTAGAGGTGATTTCACTGTTTTCTTTTCCCCTCCCTTCCATGACACGACCCAGCTGATCTATCTGAAGATAGTTCAAACCAATTCTTCACTCACCCGTGATATTTTAGTGAACTGTGAGCGTGTTCGTTAGTTCCATGGTACTTTGTAGAAGTTCAGGTAGAGAGTTGAGTGTTTCAGGTGTACTGCAAAGGGCTCTCTATGGTGGCTTTCAGTCAAAACCTGGCATAGGGAGTGGCATATGGCTACACGACCTAAATAGAGGCAGAAGGAGATGTTTCTGCAGAGGTGCCGGCTCCTCAGATCTTGAGTCATTTGCTGAAATATGCAGTTAAGGCTGCTGCCTGGCCAGCTGGGGTGAGCCTGCCCTGGAAGACCTGCCGAGGAGCTCTGTGTGCATGTAGAAAGCCAGAGAGAGCGTGATCCCAGCATGCCTGGGTGAGGCACAGAGATGGGAAAGTCTGTCGAGGGCAATCTGGCCCTACTAACTAGCTAATCCAGAGCTGATTAGTACAGGAAGGAGGTTATATGACCGATAAAGTAAATCAGAGATAATTATTTGAAAGACATGCTGCAGGAGAATCATAAGAAATGATGGAAAGTAATAAACTCTGTAAACAGCAGTGATTTTAAGACCCCAGTGCTTATGGGAGTGCTTCAGGAAAAGGAAGAGAGAAAGTAAAACACAGAAAGGGACCGTAATATCAGATGAGAACAACAGGAGTCAAATCATGAACTGCATTAGGGGACCTGGAAGATTGCAGTGTTTTAGATAAGGAAGGGACTAAGATAAGTAGAGAGTCAGTAAACTGAGATAAGAGCAAGAGAGAGAAGGTAATTGGAGGCAGTGCACTTTGTGGTCAGTGGGCCAAATGTGTTAGGCTAACAGAGTTGCACCAGGGATGTGTTTGGCCCCGGTAGTATATCCCTAAGCACAGGAATATCAGAACTGACTTTGGAGTGATTGTTGATAATTTAGTGAAACCATCTGCACAGTGTTTGGTAGCTGTTAAAAGAGCAAACAAGATATTGGAATATGCAGAGAGTGTTCTGAGCTATAAATGTAGTGACTTTATTGTCCCACTATATTAAAAAAAAATTAAGAAGAAAAAAGAAAGAATACCTTACAGGATAATGGGTCAGACTGTGGGTTGGTGTAAATCAGCATGGCTTCCTTGAAGTCAGCTAAGTAGCTTTATGCTAAAAGAGTCTGTGGCCTGTTTTTAGTAATGTGTATGCCTATCTAGTGTGGTATATATACAGGACACTTTTACTTGTTACATTATACAGAAAGATATACAAATGATCAAGACCTGGGGCATAGCATGAGACCAATAATAAAAGATGAAATTAAACAAAAACGTACGTGTTCTGAATTCTACTGATGTAGCCAACTCATTCCATTTTTGTATAGAGCTCTCTGCTGGAGCTCTATACATCCCTTTAACTCTTACAGTGGTCTTTTGTGACCAGTGCTGGCAGACCGTATGTGCTGCAGTCCCTGCTACAAGTGGCTCATCATTGGTCTCTGCAAAGGTGGCTGGTAGGGTCAGGCTGCCTCCCCAGCTGTTCACGAAGATCATGTGGCCATTTAGAAGTCTTGAGTGCACTAAGCTTCCAGCCATTTTTGGGACAAGCAAATTTCTACATTGCAGATTTAGCCACAAAGGCTAGCTTGCAAAGGAATTTCAGCCACCGCTCTGCTCCGTCTTACAAGGCTCTGTAAGCCCAGCCATAAGTATTTAGGATACCCAAGGGCCTCCACAAAATCTTTCAGAAGCTGATCAGCTGAACCAGGGCTTCTCTGCTTCCTGCAGGAATGAAATGTGGGAGAGACAAAATGAGTGAAGACCTAGATCTGATTCTAGAGAGACATAAAATGAAGAACAGCTTTGTGTTATTATTTCCTAGTTTCAGCATACACTGCAGGAGGGAGTTCACAGGAGCTGAGGCAGTCAAACATTTCCTTGGAGCCCAGAATAGATGCCTATACCGAGAAGAGGACTGTTAGTTTTATGCAGTGCATGCATGTGCCTGCTCAGCACTCAAGCTTTCATGAATTTTTTTTGGTGTTTAATTCTTCCTAATACATAGGGGAATATTCTCCTCAGTAACATCTTATCTTTTAGATGCTCTAATGCTCTGCTCTATAGTACATAGTTTCTTTGTGAATCTAGCCTCAATGACTGAAGAAGCACTGCCACATAAGGAAAGGTTGGTTCCTGGAACTGTGCAATCTATTAAACTGAGTAGTTGCTATGATCATGATCTAGCTTTGGGTAAGCAACGTAGCTTGGCTGTGATAAAACCAGTCCTTGAACTTCAGCTTGACTTATTAATGCTTTATGCCAGCTAAATGCCAGGAAAGCAGCTCCACACATCATGTAACATTCTCTTGCCCCTCTGACCACTTCTGCAGTCTGATCCCCACGTCTAAGGTTATGGGAGACCTAGAAAGACACTGAGAGACATCATAGGAATTAGCATGGCTTACAAATGGGTTTTGGATTAGTAGAAACATAAAAGGATTCAACTTGGGACAGACAGTGGAGAAGGAATAAAATCAAGGTCTATAACATGAATTGTTTGGAGAAGAAGAATAGGGAATCAGAATTTACTGAGTCTCATAAGAGTTTATTGGAGGGGCAATAGAAAAAAAAGCAGTTTAGGCATTTAAAGAACATAAAGGAAGTACTTTATGAGACAGCACAATAATTAATTTGTGACATTCATTGATGTAAGCTGTTTCGGGTGCCACAAGTCTTAAACGAATTATGAAAAATTGCTTAGACAAAGACATAGAAAGAATGTCCAACAGTGATTCTCGACCATGATGATGAAGTTGAACTCTTGGTCCAAATCAGGAAGTGCCCTAATACAGAGACTGTCAGGCCTTCGGAGACATGCCAAAATCACCCTCTTCCTTTCTAAAGGAAGTCTTTCTAAACACTGATGCTGGTCTATCCTGGGATGGATGGACCTTTGGCTACAGGTGACTTGGTATCTCCTGGAAGTGAGTACTATCTGAAATGAAGGCACAAAAGTTCTGGTGGCACAAGGAAGTGTTCTGTATCCTGCATTTTTCTGGGGTCCTGTGATTGAACTAAAAAGGACGTAACATAACTGGCTTAAGTAGTTTGGCTGTTTTTACGCTAAATCTGTAAATTTGAACCTGGAATCCTTTGCCTCGAGGATTTGTTTTCCTTGCTAACAAACACACCCTTTACAAAGAGCTATTGTTGACTTGCGCGTGATTACTAAGCTGCTGACATTGGGGCTGGAGTTATTTTTAAAGGGAGAACAGAAACATTGCCACATTTGTGTTTAACTGGGAACTGCATGTCTTTCAGAAAAGAAGAAACAAACAAACAAAATTGACCAGTTAGTGAGTAATATACCCATCTTATATCTCTGCCACTTAACGCCTAACACTTTACCATGAGGTTTTTGCTCCGTGTGGAATTTTTGCATATAGCAAGATAAGGCTATTTAGAAACGTATCGGGTTGAAGCAGGACTCAGAAGTTATAACCCTCCAAAATAAGGAGAGAGGGAAAACCACACTAATGAATGTCTTTCCCTTCTCATATTGCCTCTAACTCTATCAATAACATATTCCATAATGCTCTAAGTTCCATCCTCAACAGATAACATTAAGCAGTACATATCCTAATTTTATCAGACTTGGACTCTTGCTTAAAACCTTAGGTGACTTCATGCATTTATATAAATTGTATCAACAGACCAGTGCATCTGACTCTCTGAAAGCAGGTGCGGATATACACTGAGATTTCTCATGACAAGATGGTTTGGATTATGATGGGAGGACTATGACAAACACAGACAGCAAGAGACACAAATCTCTTATGTAAAATGACAGAAAAAAGCTCTGGAAATACTATGTATGTGGTGTCTTCAGTTAGTAATATTTTTGGAAGACAAAAGGCAGGTTTATTTGGCTGATTTGTGTTACTTGGGGATGACCCTGTGTATAAACTGTAATGAGAAGTCAGTATTTCTGAAAATTTATGCTAGAGGATCTAGCTATAGAAGCGTGACCTGCTGACTCATTGTCCCAAAATGGTATCAGTCGAAAAAACCATTGCAAGTGTGAGCTGAATTTTATCGTAGAAGCCCTAAATGGGACAGACAGCAGTTCGATCCATTAGGAGGACAGAGTGTCATGTATGGCTATATCGAGTAAGGAAGAGCAAAGAAAGAATCCTGAGACCATTAAGCATAAGAAAAGAAGATCATAGCTCTCAGTCTTGCTGCAAATTGTCAACTGCAAGCTGTAAATTGTAACTAATGAGAAGTAAAAATTAGCTTAGAATGACTTGCTCAGAGACCTTTAATTCTGGGGCATCAGAGGAGTTCAGCTTCTGTTGGACTGCACACCCAGGATACCCTTTCTGTCTAGAGGTGTAAGTAACTCAAGCCAATGGATTTTTGCACTATATGAAGTGGTCTCAAGTTTGGTAAGAAAAAGTCACTCTGGAATGTTCAGCCAGATGTGTTAAGAAGTCACCATGTTAAAAAAAAATGCACCTCTATATTGTTTAGATCAAAAAAAAAAAAGGGGGAATCAGTACATAGACAGCAACATTATTGCTAAGGAAAAGGATCCAGAGGGGCTTATATACATAGCAAGAAGGGCACCAAGAAAATCAAGCCAGTTCAGTGTCTCAGGCTTTTAATGTTTATAGAGGTATGGGGTAGCTTCCTTTTTTCCCATGACCCTGCTTCCCCTTAAAAATTGAATAGCTATCAAACTTCCTAATCTTTTTCTCTATTCTTATTGTTGAAAGAAGAAATTCAGATTTAAAGCTGAAGCCTGTAACTGACTCTTTACTGAATGCAGTTGTTGCTGTGCCGTAGTTATAGAATACATCATGGAGCAATGTGGTATAATGTTTTTATTGAAATGGATGTGAAGGAGATGTATTACCATGCCCGAGCTGCTTGTTATTTCCATGCTGTTTATTTGTGAAGGCAGAAGTACATTTTACAGCCTCTACCCCCAAAATAAAAAAGGCTTTTATAGCAACATTCCCAAGGATCTTTTATTTTCTCTGAACCTCACATGCTGAAAAAAAAAGAAAACTATTCTTTGAATGTTTAGAAATTTTTTAATAATGGCACAGGCTTCATCACTTGTCTGCCTATGAAGTTAATGACTGTGATGGAATTCTCCGGTCCTGACAAAGGATTTAAAAGTGAGATTGAGGTAGAGTGTCTTAGAGAAACAGCACAGGTTTGTTAACTAATATTTGTGCACTCACATGCTTATTCAAAGCACTTTCAATAAAAGTTATCAATAGTTTCAGACATTTATAAGATAGAAGTTGACGGTTCCTGTCTTACCTAAACCACTTCTAGAAGCTGAGCTAATGTGTTTGAATCTATCTTAAGTTTTTGTCTTGCTCTTTTTTGTTGAAACAACAAAAATTATCTTGGATGTCTCTTGTCACACATTTCTCTGGGCCCAAGTTGTTTGAGGAAATCTAGAGTTTACTCAGCGGTAGGCCTGTCCAAATCTTTTGTAGTTGTGTTGTGGCTGTGGAAATTGGGAGAATGGCAATAGGAAGGAAGAAACCCTCCACCTGCAAAAAATGGGACTTTTGAAACTTTTTTATATTGTACTGTTAGCATATATTTTCTGTGTAAAGACTCAGAAATAACCACCTCATGTTATAAATTTAGCATGATAAGGCTATAGGAAGGAAGCTCTAAAAATGTCTTGAGAATGTTTGAGAACATAGACATTGAGGACTTAAAATTGTATTTTCCATATTTGAAAATCTCAGGATCTAGAAGCTTACTAAAATGTCAGTTATCACACACTGAATGGTTTTCTAGATGTAGAAACCTGTTTTTAAGGAGAATCTGAGCTTTAATGAAGTTAGTCTATTGTGATCTTTAGTGTGTTCTAATTTTGGAAGGAAGCTCCAAATTTTGTGGGAAAAGGAGGGAAACTATACCAGAAAAGGAAAGAAAGGAATATTAGGTTTTCCAGGCTGCTGGAATTTGAGGTTGCCCAATGGAGCAGGAAAAAGAAAGTTAAGAATGCGTGGATAATTACAGTTGACATATAGCTTTGTGATTTACTACATGGATACTATTCATGTACATAGACTCTATAGGCACTTTATATAATAGCCATGTAATTAATGTATACATTATTAATATATAAGTGCTTCTATTAAGAGATGTCATTAATGATCCTGCCATCCTGAAGCTGTAAGAATCAACTTAGTGTGATCCCCATAAGACATTTGTTCCGGTCTGTCAGAATTAGACAAAAAAGCTGGAGTAAATTCTTCCCAGTACATAAAATCTACTTCTAAAATTGTATGATATTTTAGAAGCAGCTGCTCTCATTGCCCTGGAAAGGGAGCACACAGGCTGATTTTTGGTGAGTCAGGTAGAAAAGATATGGAAGTGGATCAGGGAGGACTAAAAATAAACTGACAACAGTCAGATCTCCAGGAACAGACCAGAAGAAGAGCTGCACCAATATGTAATATATTCAGAGTAAAAAATTTAAAACTTTTTGTTTCTCCTTTTTGCAGTTTCAGAATGCATGTGGAAATTAAAAAAGGACTGAGAAGAGCTCTGAGGGGAAGAACTTTTAACAGATTCCTGTTACTGCAATAAGATAATCCATTTATTTTCTGCAAGTTTCTGCATAACAATGGAAAAGTTTTCAGCTTCACCTGAGAACTGTAAAACAGAATGTGTTCACAAGACTTCAAGAAAAAGAATTATAGTTATTGACTTTAAGGTTAAGTATAATAATTACAACAGGTAGCAGAGACTTTAGGATGACAAATATAATCAACTCTGTCAGAAGAAGAAGAATATTTAGTCACAATGTTTTAGTGTACGCAGTTCAAATATTTTCTCTGAGTCTGCCTTAAGGTCTACAAACTTGATATCTCTCTGCCTTTTTTATACCCCTACATGATGTATGGTTTCCTGAATGTGTGAGCATTCTTTGAACAGGTGGAATCCTGAACTGAGAAGGGATGGAGATTAAGGGCCAAACACAATCTGAAGCATCAGTTTTTGTCAAGATCTGCTGGCAGCAGAACTCCACTTAATGGCTTGGTAAGATCTCCAGCATTTCACAGTGGTGCTACAATTTCTTCTTTACAGTTCAGATAAAACAAGAACCCTGAAGTCTGTTGAATTCAACAGGACTGGGCCCAAAATATCCCTATTCTACCTCATTATCATAAGGATGAAGCTAATCTTGTATGCCTTATTGGTGTTCTTTTTTTGTGTTTACTTGCTATGAAGACACTGATTCATTCTGGCTGTGCCCTTTCTTTATACATTTATTCTTTTATAGGGAGTGTGAATCAAGCAAGGTCAAACCAATCAGCACAAATGCAAATGAAGATAAAAAGTAAAGAACTGGGCTGTGCATCCAGTTGTTTGCTGTCTTCTCCATGCAAATCCATGAGTTTTTCTTCTGTAGTGTCTTCTGAGCTGTAACAGGCTATTAGTTATTTTTGTTTTGTACCTCTGTCACCACCAGAACACTGTAATCTGCTGTTTCTTCTCTTCAGATGAGAACAATCCTTTTCTCTTTTTATCCTATGTACTTCACTTGGCTTGGGTTCTTCTTCCACGTTTTACACTCTTTCATTGTGAAAATCCGCTTTTCAGGAAGCTAAGGCAGACATATCAACTTACTCAGAAGGGTTAACATATCTTACAGGCAGTACTGTGGCAGAGAAACAATACAAAATGCAAATATCTACAATATTTAGTCTCAGTGTATTAAATATTTGAGCATAAAGACCACTATAATTCTATATAAGGATATTATGCATTATTAAATACGTCTTTCTTGCTGAAACATACAGACAGAAAGGTTTCAAACCCTTACTCGCTTTGCCAGATCGAGAGTAAGGGTGTTCAACATTGACTTGTGACCCAGACAGCCTGGGTTGTGTTTACAGAATTACTTGCTCTTTTGCAAAGCTCCTTATTCTTCTGTCACCCCTTGTGACAAACGGGATTCTCCTGCCTTTTTGAAATGCTTTGAGATCTACAGCTAGGAATATTCCTTGGCAGCTAAGAATTAATGCTATTGGCTGGTTATATCAGCCTTTGATGTTCAACTAGCAAATTTTCAGTCCTGTCTAATACCTTTGGATCATGGGTTTCTTCTTAAAACACGAAAAACCTAAAAGGTCTAAAACTAACATTGTGTTTCAGGTCTCACAATTTTTGGGATATCAGGGCACCTGCAATTGCATTTGAGAGGAATTAAAGTGTATAGTTTATATTTGTGAATAGTTTTATTGAGCCTCACTCAACTCATTTTTCTTACCTATTGATAGAGTCATAACAGTGTTTCTTCATTGAAGCATGTCCTGCTTACACCTAAAGTATTACTGGGGAGCAGGTCCCTAAAGAAATGTTATCTATTTTGTGAATAATAGGTTACAAAGATTGCAAAAGAAGTATAAAAATATGTTTGCATCAGGCATGGTGGAAAAGCTGATTCCTTTCCTAGCATGTGTTTCAGCACATGTTTAGCTTTTGGCCAGGTACAAAGTTATTTTGGAGGACATTACCTCACCAGAAGTCAGTCAACCTCAGTTGAGTCAAGGTCATTTGTGTACTTTGGAGGTACAGCTTCGTGAAACAGATAAACAATTACCTGAGGTTCTCCATATTCCTAAGCAGTTATAACCTTCCTAACTGCACTGAGTGCTGTACAGTTTTTCCTCACAATATTATGGGATCGGGAAGTATATTTTCTGCTTTATAGGTACATATTGAGATATGGGTGAGGAATGGTCCCACAAGGATTCATCTGATCTGGAGCTTGAATCCAGCTGCATCTAATTCAGCGGCTGTGTGCTGGATGCAATTTCCTACTTCTCCACACACAGAGGGCTATGTGACCCTCATAAGGAGCAGTGAATTCAGGCAAAGCTGCTGCACTGAACCCTAACCCCTCCTTGGATGTCTGCTGAGGAATTTAGCAGCCCTGCAGAAGTGGTTTCCCAGGCTGCAGTTCTTTCCTAGACGGGAGGTCAAGATAGCTGGCAGGAGTTTGATGGCAAGGGAGAGATACAGGTCCTGTGGAAAGCTCAGTGCTATGTTTTGGCTGAGTGGCAGCTTCATGCCGCTGTGTGATACAAGTTGTTTTGGGAGCCAAGTACTCCACGCTCAGTTTTTGGTCCTACTCCTACTTGAAATTCCCACAAGATGTCTTGGCATCTGACATATGGGCATATCCCTGATTTCTTCAGGACTGCTGTCAGGACAAGCATCTCCTCCTAACCAGGACCCATAATGGCAGCTCTACTCAAATGAAAAGGGTAGAATCAAGTTGATGGTTTTGGAGGCTTTGTAACCTTAATAGCAGAAAAGCTCAAGCAGTGTGCTTGCACATCAGGCATACTCTGCATTTACTAGGAGGTTGTTCTGTCCTCGTACAATTCCACCTATTCCTAAGGTATTTTGTAGAGTTGAAGGAATGATGGAGCAATACTGAATGAATAATATTCTTACTACCATTCCCTGGCTCACAAACCAGGGTCTGTCGCATTTGCATAGTTTTATTCATAAAGGAAGGGAATTCAGCACAGTTCTTTGTTTTTCACTCTTACTTTTAATAAATTAATTTAGTAGTTAATAAAAACAGGGACTAAAGATCTACTATGTGATCTATCCAAATCACAATGACCTTTCTTTGAACATGAACTATCAAAAATACAGCATGATCATGGCTCATATGAGACCTCAAAATTTATTTGCTTTTGCACCTAGTGCCAGAACTTAAACTGTTCTCGTAAGGCTGAAAGGCTAATGTACTAATTTACAGTGTCATGCAGCTGCCTATTTGGTTGAGTTTTCTTTTCTTCTCACAGAAGGTTAATTTCCATAGAAGAGATTTTGATTTGGCTGGGCTTGTTTGGACAGGATTTTATGGGATTTGGTTTCGGTCATGGTGTTTGATGTCTCATTGCCTAAAGAAATACAGCACAAGGACAGGGTATACTGTTTAATTTTTCACTAAACGAGCCTATCATGTGTCTTTTTATATTAAATGTGTGTGCAGGTATGTTGTACTGGGCTAGTGGGATATTTTCCCGTGTCTAATTCTTAGCAACTTTATGATAACCTAGAGCTTTTAACCATTCTGGTTTTTGTGGTACTTATTTTCAAGGAATACATAGCAGAATATAAAACTGATTGAACTAGGTGATAGGCAGTAGGGACCAAATAGTTCCACTTGCTGGGTCCTGAATTTATAGTTATTTGTGGAAAATGATTGGTAGAAAGTTACTGCAGAAGTTTTCCACAGCTGTGTGTTGAAAGTGTGGTGACAGGTACACAACAACCCCAAAGAGACAAAGCAAATTTAAAGTAGTTGGTAAGTATGCACTTGATCAATGCATACAGCTCTTGAAGAAGTTAGTTTCTAACAGCTGGTTTGTAATTAGAGCTAATGACATTGATTAATAATAGAAGAAATGTGAAAGAACCTGTTGATTGTCATTACTCAGATTCCTTTAGCATTCTGGGCTCTCTGGCATGCAAGAATCAAAATGTAGAACAAAATTTTCCATCAAGAACCTGTAGTATAACTAAAGTAGAGGAAAGAAAAGTCTTAAAGCAGTAAACAAATTCATCTTCTTTAACTCTACCGGACAAAATCCAAGTTGAATTCAGTCCTCTACAACCTTGCTGAATTTAAAGCCATTTTCAGGGGTGGTAACTGATGGCAGCATTTGCCCCTGCAACTCATTTAGAAATACATCTTCATTTGGCACAATCCAGCAGAGATGAAAGGCAGCAGCACTTTGTGAGCTTTACCGAGCAAAAAGGTTTAAAGCAGCTGACAAGCGTCATAAGATATTGTTGTACCAGTTTGTATTGATTGTGCTGGAGGGCACCTCCTTGTGGAAGAGGATTGATTTTTTTGTGTTTTCTCAAAGAGATTTTAATAGTCTTTGTACTCGCTGTCATGTCGCAAAGGCCCGCAAGCAAGACCTGCCTGATACTGCAACTTTAAATGATCAGCCCTTCAGCCTCCAATAAGCATCAATTAATACTGTATAAAAACATCTCCAGTGCAGTTACACTGAAAACCAATTTTTATAAGATATAAGGTCAAATTCTGCACTCATGCAATAGCAAAGTAATCAGTGCTATCCAGGAATTAAATTAGCTCAGCTTCAGAGAAAGATTAAGAGAAAGGTACTCAGTTTCTGATTCTTTGTTAAGAAGGTCAAATTCTTTCTTAAACTCATGAAATTGTGAAAGCAGTTAATTGCAATCATTTGAGTCATTGGATAGAAAATTGCTCCTAGAGTTTTTTATTTTGTTTCTTTACTCAGAAGTTTCATGCCTCTATTGTTTACTGAGGTAAAAATTCACAGAAAAGAAATGACTCGCTAGTTAACGTTTTCAAATTGAGGCAGAAAAAGCACTGAAGAGTGTTTGTTTTCATGCCTTATCTATGTGGGCATGGTCAAATGATTATAGTATTCCTAAAAGTTTATCATAGATCAATGATACTACTATCAATATGAGAGTAGTTCTCCATATGGAAAACTCCTGTAGAATTTAGCAGGCTTGAAACAATTTAGTTTCTATTGACTTTAATATAATATAAAAAAGGTTGGAACATGAAATATTATATATAGGTTTGAAAAAAAATCTCCTCAACAATAGGATAACTGCAGTAATTTTCAAAGGATGTGTCAAAAAATTGCTGTTCATTTCTTTTGGGCTTTTCCATAAAATGAGGAAATCCTTTGTTTGTAAGTCCACGTCCAGCCTACCATTAGGTGCCGGCTCTGTTGGGCTGCAGTGAAACATCTGCTCCAGCAGAACTGAAGCACTGGTTGTCACAGCTGCTTTAAACAGTAACTGGTGCATTTGTGGTTTCTCATGACTGCAGAAGGTGATGCGCCCTCCCTGAGTCAGAAGTAACTGCTTGGCTGCTGCAGGTGCCATCATTCAGTCATGGAAGTGCTCATGGTGCATGCCATGAAGCACTGAGCCCTGAATACCAGCTACGTGCCGGTCCAGATATCATATTCTCTTCTACTTCCATTCCTCCTGTAGTTGTAATTCTCACCTTCTTACTTCATGTGTCCTACTATAGGCCTGGAACAGAAACCGAGGTTTTGCCACAGAGCCAACAGGTAGCGCAATTCTGTCTTTGCTGTTCTCATCTGGCTTTTAGAAGCAGCACTGACAATGCACACGTCTAAATTAGTTGCCCAAAGTCAGCCAGGGAAAATATTCTCTGCTGCTTTATTTTTTGTTTTGTCTTAGCTGTCAAAAAGCCTTTTGAATTTTCTGGAGGTGAATATGTGAGTTGCAGCCATTATAATGCAAATTACAGATTAAGCCTGAACCAACATGGAGGTAAATAAAATTAATAGGACTATTTCCACTGACGTCCGCAGTAGGTTCATCTGAGTTAATAAGATTTCTGAAGTAAAAGCTTTCTTTTACTGTATATTCATGCAGTATTTTGTGAAGTGGGGTCTGGAATCTGTTTTTTATTGCTGCTGCACTAAAAATAGCTGTGATGTAATGTACTTTGAGAATACTGAGCTTTACTGTGGAACCTACAGTTGTAGCTTCTAACTTTTTCTAGTTTGTAACTTTTACTTGCAAGTCTCCCTGCATATTCACACAAGGAAAACTCAATTGCTTAAGTGTTGGGAAAAGTAAAGAGCAAAGACATGGGAAGATGAAAAATGCTGGATGGTTCGTAAGAAATAAAGATGGCTTCTATTCAAAATAAATCCAATAAACGTTCATTTAGTTGCTTGTTTGTGTAGAACATTGAAGATGAGAGGGTGGACAGAAAAAAGTATCTTATTTTTACTGAAATACAAATATGGAATATTTCAAGACAAATCATCCTCTGGGCATTATCAGAACCATCAACACTATTTTTTCCAGAACAAATATGCAAACAAAGAAAAGACTGCTTCTTTTGTACAATACTGATCAGAAAAGTAGATAAAAGAGTAGAGAAAATGTGGAAGACAGACAAAGAGAGAATGAGTAACATGACTTTGTGAATCAGCAAGTATTGGCAGTGCTCCTTAAACTCTTAACCAGCTGGAAAAAGTTGGCTCTGACTGTAAGCCTGGATACAGAATATTTATATTCTGCAGGATAGCAGAATAAAAAAGAAAATATATTAACTAATTGTTTGAAGATGAAAAGAAATCATAAGATACATATAAAATTATTTATTTATATGCTGTATGTCGTATAGTCTATATTTTGCATCTGGTACACAGGGAACAACTACTATCTCTTCCAAGCATGTGAATCTTGATTTCTGATGTAAGGTGATGTTAGGGCTTTCATTATAGTGCAGTTTTTGTCTTTCCTTCAGCAGATTTTTTTGGGGAATGGAAGAATAAATTTGTTTGAAAGAGACTAGCTAAACAGTAGAAGATTATTAAGTGATGAGGTTTTTGCCATACAAACCCTGCATAAGAACATTCTGCCTCAGAGTTAATTTTGAAAGCCCATGTTATTGTTTTGTGTGTGTGTATATATATATTTACACACACACACACACACACATATATATGAAACAATACGAGAATTTTTTAAAAGGAGAATGTAAAGTGACAACAATGCTGACATTTTAGGGTAAAAGTGATCAGATCCAAAGCACTTTACCTAATTGAAATAGTGGATCTTAAAAGTCAGGGTAAGATGTTCCGGGATCAGCTGCATAATTCTGTCACTCAAGGAGTGCAGAAGCCTGATCACAGAAGCCTATAAATATCATTAATTAGAGACAGAAAAATACTGTACATGGGTTATCTCACCCAGCTCACTGCTATGTGACTGTTTCATACAATATACATTTTACTGTTTTAAAAATATCATTATTTAGCTTCCAACTCTGCCTTTAAAAACAATGTTGAGTAACTGGGAAAACATTCCCATGCAAATATGATGTTTTATTCTTAGAATTAGCATGGAATAAGTAATGAGAGCTAGGTCATGGTTGTTGTGCTTGTATAGTTGATACTGCATAGAATTTAACAGCTACTATTGCATGTCTGAGATAGATGTCAAATCTTTTCTTATGCAGTCATCAAACATTTCACATGGTATTGTACAGAAGCAAATCCCTAGAGATCTCTTTCTAGTCCCTTTGCACCGTTAGAGATACAGCTGGATTGTAGTTGTAGGACCTCGCAAAGATCTGTGTGTGTACCAGCAGATATATTTCTCTGACAGGAAGGTAGAGTGATGGCAATTACAGGTCAACCATCTGAGAAAATATGAGAAATGAATGAGCCCAAGGGCTCAATTCTTAACCCAGAAACATGAGCGCGTATGGTTGGTTTGCTGTGTTTCTTGTCAGTTTAACTCCTCTGGTTGCACAATGTTATCAATGATGCAGTATGTTTTCATACTTAACAGTGGAATTGCTTCCTAGATTATATATTGTCAGCTTGGTATGAAAGAATTTAGATAGGCAACTTTTCTTTAATGTTTATCAGGGGAAAGTACGCTTAAAATTTGTTGTCAAATATTTGTTATACGAACTGCAGACAGCTAGGAAAAGTGAACGAACCACAGTGCTGTATGCCCAGAGAGAGGCCTGTCTTTTCATTCCAGTCTTTACCTGGCCTACTTTACAGGGGTATTCATTGCACTGTGTTCATGTTCTCTGACTGCAAAATGGGAGTAATTGCATTGATTTGATATTCCCAAATGAAGAATATTATTATTAAGCATAACAATTGATTATACAGCCTTCTATGAAGATCAGGTTTTTCCAGAAATGGCTCCAGTGGGGCTTGAGGGAAGAGTACCTAACTGTCCAAGAAGTACTGAAAACTCAATAACTGTTATTAAGCTGTTGCCTGATTTTTTGGAGCATGGTTGTTAACATCCATAGGGCACATGTAAGTGTATGACCACAAGGGAAATGCAGAGGACTGGCAAGTAAGGGGTGAACAGGGCAACATGTATACTTCCCTAGAGATTTCCGAGGGGGAAACAAAGGGAAAAGAAAGCAGAGCGAAGGGAAAGTAAAGGAGGGAAGGATTATTCTGTGACTAGAGCCATAGGAAGAATAAGGGTTGTTGAAGAAGAAATAGAGGTTAGTAGAATATCTAGGAAAAGACCAAGATTACAGAAAAGAGAACTGGGGAGTCATAAGTGAACAGAGGCAGATACACATGAATGAGGACTCCTTAATAATTTCTTTCTGAACCATCTAGCCTTGCAGCAGTTTGTACACAGAAGTACTTACCTACTGCAGGAGAATGTGATGGGGTCATGAAAAAGCAAATGTGGTTCTAGGCTGGATCAAGGAAGTTACCAACAACAGAAATTGAAAACCATCAGTCCCACTGCTGCATTGTGCTGTGTTGGTTATGTACTTCCAAAAGGACCTGTAACTACGATGGATGTACAGAAAAGGAACACTCAGAGCTTGTTTTTTCTAGATTGGTCACGGGACCGGAGAGTCTGCTATGTTCCAAAAGACTTGAATGAGTACAGTGGTTACAGCAAAAGAGCATGTGATTAGCATCTATAAATACTTTCTGTGGTTCTAGGCAGCAGCTAGTGCCTTGAACTGCTCCTTGGTTCTTGTTCCTCGGTTCCTAGCTCTGGTCCTTTGTGGCCCATAGTATCTCTTTAGGATGCTGATGGTATAAGTGACATTTTCTAGGTGGTATATCCATCACTGTCCCTGTGGAATTGAAAAAAGCACCATAAAATGACTCATTTAATGTTAGGAGGCTTTTGGTTTTGTCATCAGCAAATTTGACTGGCTTCCATATAGGCAGTAGGTTTAGTTGTACAAAAGCTAAATACAGAGTAAGATAGTGTTGTTAATGGTGGAGGAATGCTGCAATTGTGCACGACGCATAGTTTTTCAGGTGAGTCAGTCATGGTGGAATCAAGTCAGTGAAATACTGCTGAAAGCTACTTGAGACAAAAATCTGCTGAAATCACAGCAGTTCAAACAGGATTTTAAAATGCATTGAGATTCTGAAAGTTATTAGAAGTTGCTGCTAGCTAAATGAGATGGATTTGGTCTCAAAAGTATGGATTTGGAAAGTAAAAAACCAACAATATTAACCTACCGGTTTGTTACACTTTGAATAGCTGTAGAGCATTCTGGGTAAAAAAAATATTTATGTTTAAATGGACCATGGGAACTAATTTGTAACTAAAACACTGACTGTATTGTTATGCTTATGAGCTCTTATCATTTCAGAGGAAGATTAAGCTTTCCACAGAACCTGTAAACATTTAGTTTGTGGTAACTACAGGTTTTAATGGTTGAAAAACAGGCTCATCCATCTGTTGGAGACCAGCAAAACAAATACCTTGAGTTACCTGTATAAGCTGCTTTCTTTGTAAATGTAGCTCTAAATAGGCACAACAAGAACTGATAATACTGCTTATTTTTTAGACAGGATGTCAAATTTAGGGTAAATGATGCTAAAAAATATTGTAAAATGGTCCCTAGCCTCTGTCACTGCAATAAAATGATCACAGCAGTTCTTTTTCTCATCAAAGCAGATGGCTTTAATGATTTTTCAAGCCATGCTTAATTCATCTGCAAACAACAGAGATCGGTTTGCAAATGTGTACTGAAAGAGAGAGATGTTACTGTTCATAAATGCTCTGCAAGTTTGTTTTGCTCCATCATTAGTGGCAAATGGTGTTTACTTAAGGTAAATTATTTTTGTGAACTGTCTCAGAGTCAGTGTTGCAGTTGCAATAAATTACCTGTAAAATGAAATGAGCATCACCTGGTTAATGTGGCTAGTACAATTGACCTGATGGAATAAGTAAAATTATCTATTTTCTTTTGAATTAAAATTTCATTATAGAAATGATTATCATCTTTTCCGAATGCTTGTTTGCTTTGCCCTATAAAACTGAAATTTTTTTTTCATAATTTTCTATTGTGAGTTTGTTATTGCTGTAATGTTGTTCTTTAACACCAGGCAGAGAAAAACACATGATCAATTCACATATGGATTCATATTTTTAAAATAGCTTTGTTTTTGTTTAGCATCAGAAGTTAGTCAGAGAAGAATGATTGAAGAACCAATCTGTATATGATAACTTACAGGAGGGAAAGCTTTAAAATACACTGAGTAAATAAAAATGTTGATTCTGGCTTCTTTATGTCGCTAGAAGAGGAAATTCAGTTATTCCTAAAATTATATAATTCCTCCATTTACCTAGTGACTGAAATATAACTGGAAAAAAAGTTTGTGTTTTAATGAAAGAACGGATGTATTTCTGAACACTGAAACTTAGTTCTGAAGAGGCTTTCTCCCATTAAAAGCTCTGGATTTATCAATAACTATGTTGCTCCAGGCCATAAAGAAACTGAAAATTTTGTTTCTGTCTATAGATGTATACCAAAACTCTGAAAAAAAAGTTCTTTTCCAGAACAGGCATTTATCACTTATAGATGTGAGTAATGTACCCAATTAGGCCATACAAGACTTGTTTTCTTTCTAAACTGATCTTAGTTGAAGTTAAAATATGTCTCATGATTTATGATTGATGGCTTGCCAGCTAAACCATTTAAAATGTAGCAAGAATAGACAAAGGTGTTGAGATGACACTGACTATAATAAATAACATGAGATACGTGTTAAGAAAACTGTGAAATTAGATATTGAAGAGCATTGATGCTTGGGGTTGTAGTTGTTCTTGATTTCAAACTGGAATTATAAACAAAAGAAAGTTGTATTAAATAATTTAAAAGAAAGTTAGTTGCAGGTGGCTTTCCTGGTATGAATGTTATACGTTTCTCCATAATGCTAATCTTGGACTGTCTAAACATTTGCGCTCAAGCCTCATCAAAACGTTGAAGCAGTTATGCAAATCATTCGGTTCCTTTCTATGTCATACTCTGTATGCTTCCAAGTCACACCCATCTGAGGGTGTTATAAAAAGCCATGGTCTCCACACCGCTCAGGTCAGAAAGGCGAGCTCAGAGCTATGCCTGCATAGAGAATCTGGGTATACAGAACACAGCTAATCTCAGAGGTGAGGACACTTGACTAAATCAGTAGCTACACAAAACAGATTTATTAACCACCCTCATTTCAATGGGTGGTTATGCAAAAAGCCTTTTCTGATTTCACAGGGTAGATTTTTCAGATGTTGGCTTGCAGTCCTGATAAGATCAGCAGTAAGAGATACACAAGGTTTATATGCCAATATAAAACTTTCATTAGGCAGACAATAGAAGAGAGATCTTCCAAATAACCTTCTTGTTTCACTGTTAGAAAGACTATTTTAAAATCATCCTTATTTCAAAACCTTGCTGATATAACATTATTCATGATGTTGGTTGTCTGGGAGGAAGATAGCAAGCCCCTACATGCAAAGTTGTGACATTTTTGAGTCACAGCAATTAGTTCAGTTATCTAACACAATAGAAGTGAAAGCGAGAAAGAATGGGCCAGAACACGAATAATCCACAACATGCCTTTCATTTCAGATGGGGGTTCAGGGTTATAAAGATTGCATTCAAGATGTCATCAACGGTATTAGAGAGCATAATTTAGCATCAACGTTCATGCCTAATGCCAGGAAAGCAGCTGGCGTCCTGCAAGAAATACACTTGAATAGAACACAGTTCAAGACATTCAAGACCTTTCTGAGAGGTGAAAACCTAGATGAAAATGCAGCCTCAGAGTATAAATGGAGGATCTGTCTAGCACTATGCTCTTGGCCTTCTGTTAAAAAAAAAAAAAACAACCCACAACAAAAACCACAGTTGGAAGGTGGGAGGAGGGGATTGTATCCTGCTAAACTGTGAGTTTCAGTAATAAGGCTTCACTAAGAAAAGTGCAGCATAACTAAATTTAACATACATTCTAGAAGAGCAATCAAATCATATAGCCAGAGCTTCAGTGAATAATTCATGTGAAACCTGATGAGATAAAAGGACTGACATGAGAGAACACCATAAATAACATACTGTAAAAAGACTGAAGACCAAAGATCTAGTCTTTCATCAGCAGATATAAGGCAACATCCCCCCTTGGAAATGCTGGTTCTTCTTTGCTCAATCTAGTCAACTTGCATTTTCACAGTTTTTAGTTGGGAAACTGACAGAAGGCAAATTTCCCAGCAGACGAATTTAGTATTGCTAACTTGCTACTAACTCCAATTCCTGCCAATTCTCTAATTTTCTCAAATAGACATTTTGCTGAACAGCATAATAAATATGGGGCCTTCTTTCCATTCCCAGCAACTGTGAACACCACAACAATCTCTCCTGTCTGATCTATAATCCACACGACACCTTTAACCATTTCTCCTCTTCAGTGTACACATCTCTCCCGTCTCATCTGACTCTTGCTGCTTTTCCTGATCTGGTCTTCTAGGTTTGGGAAGAGACATGGAAAGGGCACACACACGTGAACACACTGAAAGACTGAAAATCACTTTGCTGGGAAAAATGAACTTTTTTTGAATATGCATCTGCTGCAAAACATTAATGGAAGTGAAGCAACACTTCAGAAATAGTGATAATCCAGCACTGCAATAGAGCTAGTGGCTGCAGTATGTCTGCTGCATTGCCTAAAAGCCCATCTCTGTCTCTTCCACTGCTAAATAGCTGTGTTGCTCTTTCCTGGGAGTTTTGGTTGTGGCACTATGACTAAGACAATCTTGGGTTTTTGTCTCGTCTGTCTTTTCTTTGCCTTTGCAAGAACACCTTGGTGACCTTTGTCAGTATGTGCCAAACTGCAGCAGGGACAATCTCTGTTATTGCTTCTCCTAATCAAAAAGGACACCTATGCTAGTGTAGTTTAACACACTAGCTGAAGATGGTTGTAAAATCTACATTGTAGATATGTTATGCTAGGGTGTGGTCATTCTCTGAGGCGCAAACTGTGCTCTTCCCAAGCATTTGCCTTAGTCAATGTACTTCAGACTATGTGTCGGGGGGGATGCAGGTGTAGTCCCTTATTTTCTTTGTAAATAAATATTGATATACAGGCAACAAGAGAGCATCTGTGACTCCAACAAGTTCCTTTGATGTAAATAATTGGAAGACCAGGATGTGTGGTGGCCCACTGAGTGTGTTTCCAGTGGTGGGAAAGGGTCAGCTGGAGAACACAGTTAATTGTGAACTATGCAGGTGCAGTACGCATGCTGGATTGTTCTTGTGTTTACAGTTAAATATACTTATGTGCTTTACTGGACCAAAGCCAAGATGCTCAGCACTATGCAAAGCCAAAGTGCTTATAATATTTAAACTAGATCTGGTCAATCTATTTTCCATCAACATGTTAATTCTGTTAAGAAATGCAGATGTCACCAAAAAAAAAAGGAGTTTTTTGGTGATTTTTTTTTTTTTCAAAAGGAAAAAGAATCAAAACTACCTATATCATTATGGTATGATAACTCTTATAATCTCTCAACAAAATTTTATTTTGCTAAATTAAATAAAATTAATTTATTTTCAGATAAGTTTAAGATTAAATAGCAGTTTCTGGTTTAGCTTTATGGCAACAATAGTTCAAGAAACTCACTTTCACATGGCCTGGGTGGTTTAGAGCATTGTCTTGTCTATGTTGGAAAGTGGAATTCCACTTATCCCAGCTTCTTACAGCATCTTTGGAAATCCAAAATGAGTGGAACAGTATCACATGACTCTGTGAGACACAATCAAACTAGGCAGACATCTTCATAGAAGAAAAAACATCTGCCAGCTTCACTTCTACTTGCTATAATGAAGTGTCATAATGAAATTAAGTTTGATGCTGAAATGACCAGAAACAAATTGCTTCACCTTTAGTACCATGAAATACAATTTTTTTTTGCACTATACCATATAGGTAGTTCTGTTTCAAATTTCCACCCCAATTTAAATCATTATAAATGTCAACATATAAGTATTGCCTATACAGCATCTCCCCCCTCCTACTTAGCTCTCAAAACCTTTTCTTCCTGGTCTGTCAGAGCCATTGCATCTTGGTGAACATTTTCTAAACCAGTAAACGGGCCTCCCGCAGCCCACTTGGATTGCTGTTGTAGGCTGGTGTCTAGTTCACTGCAATGAAGTGGTGAGCCACAATGTTCCAAGCGATACTGGACTTTCTGGAATGCAAAGCTGACGTTTGTCATTTTAGCCTACCTCTTGTACCTTGCACTGAATAAGCTCTGCCAGCTCCAAGGAGAAGGGCCAGAAACTAGCCTTGATTAACCATTGGATTCATTCAGCTGGCAGTTCCCTCAGCTGGTACTTCTTTTTTGTCTGTGAAGTTATTTCCCAGGCTTTCTATTTATAATGTATGTAATGTCCCCTACTGGTGGTTTATTTGTGGAGTATAGTGGTACAAAAATATGTATTAGAAGCAGACAATATTAGTCCTAGACATTCTGGTTGTCTCTGAATTTTACTGAGCAATTGTTTCTCTTGCCTGCAGGCACTGATTCATTACAACCCAATCCAAAAAACAACCTTGGATTTCAAATAAGTAACTGAGGTCAGAAATTTGGCATGAAGCACTTAAACCAATAGTGGAGGAAATTACTTTATTACAGTTAGGCTGATATTTTCAGAGGCAAGAATAACTCCCATTAACATTGTTGGCAATCACACAGCCTAATCCCAAGCACGTAACTCAGAAAACTTCCCCCTGTGTGGACAAGTGTTCTCAATGACTTTCTAAATTTATAGAAGCCTCAAAAGCCCATAGTCTCTATGTTTTGTTGTTAAAGTCTATAGTTAACTCCCAAAGGTGGGACTCCAGCATAGCAGCAAGCAGCGTTTTTACTAGGCCAACAACATCCAGCAAAGAAACATTAACATGTGTGTATTATATGTTCTTATTTTTACACATAATTTTCATGATTCCTTTTTAGCTCTATTCCCAATAGATGTCTGAAGCACCATTGCTCTAATCTCTACTGACTGAGAAAACATGCAGTAGATTAGGCAGTAGTAATGATTACCAAGTGTGGGGCCCCTGCTGTTAAACTCAAATGACAAGTTCATCATGAGCTCCGTTTCTGATGTTCAGCTGCTTTACTTCATTATTCTCCAAGAAGCAAAGTTGGCAAGTCACCACTCTGCTCTGAGAACAAAGTAACAACAAAACAAGAGAAGTCAAGGCTTAAATCATGACTTTCAGAGCACATAAACTTCCAGCAAAATGTCTTTTTGGTTAGTGTTTTCTGTTTGTAACTTTCAAGGACAGTATGAAAATGATTTATTAAATAACAGCAACAACACCAACCAGTTGCCATGACCTATAAGCTTGTGTTATAACATCCATTCTCTACAGCTCAAACAGTCTGAAATTTGAGTACAAGTCAGGCTTGTAGTACTGCCACGTCTTGGAGTTCACAAAGCAGAAGTTCCTTGTTGAATACTTTTGTTCTTGAGTAATAGGAAGTTGTGAAAGCTGTTAACATGTCAGAAAAAGAAGAAGCTGGAGCAAGAACCTAATATCTGGATATATCCTGAAGAAGCTCCTGATTCTCAAGGAGGTGAGGGTATTAATTTCTTTACTTTTTTGGTATTGCAATTTCTATTAATCCTCTTTGGATAAAATTCAGCTCCTTACTCTCCCCACCTTCACAAAGACAGAGCTTCCAAGCTGTCTGTTGAGAAATCTTGGGTCAGAGAAACTGGCAACTCTTCCACATTTTCTGTCTTCTGGTTTTGAGGCCTCAATCTCTGTACATTCATATGTAGCTGTGTTAGGTATATTTCAGTGGCTCCTGAAACACTGGTCTTCTTGTTGCTGGCAGACAGCCCCTGTATCCAATTACCATAATTTCTTCCTGGGAGGGAAAATGTGGAAAAAAGACAATACCATCTGCAAAATTAATAAATAAATAACTAAAATGCACAGAAGAGTCTTCTGAAATCCTCACCTTCCTCTGACCTGGTTTAAGCAACAAAGAATATGTGAGCCATGAATGATGGATATGTCCCATCTAGTATCTGGCAACATGGTTGCATTCATTTGGTATTTGAATATGAAGACCAACCCAAAGATATCATAACCAGGATAGCTGAGGATCCCAGCTTCCTCCAAGGAGGTGGAGATTGCTGCTCACTGATAATGCCTAGGTGGCACCAAATCTCTTGGGGGATTGATGTAATATCAGTTTTGAAGATCTGTGTCCTCTCTTTGGTTGGTGTTTTGGGAAGGAAGAAGCAACGGCTACAAGGAGCTGATAAAACCTGACAGGAGCAGATCTGGCACGGACTACAGAGCTAACCTGGATGGTGTCATGAAAGCAGGGGTGGAGACCTACAAGGCTCAACCCAGTCTGTGAATGAGAGTAGTGGTGTGGTGTTACTGTTGTTGTCCGGGTTTTGTCAGGGTAACAGAAAGGCTATTTGGTCTTGATAGAGTGAAAGACAAATATTTGGAGTGAGATAATATTTGTCTGAGAAAGACAAATAAGGTGTGGATGATGAGTTACATATGAAAGAAGATAGGAAATCTGTATAAGTCGTACAGAACAGGTGGGTAGGCCAGGGAAAGTGGAAGATAAGCAGTTACCAGCCGACAGTTGGGAGGACAGAGAAGATAAAATAGTGGGAGGGAAGAAGGGAAGTGGAAGTCTTTATAGGGAAGGGAATGTGAAGATTCAGGGGTTTCCAGTATTTTTAACTCCATTGGGAGTAAAAAGGTAATAGTGACAGGAAAGGGGAGACGTAGTTGTGGCTGATTGAGCTATCTTCCCACAGATTATTTGATAAAAAGATAGACATGACCCCAATAATGCCTTTTTTTTTTTTCCTAGAGAAGCTATTTAGAGATGAATTTTTCACACTGCTATTCCAAATAAATAGAATTTTTTGAAGACTCTGGGAAATACAGAAAGTACTTTTTTTAATCCACTCATTCCTATACTGGGTTTTAGCCATGTTGTTCTAGAGAGGACATAATATTTTTAGATTAGGACAACCAGATACTACTCCTTACTTAAACTTCCAAAATCCTCTTATTATAAATTCTTCATTATTTTTATAGCTTCATCCTATACAAAGGTACCTTAAGAAAGAACTGTATAACCAAAGAAAGTCGGTCCTCTGGCACCAAGGTAAGATGAAATGTTTACTATATACCTGTGGCAAGAAAGAACCACTTTAGCTATATTGTTTTTTTTTTAATCGCATTGTCAGTGTACAGTTTAGATTTTAAAAAAGTGGAATCTGTTAACCCTATGCTTCAGCTTTGCTATGTGTACAAAGAAAGGTGATGTGGAAGGACCGCTCTGGACTGAACACATAGCCCTGCTTGTGACAATTGCCCAGCTTCTTCTTGTCAAGCCCAGCCATTTCAAAGCTGATATGTGCAAATTGCTTTGCAGTGGTAATAAATGTATTCCTGGTAAAAGGGGAAAAAGTAAATGAATTTCCTCTTGAAAGTTGAGGTTGGTGATGACCAGTGCAGGCATATACAGTAACTTTATAAATTCTGTGGCTTCTAGGAAGGTGATTCAGGACCTATGGCTCAATCTGTAAGATACTGTATCCCTAGGTTTTTAATGAGCCTAGTTAAAGAGCATGTACTGATTCATAAGACATCCCAATAGGCATGAGCTCAGATATATAGCTGGAATGAAACACGGGACTATGAGCACCACATTTGGAAAAGAGTTTGATATCAGAGTGTGGGTCATTTTCACAGAATCAGAACGGCTGAGTTTGGAAGGGACCTCTGGAGGTCATTTGGTTCAACCCCCTGCTCAAGTGGAACCACCTAGAACCAGTTGCCCAGGACTTTGTCCAGACAGCTTTTGAATATTTCCAGGAATGAAAATATTTAATTAAATTTTAAATTTAACTTTTGAGTTCCTGGAAGTGCTCCTCCCATTCCCCTTTATATCTGTTACTGAAGCACTTGGCTGTACACTAACATGTACAACGAATCACTGGGAACTCACAAGTAGTTTAAAAAGATTTGGTGTGAGCATGTATTTACCCCGTCACTCAGGGAGTTGTTTCACAGCAGCCACAGCCAAGGCCACAAGCCTGCCTATCTCTCCACCAGCTTTAAAATGAAAGTCATTTTCTGCTGGCTCAGCTCCATGAACTAGCTCACTGTCAGATCACAGAAACACCAGCACAGGTGAGAAGGAGGAAGTGAAACTGTACGGCCAGGGCAGAGGTGAGGGGAGATAGCACTGTGGTATTTTTTTATATGAGTATGACTTAACAGCCCCATACATTTGACATAACAGGGAGAATTGAAATACTATGGATAAAGATGAAGTACAGATTATTCTCATCTTGGTAAATGTTGGTGAAGAGCAGATTCCTCTCTCAGTCCACAAAGTGCCTCTGGCATCTAAGTAAGACAAATATTCAAGTACTTTTACTGAATTTAAAAAATAGTCCATTGTATTTGCAGGGTAAGGTAGAATACAGTAAAACTAACAATGGCAATCATATTGATAGCTAGGTCTTTCCTAGCCAAACTTACTATCTTGTTTGGTTAATACCCATAGGTTTTTGTTGTAAGAGGTTAAGTATTTTTCTTCATAAATCATGGACAAATTGAAGCTGAAGTATCTTTTCTCATTCCACGTCATGCTCAGCTACAAGAGTCAAACTAAGTTACTGCAGTGACTTCAAAAGTAACAAATTATGTTATTAATGTAAGTGATCAAACATTGTAAGAATATAAAATGCATTAGATTGAAGTGATTGTTGAATTTGCTGTTTCAGCTGTTTTGGATTTTATCAGAAGAGATTTAAATATCTCTTCCCTCATGACTTGTATATTCCAAATTTTTTTTCCCCACCTGTTACTTCCTTATAGAAACATAATTATTTCAACCACATCACTTTTCAGTGTTAAGCCCTACATGGGCAATGATTTGTGAAGGATTACTTGAAAAGGTTACACTATAATTGCCTGAAGTGAAAAAAAAAAATAAAGGAAGGGAAAAAAAAAAGCTTACAGTAAGGTAATGTATACTGGTAATATCAAATTGATTCTACATGCAGAGTGTCAAGCCTGCTGTCTTTGCAGCAAAAAACCATTTTTTTGTTACTGTATGTCAAAGAGCAATAATCCATCTGCAAATAAACATTTGCTTTAAGCTGTGTCTTGTATGTGAAGATTTCATCCAAAAACTGATAACAAAAATAAAATTTGTAACTTCCATCATTATTATTATGCTTAGGGGTAAAGAGGCCATTTTGAACCAATGAAACCAATGAAATTTCTTGTTATGATTAGCATACCGATAGCACAGCTGTCTTTGCATCCCCCTGTGTTATCAGATACTTTATAAATCCTGAGGCTTAATCACCCAAGCTGTTGTTCACTGTGTGCCTGACCAAGGGGACTATGTACCACCTTATTGATATAAAGAAAACAGGTAGAATAATTACACTAATCTCTCCAGCTATACCATTGTAACCCCCTCAGGTACAACCTACCTGCAGTGAAGTGAGGCTGACAGCGCATCAGTTGTGCTCAATCCTGCACAGAGGCTGCACTGCTATAGCTGGAGGAAAAACACCACTTTGTGCATCATTCTTGTAAATGTAGGGGCTGTTAGAAATGTAAGAGGGGAGTATGCAGTAAAGCTGATACATGTAACTGGAAAGCATATGTGTAGGGGCAATTGGGCTGTTTCAACGTGAATGCCATAGGAGGAGTATGAGATTTGGTCTTCTCATCACCTCTCCATGCAGCATGGTGAAACACTGATGCAACACATGATGTGCTGTTCTGTGCTTTTTGTCTTCAGTGATGTTAAACTGTCTTTAGGAGGATTAATGTAATTTCTGTTTGTGTGATACTGCAATGCACTGAGCTTCACATGCATTTCCTCTCTATGGGACATCTTTGTTTTCTTTAGCTAAGCACCTCTTCATACCAGTGTCCAGACATCATAGGTCTTAGGCAGACCTGTCTTAGGCCTTCATAAACAAAATTAATATTTACTTCCTTCCTTGGTTGTGCCAAGGATGAGGAGCAGGGACCTGACGAAGTTCAGGTCTCTCCCGCTAGAAGGGCCAAAGGGGAAAGCTGACAAGATAGGCTATGGAAAATAGGACCAGATGCTTGTGATGCTTCTGGAGGAATAAAAGGATAGGATGGGGGTTTGTGCTTCTTGGGGACCCCTCCGCTCCAGAAGTCACAACCCATACACTCCAAACTCTAAGTGGCAGGTGAAAACCTGGTTTTCTTGGGACTCAGCATAAGCAAGAGAGGTGGTTGAGTCATGGCTGCTCCAGTCTGTTGCTGTAGTCTTCTTGGCCAGATCTTTAAAGGCATTTGTATGCCACCTCACTTTGAATTAATTGAGCATTAGATAACTAGATGCCAGCTGGGCATACAAATAGGTTTGAGGACTGACTGCATGTTTCCTTTACTGAATACCCACCCTTCGCTGGGCATCCCTTTCAAGTGATTGCTGCCTTTACTTTCTTCACTATGGTACAGGCTTCAGCTATGTGTTATGCTGCTGAGTTTACACATTTCAAACAGACAGCCCTAGGGTATTTTACTGCAAGGTCCGTTCTGGTGAACTTCAAATTGAGCATAAAGCAATTTTCCTATTGACTTCATTTAGATTTAGGTCAGGTCTAGTTGCTGGGGGAGGGAGGGCATATATATTTTCAGGGTATAGCTATGCAAATTCCTGCATTTGAGTAATGAGAAAGTAGGGGATGACCCTTTCAGATAGTTACCTGCCTCTTATGAGTGATGTGAAAGATGCTTTATATTCTGTGTGGTGCTGTACTGGGTACATGAAATTGCCAGCTGGGCTAGGTGGTGTTTTTAGTTCCTGAATATGTGCATGTAAGGTATGTCAGGATGACACAGTTTCACTTGAAATTATATCATTTGACATCAGTGGAGGTGCCCAAGGCAAGAGTTCTCAGCTTTCATCCAAAAGATTTAGGGATGGCAAGTGTCCCTAATTCCCCCTATTGGTTTCATATTGCCGAGGGGTAGGGGAGAGGGTTGGCTTTTTTTCCATGTAACAATATATCTGTGAACTCTGGACTTCCTTAAAGGAGTGGTCTGGGCTTAAGTGTGCTGTCCAGGCAGAGGAAGTAAGGGCAAAAGGAGGGAAGGATGGCTAATGTACTGTGAGTGGCTAGCAAGTGGAGAGGCAGGTGACTAATAACAGTAATTCTTTACACCTATAAAACCATCTGAAATTTTGAATGAACTTTTAAATATTTGTAAAGCTGTTAATGTTACAAACGGGCATTGTTACAGTGAAGGTGAAGCAAATGAACAAATCTAACCCTCTTGCTTCTAAACATTCAGATTTTGATTGGCAGGTCTGAACTTTTCACAACCTAAGGATTAAAGTTTCTTCTTTGGAACAGGCTGATCCTTTTCCCAAAGAGCAGAGAACAGACTTGAGATAAAAAACCCCCAAAACACCCCCCTTCACCCCCCAAAAAAATCCCGAACAACCAAACTCCCCTAAGAAAAATACACCCCCCCAAGAAAATAAAAGAAAAAGCAGGAAATAATGGAGAAAGAAGAAAGCAAAAGAAACCTCAGAAACCAAGCTAAGTCTTTCTGTCTTCTATTCTCTATCTCTTTCTCTCTCTCCCCTTCTCTCTCCCTACTTTCTTGCTCCACCACTTGACTGTATCATACTGTGTTGCTGGTTGCTGAGGTGCTGCTTCACCTTCTGCAATGTTGCTTGATCTTTGATTTCCTGTGAAGCACAATGAATCTTACATTAGAGTGTGCAGAGTCAGGTGGTGCACCATCTGTTTCCAGGCTCCAAAAACACTGAGTAAGAGAGAGCAACAGAAAGCAACAGCTACACCAGTTTAATCAGAATATTCATATTCACACAGTAAGAAACAAGCAGATGACTCTGTTTTCAAGCACAGAAATGCATTTTAGTTTTCCAACAGTTACCTATTAAATCCAAGATGTTGAGGTGCCTTTTTTTATTAAAATACATTTAATACTCATTAATGTGGCTCAGTCACAAAAGATGTTAACCAATTCATAGTACTTAGACCATGTGACATAGACTGCAAAGTAGGGTGAATTTTACTGTATTTAATAGCATCTGTGCACACAGCAACCAAAAGACAGCTGGAACAGCTGCAAAACTAACACAGTGAAGCACAGGTAATGCAGAAAATTGCTGAATCCCTGGCTACCAACCTATGGTAACACTTTTTTTTAATGTGCACTAACATTCTGTTAAGAAAGCATTATGTGTACCAGACTTGCCATTAGAAATCTCTGTGCTACCTTACTAAACATTGATTACGAATCACAGGCTACAACTGTTTTAACTATATGTTTTTTTAACTGCGGTTTAATCAGACAAAAAAGAAGTACCTTGAGTGCCTTAGAATATGCTTCTTGGCTGAGAATAATTCAACTATAGAGTCAAAGCTGCTAAGATATATGCTTCTAATTCTTTAATGTTCCTCTCCATATTAATGTTAGAACAGCTTAAGTCAGATTTACAGGAGCCCAAAATTGCTTTAACTACTTTGCTAAACATTGTGCTTATTATAGAAGAAACTAGAAGAAAGATTTATCACATTTTTAGAAACCATTTAAAAAGCTTCATTGATCTTCCTGCACTTTAACTTTCCAACATGCTTGTTTTGAAGCACTATATTACAAGGGGAATATAAACGTTCAAAAAAAAAAAAAAAAAGTGCTTCTGCCAAAAAATGAGGAAATCAGGGGAAGAAAGAAACAGACTTGTTTGAACCTGGTATATCAGTACCCTCTCTAATGCCCTCCGTCTCTCAGTATACAGCACTGAAAATAAAGTGTATCTCCTGGCTAAGTTTGCCTATTCCCAGCTGAGCTCATGATTTGATGAATGATCTTGAAAAATTTGCTATGTGCTTTAGTTTATCCAGATATGAGTAGGGACAATGATGATAATTTTGTATACACAGAATGTTTTACTCAAAACTGGTCACATATTTTACAACCACACATTTATATTGCTTTATAACTTCCTTGAAAGATTATGTATGTCTAGCTGTATACAAAAATATACTAATAGTTGTATTATTTTACATATGTAGATATGTGTGCACGTGCTATACGGATTATATGTAATATGCATAAAAATAGCTATATAGACAGAAAACATACAAACCCCCCTTGTCATGCAATAAGATAACTGCATGGTTGTAAAGCATTTTAAGATGTCTGCGTCAAAGACATTGTGCTAGCACAAAACAAAAAAATCCTGCCTAAGAAAAAAATGCTGAGCCCCTCACTCTTGCAAACAGGGCAATGGGGAAAAAAGTCAGATGACTTAAAAAGCTGACACAAACATAGTCTGTGGGCTTGGCAACCATTGGAAGAAAAATTGATTTTGCATTGTCTGAGTTTGGAATGACTGATATTAAGACCTCGCTGTTAATGTGCAGAGGAGCTAAGACTTTTGGCAAATAGGGATAAATACAGAATATGAAAGTAGATGCAGTAGGAAAAAAAACAGTTAAATTAGATATGACTTCTGATTTTCAGCCTGGGCAGAGCTCAGTGCCTAGCTGGCTCAGTCCTACATTTCATGTCTAATTGGGATGATCAATTAAAAGATTTCTCATTGCTTAACGTGCAGGTACGTCCTAGATCAATGAAGCTTAGAAGTCCTGCAGTCAGATGTCCTGAGCTTTTAACCTTTGATAATTGAGCTGTAAAAGGTGCTTCCTTCTCATTCTTCTCCTTGAAGCCTTCAGGAACACATGTCAGTTTATTCTTTGCCTGTTAATTGTTTATTTGAATGTAAAAGAGTCTGACCTAAACAGCAATATTTCCATTGAACTCATTGGATTGGACTGCCTGTTGGATTGGTGCTCCTTGGGGGTCACGCCTCTCTGAACTAGTGTAAACACATAGGTGTCCTGTATGCTGGAAAAAAGCGAACAGAGATAAGCTGTTGGTAGGAAAGTAGGTCTGATGTTTTTCACCAGCCTGTGTAGCAATGTCTTGTGAATATAAAGCACAACATAGAGAAAATTGAGCTACTTCTAAAAGAGGAATTAGGTGTAGTCCAGCTGCAATAGCTTCAAGTTCCATCCTGGCTAATTTATTTTGCTCTGCAAAGTAAATGAGGGATGTCTACCTAATCCGTCTCTCCTAAAGCTATAGGAGAGCTGCAATGATTTATTCCTTCAGATGCAAGGAAGCACAACCTCTGGTCTAAAAACAGGCTACCGAGACAGAGTTTGGGATGTGAATTTTTTCACAATCCCACTGGAGATCTGTGGCTGAGCTAGAAACCAGGGGCAAAATAATACTCTATCAAGGTAACTGGAGCCTTTTTCCTGTTCTTCAGGAATAGCTTTAGACTGGCTAAGGACCCTTTCTGTGTTTTAAGAAATGGACCCCTCCTCCCTAGGTCACGCATTTGTGCCCATACGCTCACCAAGGTTCTGTTTGGGCCAAGCTTTGAACTCATCCTGCTTGTACCCTTTTCAGATATGGGAAGGATTTTCTGAACAACATAGTGATGTCTAGGGCTGTTAATGTTTTCCAATAGCTAGTCTCACAAACAATCAATTTAATGTTAACTGAACTGATCCTTACTTTCCCCCCCCGCCCCCTCTGCTTAAAGTGGGAGTGGAAGGGGTGTGTGAAGCTGAACAGGAGGCTGTAAATGCAAAAAGCAGTCCTGAGGGTGGAAGGGAAGAAGTCCTTCACTTCCTTCAAGGTGCTGTGGGATGTCAGCTTCTGTTCAGGAACTCCTGGGATTGTGTCATGCCAGCAGTTCCTAGAGACTGGCCTGAACTAGGGTGCAGACATGTCTGGGGAGGCACTATGTGCAAAGACCAGCCAGTTGCCGGGTATTGACACTGGAGGCAGTGGAGGCAGAATGTGGACAGAGCTGGGAGGGGGAGCTGGGATGGTGTGAGATTGGGCTTGATGTATATATCTGTTAGGATTTAAAACTCTAAACATATAATCTTTTTCTCTGTTGCTTTTTAAAATGTCATTATCTATTGCAATGATAGCCTAAATTAAAATTAATGCTAACCCACTGACTTGAATAGGCTATGGCTCTAAATTTCAGGGAGCTGAATTTGCCTATGTTCACATTTCCTTCAGTTACAATGACAGCAGTTTTAATTTAGACTAACATTACCTGGTACACATTTCTCCTTCTGCTGCCAACTGGGATCTCCACGGAGAACCTGAGATATTGTGACATAATTAGTAGAGATAATTTTCAAAATGTCAGAAGTGAGTAAAGTTGCAGGCAATCCCTTCTCAAGCTTACTTGGCAATTTTTTTTTGCTAATATGTGTTATGATTCCCATTTGTCTAATATTTATGAAAAATTACATAGTACTTATACGAAGTAACTATATTGTGCATTAATCACATTTTTACTATTATACCTCTTTGACTTCATTAATTAATTAGCATTAATTATGTTAAATAATGTTTGTACGTGTTATTTTGTAAGTATGTTCATATATTAAAGGCAGTTTATTAAACAAAGTGACAGTGAAACATTTTGAGGCCCACGTATCATTGAAATAGAAGTTGCCCGTCTGCCTCTTAAAGATACTGTAGAAACTTGAAATGATAGATGCAACCTGAAATTATCCCACAGCTGAAAAGCTGTCATGTAACAGATTTCAGAGGCTTGCCTAATACAAAATGCTAGCAATCCCTATCACTATGTACCAGTCCTGAAGCCCTAGTTGAGATTTCACCAGGCTGGATGTGTTCAGTCTGGAACATTAGAATGACACCGTCTGAATCACAGTTTAACATATATTTTCTTGTAGTCATACTACTGCAAGGACCAATCCTGCTCAATGTGAACTTTCTGAATGCAGAAATCCATGCTAGGATCCATGCACTAGTAACTACATTAATGCAAACATAGTCTGACAACTGGTTTCTCATTGACAAGAGCAATAGGAAGAATTTTACTTTCTTATTTTGACCAGATTAAGTCAAATGTCAGATATCACCCTCATATTTTGGAAGGTAGAATCACATCAATTGTTCATTCTGCTATAAATTACCCCTTAAAAATTATAACCTCACTTTGTGCATTACCACCTGTGCTTAAGGAGAAAAGTGCATCTAGATTCAAGCCCAGCAGTGAATATCTATCAGTCAAAGGTTTTATACACTGTTGACAAAAACCTTATTTGTCAAGATACATTTCCTTTATCCCAAGCTAATAACTAGTTTCATTTGCATCAGCTTCAGACAGTATGTGCGAAGCTGACACTGAGATTTTGCCTTTCCTGACTGAAAACAGGCAGGTGAAAAAAAAAGGGAAAAAAAACCCCAAACGGTATATTTTAGAGAAATCCTAACTGGATGGTATGCATTTTGCTGAAGAAAATTCGTGCTCCATTTGTAAGACAGTTGATCTTGACTTCTTTTTTGACATGTCATATTATCTTTTGAGAAGATGCAACACATCATGAAATTGATATTAAAGTATAAAAACTAACATACTTCTTTACTGGGGGTTGAGTTAGAGCAGCAATACATTCACAATGCCTAATAACTTCTCAGCTCTGTATATTCTTATGCCTTCATACGTGGGCGGTAGCTTACCCATCGGCAAGTAGGCTACCATATGAAGTAACATGCTTTGTTGCTTAAAGTGCCTACAGATAAGTTGAACTATTTGAACCTAGTCTGATTGTATTTACTGCTTATTGTATGTGAACAGTAAGTGGGTGTCTCTTTTTTTTTTTTTTTTCCAAAAATTAGAATATACAGATTCCTTTTGGACCTTGTATATATTTGCTAGTGATGTTTGACAAATAACTAATTTTCACCATACTTGCCTGATTTATTTTAATGGCTCAGGAGTGTGAACTAGCAATTGCAGACCTTTTAGTAACAGATGTATTGTTAGATATGAAAGAAAAATTATTTTTTCACCATTTGTTAAATAGTAAGAAAATGCTTTAGATCTGGGTAAATCTGATAATTGTATAAGTTGAAAAATTTCTTGAACGTGAGCGTGATTTGGAGTTCAAAAAAAGGATATGAAGCTCTCCGTTCCGCTCTTCTTACCAGCAGCTGAGCTGAATGTTATAGTAAACTGGTAATGACAGACCTTTCATACTTAGGATATGTGGAATAACGGAAGGAAAAGGCTGGGCAAACTCTTCAACTTGATAGTGGTTCTATGAAATTGCCCCCTGGTTTTCAGGAATACTGACATTACTCAGGTTTCCTTATAACAGTTGGAATGACTCAAGAGTCCTATGTATTTGTGTGTGCCTAAATATTTTGTTCAATAAAGCTGAGACATAATGTAGGACTTCACAATAGCATTGCCCAGATTTCATACAGCCAATTAAACAAGTTGGTTTGCATTTAAACTGTTTATGCAGCTCTTAAGGTGTTCACCACCACCACCAGAAAACACACTTCCTCTCAAACATGAATATTTCACAGGTAAAGTAATATCATTTTTCTGCTTGTCCTACTGTTGCATGCTATGCCTTCTAGATCAGCAAGAAAGGACATTTTCGTGTGAAAAACCATCTGCAGGTTACAACAGATGTTCAGCTAGAAGCATCCTAAGGAATTTGCGCCACATGATACAAACCCACCAAGACTCACAAAAAGGGCAAATCATATAAAAACTTAATAATGTCTGAAAAAATAGTGCTGGATTTTTTCAGGAATAGAGTATTATTGAAGGTCAATACTCCCTGAATTTGTAAGCTTTTAACGTCTCCACTTGTCATGCTGTACTCTGCCCAATGATGTATTTTTTTTTCTTTGCAGACTATCTTTAATTGGAAAATTGTTTAATAAATCCTCACATTTTATCTCATCAAAGAGAGACATAGCGTGTGTAAATATTCATTACCACTTCATGTTTAAGACCACTTTGATAAATTAACTTCATAACCTTTAGAGAACAGGAAGAGACAGGAAGCCTGGATGTAACAGAGACAGTGCATAAAAAAATGGAACAAAAAAAGGTAACTCAACACAGTAATTTGAAAACGTGTTTAGAAAGATTTTGATTGCATCTATTAGTAGAAAGAAGATTCACATCAGCTCTCTTAGAGGAGAACATGAATTACCTTCTTGAGCTGCCAATCTCACTCTTCTGTCGGTAGAAGTAGCTTCGTCCACTGGCTTAATACACCTTTAAGGTCACTGTGAAACAATGTCCTGTGGATATTTAATAACCACAAAAAAGTAACATGCAGTAGGAAAGTTCAGCTGTCCTAGACAAGTAGCAGATAATATCTCTGCATGCTGCCCACTCCTCACACTTGCATACCAAGCACTAGTCATCTAAGACTTTAATGACAGCAGGTCTTAGCCCAAATTTGACAATGCAGTCTTGTCTCCTGTAAAATGCTGTGAAGATAATTTTCTTAACTCATTTCTTCAGTCTTTTAAAGTATCAAATTTCTCCTTTCTCTGCATCTTTTCCCACTTGTGTTGCATGAGGCCTGCGCTGTTTGCCTTTGCCCTTAAGGTTCTGCAGAGCCTGCCTCCACCCCTCCATATCCTCTCTATTCACACCTGAGTCTTCACTATTCACTTGTATCTTCAATCACCTTTGTACTTTCTCTCCCTCTGCTCTTCATACTGGGGAAAATCTCCCTGTAACTACATACACAGCTACTTTATCACCCCGCCTTTCACCTCCTCCTCAAAAACCTTTTCTTTGGGGCCACAAATCTTAGCAAACAGCTGACAACAATTATGATGTAAATGTGCTTTGACCCCAATCAATTTCAGTGACGAATATTGTCTTATTTTTTTCCTTGCACTCCTTCATATGTCTGTATGTATCTGTTATCTCTTATCATACACTTCCGGTACATCTCCATAATATTTACAAAGCTAGCTGCAGAATAGAGAGAAAATACCTGAAATAACATTAAATGGAATGGTTTGATCATGAGCAGTAGTCTCATGTACGGTATAGACACGTCCTTATATTGTAAGCTTGCTGAAGCAGAGCCTGCTTTTTTGGCAGGAGTAGCATAGCTTCAATTTGTAAAAAGGTCTCCTAAGTATGAAGGAAGTGCAAATAATTACTAATAATGCCAACAAAAAAAAATCCTGTTACCAGACAAGCTGATTAGCAGCCGAAGTGAAAGTAGAGGTCTTGTCTGCATGAAGTGTTGAGAAGCAAGCAAATAAAATATCCCATATCACTTTGTACCAACTCTCTTCAAGGTTTGCTTGTGCTAACGCTTAACAGCATATGCACATCATGCAATTTCTTCTGGTTTAATTAGAGATCTGTGAGGAGTGAATTCTCTGGAGATAAAATCTTCTGCTTACCCTATCCGCTAATTATCTGCTTTTTCTTTGAACAGATATTTGATATTAGAACCACTGTTCTCGAGTAGGAAAAAAAACTTATTCTGACCTTTGATGTGGTATAATGCATAGTGAATGAGTATAGAGAATGTGATGAAACGTAGTCAGAACTGTCTTTGGAGTGCTCAGATATACAGCACATAAATAAAAAGAATTATATGAAGAATCTTGAGAGATTGTTACCCTTTTTTAAAAAAAAGTTCTAATAGTACTTTAATCGCAACCACTAGATGCTGTTCTTCACAAACCAGTGAGGTTTGCTTTCCTAGCTAGTTTGGTTCATTTGGTTTATTGCTGAAGAAAATTGTCAGTTGTCTTATAATATAGTGG